>NC_090646.1:322232872-322585372 GCF_040937935.1 Hyperolius riggenbachi | reverse complement strand
AGAGTGCAGGCCGTGGCGGTTTTCAAGCCCATATGGTCGCCGGGCTGTGGTAGCTCAATGACAGTGACTGTCCAGCTGATCAAATTTGGTCTGTCCACAATGAAGCAACGACCTGATTATCTTTGGTGTGCCACCCCCCGAGACACTCATATAGCCGGCGGTCATTGCTTCATTGTGATACGCAAGCCCCTTCACTGCGGCAAAGTAATGATCATGAAGGGGAATGGGCACATGTACATGCCTTTTTGTTTTGTTGTTGCAGCTGCACTGCAGCCAGAAAAATTAGGCAGGCATGTACACGCACCAGAAAAATTAGTATAGTGGCCGCTGCTAGCAGCGTCCTTAAAAATTTAGGAATCCACCTGGAGTCCTGGACCCTGTTGGTGGTGGCGGAGTAGGCAAGCAGCCTGCAGGCAGAGATGCTGTGTGTGGAGACTGACTTAGTCTTCGGGCGGGCAGTGGCACTCCGGGATCCATACCTCATTCATTTTGATAAAGGTGAGGTACTGAACACTTTTGTGACTTCTCTTCTCAGTGACAATGCCTCCAGCTGCGCTGAGGGTCTTTTCTGACAGGACGCTTGAGGCAGGGCAAGACAGAAGTTTGATGGCAAATTGGGACAGCTCTGGCCACAGGTCAAGCCTGCGCACCCAGTAGTTCAAGGGTTCATCGCTGCACACAGTGTCTACATCCACACTTAAAACCAGGTAGTCGGCTACCTGCCGGTCCAGGCGTTGGTGGAGGATGGATCCGGTAGGGCTAAGGTGAGGCATTTGACTAATGAATGTCCACATGTCCGACATCACCATGAGATAGCTGGAGCGTCCTGGTCTTGCCTGCGTGGACATGGGAGAAGGATTACTGGCAGTGGTACCTTTATTGCGTTGTGCTGTGACATCCACCCTTATACACATTGTAAAGCATACTTGCCAGCTTGTTCTGCATGTGCTGCATCCTTTCTGCCTTCTGGTGACTTGGTAATATGTCCGCCACTTTGTGCCTATACCGAGGGTCTAGTAGCGTGGCCACCCAGTACAGCTCATTCCCCATGAGTTTTTTTTTTTTATACGCGGGTCACTCAACAGGCTGGACAGCATGAAAGACGCCATCTGCACAAAGTTGGATCCAGACGTACTCTCCATCTCCTCTTGCTCTTCCTCAGTAACGTCAGGTAAGTCCTCCTCCTACCCCCAGCCACGAACAACACCACGGGAACGTTGAGCAGCACAAGCCTCCTGCGACGCCTGCTGCGGTGGTTCTTATACCGCTGCTTTCTCTTCCTCCTCCAAAGAAACGCCTTCCTCATCATCCGAGTCTGACTCCTCTTCCCCACACGACTCTTCCTCCTCCTCCCCCCTCTGTGCTGCCGCAGGTGTTGAGGAAACATCTGGTTCTGATGTAAATTGCTCCCACAACTGTTCCTGCCATAACTGTTACTCTTCACTCTTTTCCACAGCTTGATCCACCACTCTACGCACGGCACGCTCCAGGAAGTAAGCGTAGGGGATCAAGTCGCTGAAGGTGCCTTAACTGCGACTCACCAGATTGGTCACCTCCTCAAACGCCCGCATAAGCCTGCATGCATTTCGCATCAGTGTCCAGTTGTTGGGCCACAACATCCCCATCTCCCCAGATTGTGTCCTTCTACTGAAATTGTAGAGGTACTGGGTGACGGCTTTCTCCTGTTCTAGCAGGCGGAAGAACATGAGCAGGGTCAAATTCCAACGAGTCCGGCTATCACATATCAAGCATCTCACCGGCAAGTTGTTTCTCTGCTTAATGTCCGCAAAGCTTGCCATGGCCGTGTAAGACCGCATGAAATGCGCACACAACTTCCTGGCCTGCTTCAGGACGTCCTCTAAGCCTGGGTACTTTGACACAAATCTTTGAATGACTAGATTCATCACATGTGCCATGCAGGGTACATGTGTCAGCTTTCCCAAATTCAAAGCGGAAAGGAGATTGCTGCCGTTGTCACACACCATGTTGCCGATCTCCAGCTGGTGCGGGGTCAGCCACTGATCCACCTGTTTGTTAAGAGCAGCCAGGAGAGCTGGTCCAGTGTGACTCTCCACTTTGAGGCAAGACATGTCTAAGATGGCGTGGCACCGTCGTACCTGGCATGCGGCATAGGCCCTGGGGAGCTGGGACTGTGTAGCTGGAGAGGAGATTGCGGCACCAGCCGAGGAGGAGGATGACGATAGCGAAGAGGATGTAGCAGGTGGAGAGGAGGTGGCAGGAGGCCTGCCTGCAAGCCGTGGAGGTGTCACAAGTTGGTCCGCTGCACAGCCATTTACTCCCTGCTTGCTATTGGTCACCAGGTTGACCCAATGGGCTGTGTAAGTAATGTAGCGGCCCGGACTGTGCTTGGCAGACCAGGCATCCATGGTCAGGTGGACCCTTGACCCAACGCTGTGTGCCAGAGATGACACCACTTGCCTCTCCACTTGCAGTTTGGGTATCGCCTTTTTAGAGAAATAATTGAGGCCTAGCATCTTCCACTGCGGTGTCCCAATGGCCACAAATTTACGAAAGGCCTCAGAGTCCCCCAGCTTGTATGGTAACAGCTGGCGCGCTAACAGTTATGCCACGCCAGCTGTCAGACACCAGGCAAGGGGGTGACTGGCAGAAATTGGCTTCTTCCGCTCAAAGGTTTCCTTCATGGACACCTGGCTGCTGTGGGCAGAGGAGCAGGAACCACTCAAGGTCAGAGATGGAGTGGAGGAGGGTGGGTGTGAAGGTGCAGGGGAGAAAGCGGCTGAAGATATGCTGCACCTGAAGGAGGAAGAGGAGAAGGAGGGTGGCTTTTATTTTGTATGCTGCTTTTGCTCAGGTGCTCTTCCCATTGCAGTTTGTGCCTTTTCTCCAGGTGCCTTCGTAACTTCCCTACGTGAGTGTTGGCCTTTCCACGGCTCAATTTTTGGAGGCAAAGAGAACAGATGGCATTGCTCTGATCTAAGGCAGACACACTAAAAAAATGTCCAAACCGCTGAGCCCCCCAGGGGTGATGGCACTATGGTGGCCTCAGCATCTGACATTGAAGAGCATGTTGGCTGGCTGTCCATAGGTAGCGATACATGGCGCTGGACACTGCCACTAGCTGTTTCTGATGATGAGCTCCCCCTGCTCCTTTCAGAAACTAGTCTCCTCCTCTTGTTTTCTCTTGTGTTATGCTAGTAGCAGCTAGCAGTTTCAGTTTTTTCTCTCTCTCTCTCTCTCTCTCTCTCTCTCTCTCTCTCTCGTGTTCACTAGGTGTCTATGGATAGTGGTGAGTGAAGCCAGAGGAGGAGGGAGGAGAGCTGGTTCCAGTTCGGTGCTACATGTGTTATTTTTCTTTAACTTGCATAGTTCAGTGTCATGTGTTTTTCTTTTTTATATTCACGGATCGCAGCGTGTAGGTTTAGTTGGGGGGGCAATACAGCGCCCTCACCCCTCTCTCTACAGATTGGGGGGAGCACGGTTAAGGTGTTTTGCGTCTGCGGACAAATAACAGCTGGAAGATTTGTTCAGTTTTTTCTTTGTTTCTCCACATTCCAGGCATAGTTTTATGCTACAAGCAAAGTTTGAAGTATTTATAGGGGCGTAGCTAAGGCTATATAGTGACGGCTAGGTTATGGAACAGAGGGATGATTTGATTCTGTTTTTTAGTTTCTGCTATATTTGTGGAGAGATTCGCACTTCACTGGGTGATTCTAATGTATGAAGCAGTTAGGAATACAGCTGGGACGGGGTCTTTATAAGTTTTCCACGCAGGTATCCAAGAGTGTATGTAGCGGAATTCTGATTTTCTGCAATGTGTAATTATGCTATGTCTAACTAGGCATAAAATGTTTGTTCTGCTTGATTTTTTTTTCTTTCCTAATGTGTATAGGATTGAGAGGTTACTATGGGAGATTGCATAGCAGCCATCTTGGCTGGAATTCCAGGACTCAAAATGGGAGAGCCCACGTCATGGCCCACCCCCACCCATCATGGAAGGGGGGAGGAGGGGCTGGGGATCCATGTCACATCAGGCTGTGCTCACGGCACCGGGCATAGCAGCTGAGAGGAAGGGATGGTAGAGATAATGAGGCACTCTACTGATTATCTCGGATCCCGGAGTCTGGGCCAAGAGAAAGGAATGCCAGAATACAGGAACCAAGCAGTTGCTATGTGAATAGCATGGTTACCGATAGGAAGTGGTTTTCCAGCAAGGGGCTGGGAAACACATCGCAGTCAGATATTTCCCAGGAAGTGATGTGCAAGAGCAGATCAGGGAAATATCTGTACTGAAGTACTTATGGGATTATTCCTTTAAGTGGAGCACCGTAACGGGTGGTGCAGCATGAGTTCCCAATAGAGTAAAAGGGGGGACAGTGCATTAGGCGGACCGGAGTTGGGAAAAAAAAAAGGGAGTTGACCAATCCAGGTATCCGTCGCCGCGGCTGCAGAGCGGTAACGATTTTTACAGTTTTTTGTCATGGACAAGGCCAGAGCTTGACAAAGAGGTTAATGCTGGGCTGGGGCTTTTGGTGCGTTTTTCTCGTCCACTGATTGGTCAAATATATTTTTTTTTCCAGCTCCTACCAAGTGTAGTTCATGGGGCAATTATAAAGAAGAAGGAATTGCCATTTCCAGAGTGACATTGTATCTGTACAGTGTTTGCCATATGACTACCTACCAAGTGGGCATTCAGGGATCAGCATACAGGCATATGAAGCTGGAATGCTTATCCATGCTCCCTGGGTAGTTAAAGTGCAAAGCACACCTTCCTACGGGGAGGCAGCTGTTTGTAGTCTAGAGGTAGTAGCAATGGCAAACATTGGTCAGGTGGTACAACCCACAGGACTTCTAGCAGAGCTGGTAGTGCTCAATGAAGTTCTAGGTAAATAAATGCGAAAATGAGTAAGAGCATTACAGGCTCACCTGCAAAGCAGCAACAGGTGTGTGGCATCCATACTCTGTGCATACTACGGCCGAGTATGTACAGAAGGGGGGATGTGGGGAGAGTTTGCAATGAGGTGAGAGCTTCCAAAGGTGAAGTCCGCGGGAGCATATTTTTAAACAGGTAAGTACTTAGGATAGTACTTAGGTAGGGGAGAGGATTTTAGCTCCAGTCTACCAAAAAGAGCAAACAGAGTTCATGAGAACCATAAAGCAACAAGATCAATTACGGTATATATTGATCAATTTAAAGTGTACAGAGTACAAGCCACAGGGCGAAACCCAAATCATTAATAAGAATTGATTTGTTTGTATTTCAATTTCAGGAGTTTGGCAATATGGAAGCAAGAAAGCTGAGGTGCTGGCAGCCAAGACAGAGATGTCAGTCAGATAAGCAAAAGGTTCCAGATGCCAATCCGAGTTTGTAGAACAGCAAGATTTCTGAGATCGGAAAGAGACTAAAAAAAAAAACTGACTGAGCAAAGCATAAGGCAAATTGCTGATGTTTTTCTTTCCCAAGGAGGTGCTTTTATAATTAAGAGAGATGATGGTGATCCTAGGCTGCCATTCCGTCCTAGGAGACCGAAGAGAGGACATTCTCATGAACAATAAGGGGTTAATGAGAACACAAGGCCCAAACATGTTAATGTTTGGAGAAAAAGAGGCTGATCCTCTTCCACTTCCCTCTGATTGGCACATGGGCGTGGGGACCAAGCAGGGAAGGTGGAATAGATCACTAGTGCCAGGTGCAAACAAATTTCATGGCACAATGTTGGAGAAAGATCTGAAGGGTGAGGTGTACTGGAAGTTTGAATTGAACGGCAGTGTAAATCTGCTCTTGAATGTCACACTCCCAGAACCAATGCAAAACCAAAGTTTTGTTAAAAGGTACATTGCAGTACAATGGGTACATGCAAAAGGTGGAGTGTGTGGTTCAGGAGTACCTTGTCTTGGTTATCCAGAGTCAGATGGTTCCAGATTGGAGAGGAACGAGCAGTAAGCGTCACTTCTCCTACAGGAGAGACGCAGGGGGCAACATCACACTCTGGAGCTACCAACAGAGGGTGTCTCTGAGACACCTCTACACACGTCAAGGGTGGAAAGCCGAGGGGTTTTGGTTCTCGAAACAAGAAGTAAAAATCGAGATCCAGCCACAGTTTCAGGTGACCAAGAGGGCAATCCCGAGCAAGGGAGTGTCCACACAGGTAACATCCTCACTACACGGGTCACAACACGAGACAATACCACACAGTCCCTATTCAAGCACTTATCCTCATGCTAGATGGGTAAGTGAGGATGTACTCTTAATTGAAAGATTGCAGAGAGTACATTCTTCCCGACCTAAGGTATGCATTTTGCCGCAGGACATAAGGGGGGCAAAGGTCCAATCAGGACAGTTGGGAACATCTTTTATCATTGATATGCTAATCAATTTCCCCGAAGAAAGAGTACCTACCGTATTCTTCTGGGGAGGGCCACAAGGGATAGCATGGGACGTGAGTTTAATGGATCAGGGGACTTTTTGGAATAGAGAGGTAGAATCCTGGGATACATCATGTAGCACCCCGGGGACTCTCTATGATGGAAGGGTGATGGGACTAAAACGGGGGAGTTTAAATATAGCGCCCTTAGTCCGGGAGGATGAAGGACCATGGACATACGGTTTTTGCATCCCACATGTAAGGAATAGCAGAGATGCCGCCGTGGAGACAAGCGGCATGGCGGCTATCTCCGCATATCAGCCTGTGGCCTCTGCCGCGCAGTTAGATGCTCAAGTTATGCCTGGTCCTTCCATTGCTCACAGGTTAGGGGCTACGTGCGCGAGCAGAGCGACAGGACCTTTATGCAGCTAAGAGGGGGGTCAGCTGATCTTCATCCCGAAGATCCATAAAGACTCAAAAAAACCACCAGGGCGCCCCATTGTATCTGGGAATGGGGGGCCCTGTGAAAGACTTGGTCGATTCATAGATGAGAAACTGAAGCCACTGGTGGTGGAATTGCCTTCTTATGTAAAAGATTCACGAGATGTATTGAAGGTGTTATCTGGTTTCAGGTGTCCCCCTGGGTCCCTCCTTGTGGGCATCGACGTGGAGTCGCTATACACGTCGATTCCACACGAGGAGGGGCTCAGGGCAGCAGACTTCTATTTGAGTGAAGCATATCTGGCTGCCGATGACCATAATGAGATGATTATACGAGGCTTGAGTATGGTCCTGAAGCTAAACTGCTTTAAGTTCTCGGGACGATACTATAGACAAATAAGAGGGACTTCGATGGGGGCGGCGTGTGCCCCAGCATATGCATGTTTGCATTTTGGCCTCTGGGAAAGACAGGATCAGTGTTCTCCCCAGGCTCTTTTAGCCGGGTGCTCCACCCGGCTAGATTTGGTGACCACCCGGCTGTCATCGGCTAACCTCCTCACCACCTCCTATGCTGTAAGCAGAGTTGCCCTGCATTTTCATCTCGCCCCACCCGGCTGCTTTTTCCTGCCACCCGGCTACTATTTCATGCCACCCGGCTGGAAAAAAATTCTGGGGAGAACACTGAGGATATCTACCAGAGGCCCCAGTTCGGGGCGCACGTCGCCCTCTGGCTGAGGTTCATAGATGATGTGCTGGCGTGTGTGGACAGGATCACGTGAGGAATTGGATCAATTTATAAATGCACTGAATAGTGATAATCTGAGAAATATATGCCTTACCTATACAATAAGTGAGATGGAAATTTCGTTTCTAGACTTAAAGTTAGCTCTAAAAGAGACAGAGATAGTGACCTCAACGTTTCGAAAACCGACAGCGGGCAACAGTCTGCTCCACGCCGCCAGCCTTCATCCTCCAGCTTTATTAAAATCGATACCATATAGTCAGTTCCTGCGGGCTCGCAGAAATTGCTCGACTGACGAACATTTTCGAATTGAGTCGAGAGAAATGTACATTACATTTCGAGAGAGAGGCTACGAGCTGCTACGAGCAGCCCTAAAAAAGGCATGGGGAAACAGACGTGTTGACCTCCTCACATCAAAGACAAGTGATTCCGAAAGGAAAAAGGAACAAAACAAATTCCTAAGAGTCATTACTCCATTTGGTACACACTGGAATGATCTAAATGACCTGTTGATAAAACACTGGGGGATATTGTGCACGAGTCCCGAAATTAAGGCCATAGTAGCCCCAAAACCACTACTAACCCCAAAAAGAGCATTGAATTTACGTGATAAATTAGTGCGGAGTGAGTATCAACCTTCCGCACAAGGTAGTAGTTGGCTGCGAAGTAGAGCAGGCAGGGGAATGTATAGATGCGGAAAATGCAAAATGTGCCCCCTGGTAGATAAAACAAAAACCTTCAGTGACAGTGAGGGTAAAAAAAATATTTAAAATAAATGGGTTTATGAATTGTAATACAGAGAGAGTCATTTATGTAATCGAATCCCCGTGTAAAAAAATGTACGTGGGAAAAACAAAACGTGACCTAAAATCAAGAATATTGGAGCATTGTAGAGAAATTGAGGATGGGGACCTCGTAACCCCACTCTATGAGCACTATAGGGAAATACACAATGCATCCTGGAAAGGAACTAAAGTGAAAATTATATATAGATTAAATCTGTCTGAGCGGAGGGGTGACTTCGAAGATGTCCTATTGGGTAAGGAGACCATGTGGATATACCGTCTAAACACCTTAGTACCTGCTGGATCCAATACAGAGTTCGACCTCACCCCTTTCCTCAGACAGATAACCTATAACAGATGAGGACTGTGAACTGTATCTGAGGAATGATGGACAGGAGGTGTGTGTGATAAGGTAGCACATGCAATGTGTAGTTATGTCTATAAAGGAGGATAAAATGTATACTCTATGAAATAGGAGGTATATATCCGCAAAACTATTAATAATGCAGGTGACTAAAAGCTGCAGTAAGACATAGCTTGAACGTATTAGTGAAGAACTAGATACATCTGATACTGATCAAACTAAAGGAATGAAATACAAAAACATTAATAAGTGTGAACACTTGATGGCGATGAAGGCAAAGAAAAAATCAAAGGACAGCCCAGCCTATTTAACTGGGGCTAAGAAGGACACAAGCCATGCCCTGATGAAACGTCTAATGACGTGAAACGCGTAGGTGGGAGGAGCCACCTGTCGGCCATGCGATCTCGCTCCCAGCTATGCCGGCTATAGCGTGCGGACTTTGTTGCTGCTGATTGCGAGGTCAGGACTTCAGCTAGAAGTGTGAGCAGACGCCGATGCAGAGTACGCACGGCAGTCTGTATGCACAATAAGGATTTATCCTTCCGCCGGACATGACACGCAGTGTTGGTGGACTATAACTGCAAGCCAGACCATAATCAAAAGGCAAGCCTGTGCAGTGCTCAACGCACACCAGTGAGGACATAATGGGGCCCATTGGAATGAAGCTTAACCAACAGCTGGAAGCTTGAAATGTCCCCCCCCCTGTGGAGCGGTATGATGAACACTGTCCTGATAGCAATTCATCGCTTCAAATATCGCAAGTATATGTGCTTCTGCATGTCAATGCATGATTTCATCAGCACTGAAGAACTATGCTAACAATTTGGTAGCTTTAACACTTGCTCAGCAACTAACTGCATGCAAAACAGGCTTTTTTGCCGTGCAAATAGATAGTGTGGCATACATGCAATAAATATTAATAGGGAGTTCAACCAAAAGTGCATATGATTCTATAGCCTTTTGTGTATATTTAGATATGTATATGATGACCCAGGTGGCAACCTCAGGTTTGAATTGTGTATGTTATTGAGATTAATTTTAATATGTATGTATGTTGTGTACTCAGAGGTGCAAGAGCACACATGTGTCCCAATTTTTGTGCAGTAAAAATCGTGTGTTGGACGTAATTTGACGTGGCGCTTTATACCTGAAATTTCTTCTTTTTCTCGATTTTGCAAAAAGCATGGTTGCGCCTATATTTGATGTCCTAAAACACGTATTATTAATAATTTGTGCACGGACCTCTCCTGAACACGGCCAAAACAAATGTATACAGGTCAGCTGACTCCAGCTGGCATCCGGATTGGCTGGGGGATTGGGGCGGCGCTATGGAGCTTGCTGGGTATATATAGAGCAGGCCTGTCAGTAGCTCCGCGTCTGCTGTTGCGTATGCTATATTGTGTTAGCGCTCAGACCCCAGTCAGTTCCCAAAGTGTGTTAGAACCAGCCGGAGCTGGGAATTCACACTTAGCTAGATTCTGTTGATAGCTTTAAAGTACTAGTGCATTGTTTATTTGTTATGACCTATTGCTTCCTCTGACTATTCTTCCATTTGTCGATTCTGTACCTCAGTCTATCTGATTCACGTTGCCGACCCTGCCTGTCCCTGACGTTGAATCAGTCTTCCGATTCTGTACTTTGTCTGTCCGCTCGTTGTCAACTCTGCCTGTCTGACCACTCTACCCGCACTGGTGGGCTCTGCCACTAGTGAGGGAAATCAGTTTCCTGCACCAATCTCCTAGGTGTAGGAAACTGCCTTATGGTCGGGATACCTGCTTCTCAGGTATCCTAGGCTGCAGTACTGTCTGTCTCACTCTATCCTCGGCTGCAGTACTATCTGTGTCACTTGTCATTAGGCTGCAGTACTATCTGTATCACTTGCCATTAGGCTGCAGTACTATCTGTGTCACTTGCTATCAGGCTGCAGTACTGTCTGTCGCACTCTAGCTTAGGCTGCAGTACGCCTGAATTATACGGGGCTACAGCACCAATTGTACCAACTACTCCTAGGCTGCAAAACAGTCAGCTCCATCTGTTCTCCAGGGGAGCCTGAGTTCAGCACTACCCTGAGTTCAGCACTACTGTGGTTCTCTCCTTATACTGTGCACCAAAACACTACCGAGCTGCAGTACACTCTGAATCCCTTGCTCCACAGGTGATCAGTTATCCAGCATTATTGCATTATACAAAGAAGTCCTCTTGCCTGCAGTACTGTCTGACTCACCCCGCCATTAGGTGAGCATCAGCTGCAGGCTGAGTCACCCGCTCCTCGGGTAAGCTCTCTCATCTGAATTACTGTTACACCCAAACACGATCCTCCACTGGTTGTCACGTGTCAGGCTATACTAGTATTATTGGTGATTCTGCAGATCACCATATAATCAGGTATAGCATCTGTATTATTGGTGATACTGCAGATCACCAATAATCAGAGTTCTCTGTGTGCTGAAACCGATCGTTACACCACAGTCCCTAGAGTTTCAAGGTCCAAATAGATCTTGCATAATGAGAAGGGGAACCGTGACAGTAAAAGTGGGGGTTCCCACAACTCCTAAAGCTCAGGTAGTCACCCTGCCAGTGACTACCCAGGAGACCCACCTACAGTCATGTGATACACATCAAGTTGTAAAAAGTGGCCCTTTTCAGTTAAATCAACTGAGGGCGACTCCAGTTATCATGGAGGCCCAGCTTCCATTGATCACTTGGCAGATTAACTTAGAGGAGTGGGTAATATCTAATATCTACCCTAACTGCAGCACTGTCGCTGCCACCTTGGTACAGGCGTTTATCTCATGGGCACATTCCACAGGGAATAGTGAAGCCAGAAGAAGGTCCCGGGATTTAGCAGATACACTCTTGGGAGGCATGGGCGCAGGAATGGGGGTAGCAAACAGTGTAGACATAGAAGGTATGACAGAGGTTATTCAACAATTAGGCACATTGGGACAACAGAATGTGGGTACCCAACATCATCTGAACTTGGTTTTGGAACAGTTAACGCACAACACATATAGAGTTCAGGGGTACACTCAAAGGCACATTCAAATAATTCTTCAGAAGATGATTGCACATGCTAGGGGTACTGCATGGGAGACAGCTTGCCTGTCAATGCAGATCGAGTTAACAGCAGATTTTAAGATGATGGCTCAAACCTTTTCAGAAGGTAAAACTCCTTTACAGCTCAGACTTGACAAGGAGCGATTTGTCGATTTTCCGGGGGAAGAATCTTTTGCATGGAGGCACCGAGAGGTGTGGATAAACAAATGGATAGGGTGCAACAATTTTTTATGCACCGCTACTTCCTTAGTTCCTACCGGTGGAGAAACCCAGGTAGTTTTTCCAGTAGTATCCCTGGGCACATCTGTTTCCTCAACACATGTCTTACACAATGACCTGGGAGTTCAACGTTTTTTGGTGCTAGACGGAGAGGTGAAACAAGTAGATTTGTCATCATGCTGGCAATTCTCAGAGAGGTACCTGTGTTTGCCGGGGCAAGTCCGATTTAGTGAGGAAGCCTGCTGGCTCAATAACACAGAATGCGCAGCTGCCATTCAAAAGATCCCTCCTAAAGCCAAACCAATTTTTTCCGGTGGCGGAGGGGAAAGTTTGTTTTTTAAACATGAGGTCTAATGACACATTCATGGTACATTTTCATAATTGTTCCGATAAGGTTGATCTTTCAAGGGGAACATATTGTGTGAGCGGAGATCCCATATGGATCAAGTCATCAAGGTTTGCCTACGTTATTCCTCAAATTGTTAGGAGAACTCTACAGTTCAATGCTCCACAGGAAGTGCCCATCCTGAGGGATAACACGCCATGGGACAAATGGGTACAGGTTTTGACACAAGATCACACTTTGTTAAAACGGTTAAACAAACAGAACACTAAACTAGGTGATATTTCATCATGATCAAGGTGATCTTAAAGAGGTTGAACACAAATATAATCAGGTGAGTTCCAGTCTGAACTGGTGGAAAAGGTTTCTGGCGATATTCCAGGGACACTCGGACTGGGCCTCTACAATTCAAAATTTCTTCCTACATCCACTGGTCGTAGTGATAGGGGTGGCAATCTTGGGAATCATTATACAGGTGAGTTTGTGTGTGAAAGTACGCAAACAAATTAACACTGTTAAGAGATTGGTGCCTCATAAACAATCTCATGAACCAATATTTCCAAATTAAGGGATATACAGGGTTACGGGTATAAGTAGCAGTACCTATGATGGAGCTGATTGTTTAAAGGGGCTCTTTTAGAAGGCACCTGGCACTGCTCTGTTGTTTAACAGGCGAACAAGTTTCACTTTTCTGTGATCATGCAAGTTTGTAAGTGATACGCAAGTGACGCAAATGCTGAGAATGTGGTATAGAGGGACTTAGAAGTAGGGCATCCCCAGAGAGCCTGGTTACAGGAAGACCAAGAGGTCTTGCCCTCTCTCCCAGGGATAACCACCTAGAGCAGAGAAGGTGTGTGAGCACGAGCATCGAAAAGTGAAACATAAAGAAAAGAAACCAGGTACTGTTGGGTTCAGAAGCATGGATCTGCGGATCAAGCCATTTTAGGGGGGATTGTTATAATTTAAGTATTATAAGTAGGCCTCAGTTATTTGTACTGAGTTTTAGGTAAAAGGCTTGTTCGCAGAGTATACCTTTAAGTAGAGTTTCTCATGATGCAAGCAGAAGCATCTCAGTGTCTGCTTGAAGCAGATGATGCAAGCAGATACTGAGAAGACGTTCCTAGTACAAGGTCTTAGGCCTACACTGCCCCAGACAAATAGACTACGGGAACAATCAACATAGGCCATATTTACAAAACATAACATTCTTGTATGTAGGGCAAAGAAGTACTTGGAATATTAATTAAGTAGGTGGGTATTATGACACCACGAGGGGTCTGAGCCAATGGTAGGTTTTGGGGGGACAGCTCAGATGAGGTCACATTTAACTCTTTCTGGTTCGTATAAAACCAACAGCTAGCTTACAGAGAGCCACTTTCTGTCCCAGTCACCGCTGGTCTTAATCTTTACTTACTATATTTATTTATGTCTCATTAGTTTATCTTGTATACTATATCTTGTATGCTGTATATACTTAGTTTAGATGTAACTTAGTATAGAAAGAAGATAACTGATTACCATTCATGAGGAATGTTAGTCAAGAGCTTGTAACACAAATGGACTTAAAGAACAATTCCTCCGCTAAGATGTAACGGCATTTAGAGATGAGTATCTGTATATCTGTTGACTGAATAAACTCCATCAAACTTTGAAGACGCCTAAGAAAGTTCTATCTCCTAGAATGCTTGCTGTGAGGAGAGTCGAGTCATCTCACATTCTGTGAGGTGCACCTCTAAGGAGGTGCTGGTGCCGGAGCAAAAGGTGATTTCTAACACTCTCTGACTCCCCCTCTGAACTGTCCCCCTGTTCATCTCCTCTATTGGGAACATATGTGGGATTCGCATCATCGTCATCATAATCATCCTGCCCAGCTACGCTTGCATCAGACACCTCCAAAACTGCACCAACAGCAGGTACTTCATCATCCTCCTCACACGTTATGTCCATAGTGTCGCCTAACTTACACATATGAGGTGGTGTAACTTGCTCAGCGCCTTCATCTTGTTGTTGCAGTAATGGCTGGGAATCAGTGATTTCACCACCAAATAACTCCTGCAAAGTGTCAAATGCAGCGGATGTGGTGCAGGTTGTAGTAGCGCTGGTGGCTGTGGGAGATGAGGTGTTTTGTGTTAAATAGTCAACCATTGTCAAAAGCCTGAGCGGTTTTTGCCTTTTTCATGATTGCCAACTCAGTAAAGGACCAGCCCTTAAAGCGTTGCTATCATATAAATCCGGCATAGTGGGGTCTGAACCCTCTATAACAGTAATTATAGATTGACGGTATACCTTGAAATGAATCAGAGCACTCAGTATATGATTTTATATAAAAAATTGTATTTGCTTATCATACAGCAAAATATGAACAGTTCCAAGTAGTGTTTCCTTATAACAGTACTCCATCTTATCAAGGCTTTATAGCCTAGCGTTCATCAATCTTCTAAGCACATTCAAAAAAGAATATAACAGTTGTGTTATGTAGAATAAGATCAAAAGTAGTCTCATCTGTATCAAAAGCTGTGTATCTAGTAGCTGTGTAAAACTTGTAGTAATCTTCTTAAAGAAATAGCATAAAAAATAGCTTCTAAAAAACTTCTTGCTAACATCTTAACAAGACTTAATGCTGAAAAATTAATAAAGTAAATCACCAGAATATTAAGCATATTACCCCTTCTCTGTCATCTCTTCAGCATCTAGAACCACTTGTGGGAAGGTAGCTTCTGCCTTATGTGTCTTCTCAGTAGATTGTTGGGCTTCTTCAAACTATGAGCTTTCAGCTTCTACCTTTATAGGGGTTGGAGGCAATATGGCTGCCTAATCTGGACTTTCCCTGAATCCCAGGCTCTGATTGGCTAAAGCTTCCGTGCGTCAATGCTTTATCATGTTTTGATTACCTAAGTCACAATATTATTGTTTATAAATTCTTAATTACCTTATCTTGTGGGAATTAACGTCATTTGGAGTGCTTGACATTTTGTTTAGGTCATTTCTGACGCACGTAATTAAAAATGGACGTCAACAGCCATCTTGTCTGTTGGCTGACCCAGACATGGAGACTAAACAATGTAATTCATGACGCATTTCTGATAAAGTGTTCCCTGTTAATTAAGTTGGAATGTCTTGGTACTTTCCCAGGTCAGATTGACACTAACACAGACCTGCAAGAGCCTTCAGCAATTTAAAGCTTATTAAAACATACAGGGCTTCTAATATACTTATTTAAATATAAAGCTTATTATATAATTCTTCTTAAAACAATTAATCATATAAGAAATAATTACATATTAAATCTTAATAATATAAAATCAATGTCTATATTTTTGTCTTTCTTATAAAATAAATATAATGTCCACCGGCAGAGGTCAGCCTTTCATAACAAATAACAAACAGTATTAATAATGTTGATTTCATAAGACCGCCAGGTGGCATCATGGAATGATCTTTAACTAATTGGGAAAACAACTTCTTTGTTTAATATTTATATAACTTGTTCCCAAAACATCATGTGTTATCAGCTTTCTGAGACTAGAGCACGTCAACAATTCTTCCAGAACCAAAACAATCCTACGAGAATGTTTTACTGTCTCAAATTATCACTAGCTTTTAAATATATTTCACAGTATTAAAGTATATTATATAGGGTTTAACAATAACTATTTATTTCTTTGGAAGGACTGTATTGATTATTAATATTTATATATACATACACATATGACAGTTTTTCCTGCATAAATAAAACCGCTAGAATTCTGACACCATGTCCTGACAATCTTGGGAGTTGATGGGATGTGCCTTCTTCTGAGCACTGTACTTTGGGCCAGGGCCGCACGAAATCACATCAACACGACCTCGCACAGACCTGCCAGGTGGCCTTCCTCTGGGTCTGCCTCTACCTCTTCCTCTACCTGGTTTGTCTGTTTTGTCCATATCAGGAGGGATGAAGTGAAAGGTATGCACTGACCTGACTAATACAATGTGCAGTCACACAGGTGCAGTTAAAAGGTATGCATGAGTGGTATATCACACTGCGTGCACTCACATAGGTAGGTGTATATCACACTGCGTGCAGTCACGTAGGTAGGTGGGTGCACTGAACACAACAGGTAGGTATATGCAGTGATGAGGTGGGTTCACTCAACACAACAGGTAGGTATATGCAGTGATGAGGTGGGTTCACTGAACACAACAGGTAGGTATATGCAGTGATGAGGTGGGTTCACTGAACACAACAGGTAGGTATGTGCAGTGATGAGGTGGGTTCACTCAACACAGCAGGTAGGTATGTGCAGTGATGAGGTGGGTTCACTCAACACGACAAGTAGGTATATGCAGTGATGAGGTGGGTACACTGAACACAACAGGTAGGTATATGCAGTGATGAGGTGGGTTCACTCAACACAACAGGTAGGTATATGCAGTGATGAGGTGGGTTCACTGAACACAACAGGTAGGTATGTGCAGTGATGAGGTGGGTTCACTCAACACAGCAGGTAGGTATGTGCAGTGATGAGGTGGGTTCACTCAACACGACAAGTAGGTATATGCAGTGATGAGGTGGGTACACTGAACACAACAGGTAGGTATATGCAGTGATGAGGTGGGTTCACTGAACACAACACGTAGGTATATGCAGTGATGAGGTGGGTGCACTGAACACAACAGGTATGTATATGCAGTAATGGGTATTACAATGTGCACCTGCTGTCACACACACACAGGTAGTCGCTGAATGTGCTGGGCCTGGCAGTGGCACACACACAGTATGAATTAGCAAGGCTGTCTATGCAACACAAGCATCAGTGGGACACAGAAAAAAAAATAGATCACAAGAACAAGATTAGCTCTCAAAAGAGCTGTTGTGGGGTTCTATTTTAGCAATAAGAATCAGCCAGGAGCAAGCTAACAAGCCTATAACAGCCTAACTAATCTTTCCCTATGAGAGTCTTCCAGCAACTGTCCCTTCTCTCACTATTGCCGGCACACAAGTGAGTGTAATGGCCGGCGGAGCCTGCCTTATATAAGGGGGGGGAGTGGCTCCAGGAGAGTGTAGCCTGATTGGCTACAATGTGCCTGCTTACTGTGATGTAGGAGGGTCAAAATTGACCCTAATGGTGCACTATGAGGGTGAACCGAACTTCCGGAAAAGTTTGCCTTAGATGGCGAACGCGAACCACCGGAAGTTCGCCTGGAACCGTTCGCCGGCAAACCATTCGGGCCATCTCTATCTACGACACACAGGTTTGTGTTTGCTGCATGACAAGAATAATTAAATACAGGCTTTTATTATCAGATACAAGACAATGGGCAGATTTATCAACACAAGTACATGCAAAATAGAGTTAATCTATTGCAAAAGTGAAACAATTGATGTTGTTTAACTTTTTATTTTATTTTGGTTTTGATAAATCTGCTCCAATTAACTTTGATTCAGCTTGGTAAGTCCTGAGTAGGTGTGCATATACAGTATATTTGTTCTCCCTGCTTAAAAGGCTTGTTGTACACTTATGCAAGCCTGATTTTCTTAATGAATTACTGAAAGGCTTGTTGTACACTTATGCAAGCCTGATTTTCTTAATGAATTACCGTTTATTTTGCTGTTGAGTTACTGTAAGGCCACATACACACATCAGACCATAGTCTTTGGAAAATGAAAGATCACAGATCAATTTTACCCCCTTCCATGTAGTATGAGAGCCATACCTACACAGTCTATTCTATGGAGCTGAACTCCCCATCAGACAGAAATCTTTGCAAGATGCTGCACACAAAGATGCTGTAGACAATCAAAAGATCAGTATCTGCAAAAGATCTGTTCCTGCAAAAGATCTGTTCCTGCAAAATGCATTCATAGTCTATGATATCTGCAGATCATCATACACACTTTGTTTAACAGACATTCATCTGCAGATCAAATCCACCAGGATGGATTTTCAGATCTGCAGATGATTGTCTGATCTGCAGATGAATGTCAGTTAAACAAGGTGTGTATGATGATCTGCAGATCTCAGAGACTATAAATGCAATTTGCAGGAATGGATCTTTTGCAGGAACAGATCTTTTGCAGATACTGATCTTTTGTGTCTGTACAGCATCTGTGTGTGCAGCATCTTGCAAAGATTTTTTTCTGATGGGGAGTTCAGCTCCATAGAAAAGACTGTGAAGGTATGGCTCTCATACTACATGAAGGGTGGTAAGATTGGTCTGTGATCTTTCATTTTCCAATGACTATAGTCTGATGTGTGTATGAGCCTTTATGAAGAAAATATAATTTAGGGTGTATATACACATCCAATTTGGATTGGCCAATTATCTCCCATGTAGTATGAGAGATTACCTACTCATTTTGCTCATAGTTGTTACCACCGCACGGAGCAAAGCCTCATCCACCTAATCGCACACACTCGTACCCACGTTGTTACGAGACAAGTTGATTTTGGCACATGGCAATGTTTCTTCTCAAGCATACAGGTTTTTGCACAGGTAGATCTGCCAAGCACCTTAATTCAGCAGTAGTTCATCATTAACAAATAAAGGTTCTAACAGAAGTAATTGCTCTTTGGGTGCATGCACGCACACAATTATGATTGGCTGATTTTGACTGGGCCTCATACTACAAGGAGGATCAAGATTGTGTGAGTGTGTATATGCACCCTTAAATCAGGAAATTATTTATATGAGCCTGGACACAGTGTCTATTCCTTGCAACTCATAGCTGCAGCGGTGGATGAGTCACCCTGGCCTCTTCAATGCATGCTGGGAGATGTTGTACAGTCCTGGCCAAAAGTTTTGAGACTGTCAAAAATATTAGTTTTCACAAAGTTTGCTGTTAAACTGTTTTAGAACTTTGTTTCAGTTGTTTATGTGATGTACTGAAATATAATTATAAGCACTTCATACATTTCAAAGGCTTTTATTGACAATGACATGAGATTTATGCAAAGAGTCAATATTTGCAGTGTTGGCCCTTCTTTTTCAGGACCTCTGCAATATGACTGGGCATGCTCTCAATCAACTTCTGGGCCAAATCCTGACTGATAGCAACCCATTATTTCATAATCACTTCTTTGAGTTTCTCAGAATTAGTTGTTTTTTGTTTGTCTCTTGAGGAATGACCACAAGTTCTCAATGGGATTAAGATCTGGGGAGTTTCCAGGCCATGGACCCAAAATTTCACTGTTTTGGTCCCAGAGCTACTTAGTTATCACTTTTGCCTTATGACACGGTGCTCCATCGTGCTGGAAGATGCATTGTTCTTCACCAAACTGCTGTTGGATTGTTGGAAGAAGTTGCTGTTGAAGGGTGTTTTGGTACTATTCTTTATTCATGGCTGTGTTTTTTGGCAAAATTGTGAGTGAGCCCACTCCCTTGGATGAGAAGCAAAACCACATATAAATGGTCTCAGGATGCTTTACTGTTGGCATGACACAGGACTGATGGTAGCGCTCACCTTTTCTTCTCCTGACAAGCCTTTTTCCAGATGCCCCAAACAATTGGAAAGGGGCTTCATCAGAGAATATGACTTTGCCCCAGTGCTCAGCAGTCCACTCACCAAACTTTCTGCAGAAGATCAATCTGTCCCTGATTTTTTGGGGGGAGAGAAGTGGCTTCTTTTCTGCCCTTCTTGACACCAGGCCATCTTCCAAAAGTCTTCGCCTCACTGTGTATGCAGATGCGCTCACACCTGCCTGCTGCCATTCCTGAGCAACCTCTGCACTGGAATCTCACCTCCCTTGGATGCATCGTAGCACACCTGAATGTATCTAGCTGGCACCCCCCAGCAAAATGAGAGATGGAGGACAGAAGGCTCATAGATGGAACAGGAAGAAGGTAAGAAGAAGACAGCTAGGGCCCTAGAAAACTAGATAGATTAGAATAAAGCATACCCTGTCTTATTCTGTGTCTGCTCCATGTTTATGGACTATTCTCATACTTGTGTATCATGAAAGGGTAACTTTACTGCATTTCATATAAGCGGTAATGCTTGCTGCTTTTCATATACGGGTGTAATGTTTCCTGCATTTCATATGTGTTATAATAACTGCTGCACTTTCTCATGTGTAGTAATGACTGCAGTATTTGCTATTCAAGAGTCATGATTTCCTGTATATAAATAAATATATATATATATATATATATATATATATATATATATATATATATATATATATATATATATATGTATGTATGTATGTATGTATCTATATATATATATATATATATATATATATATATATATATATATATATACATACACACACACACACACACACACACACACACACACACACACACACACACACACACACACACACACACACACACACACAGTGGCTTGCAAAAGTATTCGGCCCCCTTGAAGTTTTCCACATTTTGTCACATTACTGCCACAAACATGAATCAATTTTATTGGAATTCCACATGAAAGACCAATACAAAGTGGTGTACATGTGAGAAGTGGAACGAACATCATACATGATTCCAAACATTTTTTACAAATAAATAACTGCAAAGTGGGGTGTGCATAATTATTCAGCCCCCCTGAGTCAATACTTTGTAGAACCACCTTTTGCTGCAATTACAGCTGCCAGTCTTTTAGGGTATGTCTCTACCAGCTTTGCACATCTAGAGACTGAAATCCTTGACCATTTTTCTTTGCAAAACAGCTCCAGCTCAGTCAGATTAGATGGACAGCATTTGTGAACAGCAGTTTTCAGATTTTGCCACAGATTCTCGATTGGATTTAGATCTGGACTTTGGCTGGGCTATTCCAACACATGGATATGTTTTGTTTTAAACCATTCCATTGTTGCCCGGGCTTTATGTTTAGGATCGTTGTCCTGCTGGAAGGTGAACCTCCACCCCAGTCTCAAGTCTTTTGCAGACTCCAAGAGGTTTTCTTCCAAGATTACCCTGTATTTGGCTCCATCCATCTTCCCATCAACTCTGACCAGCTTCCCTGTCCCTGCTGAAGAGAAGCACCCCAGAGCATGATGCTGCCACCACCATATTTGACAGTGGGGATGGTACGTTCAGAGTGATGTGCAGTGTTAGTTTTCCGCCACCCATAGCGTTTTGCATTTTGGCCAAAAAGTTCAATTTTGGTCTCATCTGACCAGAGCACCTTCTTCCACATGTTTGTTGTGTCCCCCACATGGCTTGTGGCAAACTGCAAACAGGACTTCTTATGCTTTTCTGTTAACAATGGCTTTCTTCTTGCCACTCTTCCATAAAGGCCAACTTTGTGCAGTGCAGGACTAATAGTTGTCCTATGGACAGATTCCCCCACCTGAGCTGTAGATCTCTGCAGCTCATCCAGAATCACCATGGGCCTCTTGATTGCATTTCTGATCAGCGCTCTCCTTGTTTGGCCTGTGAGTTTAGGTGGACGGCCTTGTCTTGGTAGGTTTACGGTTGTGCCATACTCCTTCCATTTCTGAATGATCGCTTGAACAGTGCTCCGTGGGATGTTCAAGGCTTTGGAAATATTTGTGTAGCCTAAGCCTGCTTTAAATTTCTCAATAACTTTATCCCTGACCTGTCTGGTGTGTTCTTTGGACTTCATGGTGTTGTTGCTCCCAATATTGTCTTAGACAACCTCTGAGGCCATCACAGAGCAGCTGTATTTGTACTGACATTAGAGTACACACAGGTGCACTCTATTTAGTCATTAGCACTCATCAGGCAATGTCTATGGGCAACTGACTGCACTCAGACCAAAAGGGGCTGAATACTTACGCACACCCCACTTTGCAGTTATTTATTTTGTAAAAATTTTTTGGGAATCATGTATGGTTTTCATTCCACTTCTCACGCGTACACCAGTTTGTATTGGTCTTTCATGTGGAATTCCAATAAAATTGATTCATATTTGTGGCAGTAATGTGACAAAATGTGGAAAACTTCAAGGGGGCCGAATACTTTTGCGAGCCACTGTATAATATATATATATATATATATATATATATATATATATATACACATACAAGGTTCCAGTCTGCTTCTGTAGGGAGTGGTCTCTGGCACCGGTTATAATTTTTCATCTTTTTAAAATAACTTTAAAGGAGTCATCAGGGCAAATCTATTAAAATGAGTGGTACTTACCGGGGGCTTCCTCCAGCCCCAAGCTCCCAGGACCTCCCTTGCCGCAGCTCTGCCCGCAGCCGTTCGCCGGAGTTCCGACCCGGTCCCTGGCGATGACGTCAGAGCGACCTGGAGGTCGCTCTGTAGTGCGCCTGCACGATCAGCGCTGTCAATCACCGCCACGTGGGCCGAAACGGGGCGGGGGAAAAAAAAAAAAGAAAAAGGAGGGGGGGAGGGGTTAGGGAGAAAATAAAGGTGGAAAAACACAATGCAATCAGATGTAGTAAAATGCAGTAAAACAGACTCACAAGTATAGTCTCAAGGTCACGAATAGCGCCTCTGTACCGGTGAGTCTGGAGATTAAGGTTTATATACCTTAGAGTATATGGGTGGACCAATTGCATGGTTCATAAGGGGTGGGGGCTGTGTGATGGGCAGGTAATGTGTTTCAATGGGTGTGGAGGAGGCAAGCTGGGGGGCGTGTTTGTGAGCCAATAGGAGCAGGGGACAGGTTATGTAACCTATGTTGGGCCAATAGGAGCGCGGGGACAAGTTATGTAACCTATGTTGGGCCAATAGCAAGAGGGGATGTGGTTGTATAACTTCGGGGAACAGAAAATAAACAAATGTGTACAAAGTGTATCTATTCAGAGGCTGAAAAGAGTACTGGTTAAGGGCACTGCCTTTGGCACAAGAGACCAGGGTTCGAATCCTGGCTAGGGTCAGTACCTATTTAGCAAGGATTTTAAGGCAAGACACCCTAATATTGCTGGGTGGCCTCCTGAGCACGTCCCAGTGGCTGCAGTTCCTGAGCGCTTTGAATCCAACAGGAGAAAAGCACTGTACAAATGTTTGGATTATTAAATGTACAGGATGCATGTTGCTGCCCCCAAGTGGTTATTTTTTAGACTGCTTGGGGAAAGAAAGTAGAGGTAACAAATGTCATTCATTCTAACAGACATAAAGTGCATATTGGTGCATCTTTGCGCCCTAAAAGACTGTAGGCATAAAGGACATAATTAATCATTGACATACAAAGATATAATAAAAGTCTACATATAAAAAAATAAATATGATATAAAAGGTATCGTTGTAAAAGTATGTACAAGTATAAAAATAGATTAATATATTAAAAAAAAGTGTATAAGATGAAGTTTGATTTAAAAGAGAGGACCATTAAAAGAAACTAGTATTGGATAAGTATTAATGAATTTTTTCTCGTTGAGACCTTCTGGAGCTAGGGTTCTCAACATCTGTATCCAGAACATCTCACGTTTTTTTAGCAGGTCAAAGGAATTCGAACAGTTTTGTGGTATGGTTTCAATAAGGGTTATCCAGAATACGTCTGGATTGCTATTGTTTATCGTAGTGAAGTGTCGGATACGCTGTGCAGTGGGTATTTATTGAGGACGTTGCGTTTATGTTGACCGGCGATTCTGCATCTTGCCAATTGGGTGGTTCTGCCCACATACTGAAGTTGGCAGGGGCAGGTGATGATGTAAATGACAAATTTAGATTCACCGGTGATGGTGTTCTTTATTGGATAGGTTAATTCTGTAATTTTAGATTGAAAAGTGTTGGTAGGGGTAATAAACTTGCAAGCTTGGCATCTTGAGTGGTTGCAGGCCGAGCAACCTGGTGGGTCTGTTGATGGACTGGGGTTGATGTAGTGGGTGTCGGAGCGTAAACGACTGGGGCCAGAATGTTGCGAAGGTTGGGTGCTCGTCGGTAAGTGATGGCTGGTGCGGTGGGAATGATGGAACGGAGGTGTGGATCCTGTAGGAGGATTTCCAATCTATTATTTAGGATTTTTCATATATTCTGGCAGGGCCGTGCAGAGGGTCCTTAAGTGGGGGGTGCTCAAATTTAAAAAAGGGGCCTGTCAATGCCTTCCCCCGCATGCCCCCCCCCCCTTCCTCGTTTCTGGCTAGGGGGGTATTGATTGTCATGCTGCTGAATGCAGATGATGGGTGCCATGTGGGTTCTGCGTGTAAGTACTGAGTGTCATGTGGGTTCTGGCTATGGTTGGATATCGAGTGTCATGCGGGTGTTGATTGCAAGAACATGCCTGCACTGGGTGCTGGCTATGGGTGGGCTTTGGGCATCACATTGGTTTTGAATGCAGGTACTTTGGGTGCGAGTATGGGTTAAGTAGGTGCTTGGTGCAGATAGTGGGTGCCATGTGGAAGCTGTGTGCAGGTGTGAGTACTGGGTGCAATTTTAGGCCTGGGTGCAGATACTTGGTGTCATGTGAATGTGAGTACTGGTTGCCAGCTATGAGGGGAAGGGGTGGCTGATGGGGAAAGTAGAGGTCAGTGTGGGTGCTGCAGGAAGGGGCAGGGCCATGCAGAAGATCCTCAAGGGTGTCGTGCTCAAATTTGAAATCGATAAATCGTGTTAAATTGTGTATGCAATACCCCCTCTCCAGAAAGCAATAAGGCAGTCTTAACCCCCCCCCCCCCCCCACACACACACACACACACCTTTATAGCAGTATCAGGCAGACTTTGTGCCTCCTTACAACTCTTTTGGTGCTACCACCCTCAAATCGGCAGTGATAGGTGCCCACTGTGGGTTAGAGTGGGCACAGTGGAGCCCACTGTAGAGGCACAGACTCACCTTTCATTATTGGGACGTCTGTCCCTCTTGATCTGCACCCAAGCCTCTTTTCAGACAAACAAGTGTTTACCAATATGCAGTGGTTGCTAAGCATTAGTAGATGCAAAACTGCAGTAAGTGCCAAGGTGCAGTGGGTGCCAAGATGGAGTAGATGGTAAGACACAATGATTCACTTTGTGGTAAGTTGCAGTGGGTGCCGAGATGCCAAAGTAAAGTCTGTGTCAAGCTGCTTTAGTTACCAAGGTCAAGTTTGTATTGGGTGTTTATTTGCAGTGGGTGCTATGCAGTATTGGGTGCTGAATGAGTAGCAGATGGTGATAAACAATAGTGGGTGCCATGTGAGTGCTAATTGGTACAGGGAGCCATGTGAGTGTTGGACATGAGTGAGTAGGGAGTGCCGTGTGTGGTCTGGATTTGTGCCATGGGAGAGTACTGTGTCTCATGGGTTCGGACCAAGGATGGGTACTGGGTGCTATTTTGGTGCTGGCCATGGACGGGTACTAGGTGCATATAATGGCTTTGGAACTTAGCGACGTGTGAGTACTGTGCCATGTGAGTGTTGATTATGGGGGTATGTGGGTCTTAGGTGCAAATACTGAGTGCCAAGTGGGTACTGGGAGTGAGTACATGGTGACATATGGGTGCTGGCTACTGGGGTATTTGTTGTCATGTGGGTGCTAAAGGAAGATGCTGGGTGCCATGTGAGCTCTAGGTGCTGGCACAGGGTGTCATGTGGATTCTGGCTGTATGGGTGTGTATCAACCATCATGTAGGTGTTGATTGCAGGTACTCAGTCCCTTTTGAGTTCTGGGTGCAAGTACTGGATTTCATATGTGAGTGCTTGGTGTGGGTGCTGGGCACAAAGTGGAGGCTTAGTGCAACTGGAACTACAGCAGATGAAACATGTGGGTGTTGGGTGCAGGTACTGGGTATCACATAGGTGCAAATACTTGGTGCCATGCCTGTACTGGGTGCTAGCTCTGTGTGGGTGTTGTGTGTCACGTGGGTTCTGAGTGCAGATATTTCTGGTGCTAGTACTGGTGGGTGCCATGTGGAGGCTGTGTGCAGGTGTGAGTAGTGAGTGACATGTCAGAGCTGGGTGCAAGTACTGTGCCATGTAGGTTTGAGTACTGGGTGCCAGCTATAGGGTAAAGGGGTGCAGGTATTGGGTGTCATGTGGCAGTTTGATGCAAGTACTAAGTGCCATATTGAGGCCGGATGTGAGTATTTGGTGCAGGGTGCTTGGTGCAAGTACTGGATGCTTGCTATAGTGGGGGTTACTAGTTGAGTGTAATGTGGGTGCTGAATATTGGTGGGATTGCTGTGGGTGCAGGGAGTTGGAGGTCACTGTGGGTACTGCTATGAATGGCATAGTTGCTGCTAGGGGAGCTTGAGGTCAGTGTGGTTGATGGGGAAGGGTAGGTCACTGTGGGTGCTGGGGGGAGAAGTAACTGTGGGTGCTGTAGAAGGTAGAGGTCAGTATGGATGTTGGAGGAAAGGGAGGTCACTGTGGGTCCTTTGGGGGAGATCACTGTGGGTCTCGGGAGGTAGAGGTCATTGTGGGTGCAGGGGGTAGGAGGTCACTATGGGTGCTGCTATGAATGGCATAGTTGCTGCTAAGGGAGGTAGAGGTCAGTGCGGGTGCTGGGGGAAGGGTAGGCCACTGTGGGTGCTGGGAGAAGTCAGTGTGGTCTCGGGAGGTAGAGGTCATTGTGGGTGCAGGGGGTGCAGAGGCGGGACAAGGTCCTCCAGCACCCAAGGCTGAGACACCAAAGTGCGCCCCTCGATCCCTCCCACCCTAGCCATCACACACTGATTGCTATTAGACTAAGAGGTGCCACAGGGCCCACAACCTCACCAACACCTTAATATCTAGTTATCTGGCTTGCAGTCACTGCTATGTATCCCCTTTTCTTATTTCTTTCTGCTTCAAACACAATTAGGAATGACAGCTGAATGAATTGTGCGCCCCCTCCTACACTGCGCCCTGAGGCTGGAGCCTCTCCAGCCTATGCCTCGGCCCGGCCCTGGGTGGGAGGTCACTATGGGTGCTGCTATGAATGGCATAGTTGCTGCTAAGGGAGGTAGAGGTCAGTGTGGGTGCTGGGGGAAGGGTAGGCCACTGTGGGTGCTGGGAGAAGTCAGTGTGGTTACTGGAGGAGGGAGTGGATGCTGGGTGTTGGGAGAGGCCACTGTGGGCGCTGGCAATGGGAGAGGTCACTGTAGGTGCTGCTTTTGGGATGGGAGGTCCCTGTGGGTGCTTCAGGGGACAGGAGGGTAGCCACTGCGGGAGGGAAAAATCACTGTGGGTGCTGGGGGAGTGATAGGTCAGTGTGGGTTCTGGGGTAGTCAGGATCACTGCTAGAGCTGGGGAGGGAGAGGTCACTGTGGGTGCTAGGTGGAGGGAGATGTCACTATGGGTCCTAGGTGGAGGTAGAGATCACTGTGGGTGCTAGGTGGAGGGAGAGTTCACTGTGGGTGCTGGGGGAGGGAGAGGTCACTGTGGGTGCTGGGGAAGGGAGAGGTCACTCTGGGTGCTGGGGAGGGAAAGGTCACTATGGGTCCCAGGTGGAGGGAGAGGTCACTGTGGGTGCTGGGTAAGAGAGAGGTCACTGTGGGTGCTAGGTGGAGGGAGAGGTCACTGTGGGTGCTGGGGGAGGGAGAGGTCACTGTGGGTGCTGGGGAGGGAGAGATCACTATAGGTCCCAGGTGGAGGGAGAGGTCACTGTAGGTGCTAGGTGGAGGGAGAGGTCACTGTGGGTGCTGGGTAAGAGAGAGGTCACTGTGGGTGCTAGGTGGAGGGAAAGGTCACTGTGGGTGCTGGGGAGGGAGAGGTCATTATGGGTCCCAGGTGGAGGGAGAGGTCACTGTGGGTGCTGGGTAAGAGAGAGGTCACTGTGGGTGCTAGGTGAAGGGAGAGGTCACTGTGGGTGCTGGGGAGGGAGAGGTCACTGTGGGTGCTAGGTGGAGGGAGAGGTCACTGTGGAGGCTGGGGAGGGAGAGGTCACTATGGGTCCCAGGTGGAGGGAGAGGTCACTGTGGGTGCTAGGTGGAGGGAGAGGTCACTGTGGGTGCTGGGTAAGAGAGAGGTCACTGTGGGTGCTAGGTGGAGGGAGAGGTCACTGTGGGTGCTAGGTGGAGGGAGAGGTCACTGTGGGTGCTAGGTGGAGGGAGAGGTCACTGTGGGTGCTAGGTGGAGGGAGAGGTCACTGTGGGTGCTAGGTGGAGGGAGAGGTCACTGTGGGTGCTAGGTGAAGGGAGATGTCACTGTGGGTACTGGGTAGGGAGTGGTGACGGGGTACTAGGTGGAGGGAGAGGTCACTATGGGTGCTGGGGGAGGTAGAGGTCAGTATGGGTCCTAGGTGGAGGGAGAGGTCAGTATGCCACACTAGGATTCATGTCTGGGCCTCTTCACTTGAAAGTGTCCCAGGCGGGGTGGAGCTTCCTGCGGGTGGGCGGGGCTTATCGTGGCCGGGGGCGGGGCTTATTTTGCGCGGCGAGAGGGGCCTTTTTTGAAGATTTTAAAAAGGGGGGTGCCTGGGCACCCAGAGCACCCCCCTGTGCACGTGCCTGTATTCTGGTGTTGCGCACTGTATTTTGTAATTAATCTTGGTACGGGTTCTGTGTTCTTGGTATTAATTGTATTCGGGGGATTTTTTATTGTTTTGGCTTTATGACTAGCATCTTTAAGTAGTTTATTTGGGTATTTACGATCGAGAAATGTTTTCACTAATATTTTTACTTGTATATCAATCCCCGCACAGCCCCTCACCCCCTCTCCGAATATACCTCTAACCACAGCATTGTTTACACATTATTCACGTTAACATAACTATACACCAAAAATCATCAGCACACATATACATTGGTCTAAGGACATGCTATCTGTCTCTGTCTTTACAGTGTACTCCTATCTTTTTATTGCCTGAGGAAGCGGGAACATACCCGTGAAACGCGTTGCACTGTTTGTTTTGGAGTATATTAATAAACCTGTTGTCATAAAACTGACGGTATCGTGTCTGCTTCGGGGAGGCCAGTCCACCACCACCTCCTGAGGGATTTTAAGCCTTTTAGAACCTTTTATCCTGCTGGCGCCTCTGTCCACTCTTACATTAATCACTGACATCATAATAATCAGTACACTTCACTAGGATTCATCTGTTAAACTTTGTTGGCATTTTGTTCAGATGACACGTACATAGTTACATAGTCCAATGCACAATCCAAAGCAGCTGCCTGACATTACATTCTCTGCTGATGGCACTTCAATCACCCCTGTCCTCCATGTGCACTGCCTAGGTGTAATACTGGACTTGTCTCTCTCATTCAAACCACATATTGACAAACTATCCTCCTCTTGTCGCCTCCACCCAAAAAAAAAAAAACATCTCCCGCATCCATTCTTTTCTCACACAGGACACTACTAAACTTCTTGTGCATGCTCTAATCCACTCACTTCTACAACTCTCTGCTTTGTGGCCTACCTCCTAACTGTTTGGTCTTGCTAGAGTCCATCATGAACTCTGCTGCACGACTCAAGACTTCTTAGACTTCATTCGATTTTCTCTCATCTGGAACATCCTCCCTCAACACATCCACCACTCACCCAAACTCACCTCTTCAGGCAAACATACTCTCTTAGGACACCTTGGCAACCGACCATCATTTTACCACCTCACACACAGCTTCCCTTTGCCTATTGCACTAACCCTTCAGACTGTAAGGACAATTGGCCAAAGCTCTTTTTCCCCTTTTTGTCTCACAACACTGTGTAATGTGTGTGCATATCCTCCTCAATTATGTAAAAATCTGTAATTGAATTGTTTGTGCCATAAACTGTAATCCAATATTGTCTTGTACTGTTTACTGTTGTACTGTTTATTTTGTATTGTTATACCTTGTAATGCTGTATTGTACAGCACCACGTAAGCAAGATGCTGGCACTAAATAAAATAATAATAAATTGGAAACAATTGGTCATAGTGCTGACCCTTGCGGTACCCCACTGATAATAGTTTCCCCTTTTGAGTATGATCCATTGACCACCACTCTTTCTCTTCTGTCCCAGTTCTCTATACACATACACACATTTTCTCCTAGTCCTTGTATCCTCAGCTTGTACCAGACTATTGTGGGGAACGGTATCAAAAGCCTTGGGAAAGTGTACTACATCAAATGCTTTCCCAAGACCTAAATTTACATAAATAGAGCCCATTTTTTCTTTTAAATAAACAGACTGCTGGTGCCTATGGTGAGTAGATGTGATTACTTTAAATTCACATACAATACTGCAGAATTGTACAATATTTATTCATTTCACATTAAATAGATTCAAGTTGTATTTAAAGAGAATCTGTATTGTTAAAATCACACAAAAGTAAACGTACCAGTGCGTTAGGGGACATCTCCTATTACCCTCTGTCACAATTTCGCCGCTCCCTGCCGCATTAAAAGTGGTTAAAAACCGTTTTAAAAAGTTTGTTTATAAACAAAATGGCCACCAAAACAGGAAGTAGGTTGATGTATAGTATGTCCACACATAGAAAATACATCCATACACAAGCAGGCTGTATACAGCCTTCCTTTTGAATCTCAAGAGATCATTTGTGTGTTTCTTTCCCCCTGCATCTCTCATGCACTGAAGTTTCAGGCTGCTCTTTTCTTCCTGCAAACAGCTTTGCCCTTGTCTGTAATTCCTCACTATGTGAAAGCCCAGCCAGCTCAGAGGACGATTTATCCAGCTTGTAAAAGATAAGAGAGAACAGAGAAGCTGCTCTAATCTAAATAACACACAGGCAGTGTGCATATAGGGGCCTGGAAGGGGGAGTTCATAGCAGAACCACAACACTGAAGAACTTGGCAGCCTTCCAGACACAGGCTGACAAGTCTGACAAGAGAGAGATAAGTTGATTTATTACAGAGACTGTGATAGTACAAAGTGCTGCAGTGAGCCAGAACACATTAGAATAGCTTTTGGAACTTGTAGGATGATAAAAAACAGGATGCAATTTTTGTTACGGAGTCTCTTTAAAGGGACTCCGAGCAGTGCAGAAACTATGGAAAGATGCATATCATTTTATAGCCCTCTTTCTCCTCTTTCCAATGATATATAAACCACTGCTCTACGCCTTTTAGTTTTCGCTATTTTCGCGATTGAAATTGCAAAAATAGAGAAAACTAAAAGGCGTAGGGCGATGATTTAGGTGTCGCCAGAAAGAGGAGAAAGAGAGCTTTAAAATGATATCCATCTTTCCATAGTTACTTGTATTTCACAGGACGACACTTTCCCCAGTGTCAGCAGCTCCATTCAGCAGAATGGAGCTGCTGACTTTAGGAAAAAGTCGCCCTGTGTAATACAATGTAACTATGGAAAGATGGATATCATTTTAAAGCTCTCTTTCTCCTCTTTCTGGCGACACCTAAACTGCATTTAAAAAAAAAATGAAGCAAATACTTACCTAAGGAGAGGGAAGGCTCTGGGTCGTATAGAGCCTTCCGTCTCCTCTCTCGGTGCCCTCTATCCTGTGCTGCCCCCCCCCCCCCCCGTTTCAATCCCCCACCAAAAGGGTTTTTCGAAGTCTTTGGGAGCCGTGTCCTCCCGAAGATGCGCGGCTCCATACTGCACAGGCGTGAGCGTGCAAGAGAGCGTGCTTGCGCAGGTGCAGTACAGGGCCGCCCTTCTTCTGGAGCACTCGGGCTCCCTGAAGACTTCTGAAGCCTCCTTCAGCCGGGCAAAGCAGTATTTGACTAAATTAGTCAAATACTGCTACCGGGCGAGCCAGCACTGGAACGAGGGGACCAGGAGAGGAGCGGGAAGGCTCTATAGGACCCAGAGCCTTCCCTCTCCTTGGGTAAGTATCTGTCTAATTTTTTTAAATGCGGTTCCCATTCACTTTAAGGACCACGAGCTTAAACTCCCCCTAGTGACCAAGCCATTTTTTACAATTCAGCACTGTGCAGCTTTAACGGTTTATTGCTCAGTCATACATCTTACCACCGAAACGAATATTACCTCCTTTTCTTGTCACTAATACAGCTTTCTTTTGGTGCTATTTGATTCCTGCTGCGATTTTTAGTTTTTATTAAAATTTTTCAAATAAAGGAGAATTTCTAGACAAGTTTTTTTTTTTTTTTCCAAATTAATTGTGCTACATGTCTGATAAAAAAAATTCAGTAAGTGTATATTTATTGGTTTGGGTAAAAGTTATAACGTTTACAAACTATGATACAAAAAAGTGAATTTACACAGTTTGAAGCAGCTCTGACTTTTCTGAGCACCTGTCATGTTTTACCTCCCAAATGACTCCATTTTGGAAAAAAGACACCCCAAGGTATATGGTGAGTTCATAGAAGATTTTATTTTTCACAGATGCGTGGATCTTCGTACAGCTGATCCTCAGCGTTGAAGTGGAACCCCGGCGAGGTGCCCCCCCACCCCAAGCCAGGATATCCAGCCAAGGGGGGAGAGGTGAGCCGCAGGCCCCTGTAGATATAGAGGTGGAAAGCTGTCCAGTCATGTCTCAAATCAAAGTGTGGTAGCGTGCAAATCTGTGTGCAACCTTTATGGTAACCCCCTGCAATGCTAATAAACCAGAGATGATATTAACTCAAACCTCGAGTGACATATGAGCAGAGAGTAGCTCAGAGGGATTATATTCTGGGGATCAACACGCTAGGTGCCCCCCTAGACCCCCTCTGGGGGACACCCAGCATGCCGAGACTCAACCCCCCACAGAGCCACCAGCAAATTAATTGTTGCATGTATATTTGTTCACCTCGGGTCATCTTATGTGATAGTTGAGAGTTTACCACAGCATCATCAGGGGTAGTAGACAAGGGCCAACCAACCGAGAAGAGGACATGTGGGGGCCGCCATGCTGTATGCCCCCACCTAAAACGGAAGAAGGACCCCCAGCATGGCGGAGCCCGGACCCTGGATCTGATATGTAATTATTGGAGGCTTGTTACCAGCATTGCATGCTATAGGGAAACTACATAAATGCGGGGTATTTGTTGCACATTGTTGAACAGTAAGCATTTAGGAGCTAGGCCCTAGTTAAACCTCTATGTTAAACTTAGTTTGCCATATACAAGATTTCCATACTTAAGTTAGAATTTAGCATTGCGTCAGGGCGCCAGCCTGCACGGCATCTGATCAGCCCAGGATGGTGTACTGAGGCACGTCGCCTCCCCTCTGCAGCACTCACAATAAAATATACATTGTTTAAGGACAGGGTAGTGCAGGGCCAGCATTATTGATCGGTCTCCTGATTGATAGGAAAGTGAAGCGTCCCTTGATTTCATAGTGAAAATGCAGCCAGCATTAAGCCATTCTGGCCCTGTGAAGCCAGGGTGGTCAGTATCAGGAATCAAATAAAAGTTATAGCATGGAAACCACATAGCAAAGCACTTCACCCCCTGACTCTAGTAGATAGACCGACGTTTGCTGCTGGATGTTAAATATGTCCAAAACTGCAGGTGAATGGTGCTCAGAGAGAGACAGATGAGGGGAGGCAGATTGTTAAAGTCTCTAGGATGGACAGGCGGACCTCCATATAATGCTATGCTGAGGAAAAGTGCACGTGCTGGTGTATGGTTGGGTGTAAAAGAACCATAGTCTCTGAAATTTTAGGCAGAGTCACGATTATCAGGCACACGAGCAGTTAACATAATCTATGAGTTTGCGGGCTTTGTGGTCTAGGCATTTAGCAGACTATCTTAAGTTCGCAACCATGTATTTTGAGAGGGGAAAAAGCAAAGTCTGATCATACGTAGCCCAAAAATAGAAAAAAAAATAGAAAAAAGATCAGTAACAAAGAAACAGTAAAAGTTTTAGTAAGGAGAAAATGTGGGAATACTTATAGTTTCCTAGGCATCCGATGTAGAAGGCTGTGGGTTTGGTCGGTGCGCTGCATGTCGTCTACCATATTCTTTGCGGCCTAGAGGATCTTTGTGGCAGCGATGTTTCAACAACCTCGATTTGTAGGTTCTCAGCTTGAAGAGTATCTTTACCTTCCTCCAGCGTTTTCACAGCACAGTTACGGCCATTCAATGTAAATAGAAGCTGAAATGGGAAACCCCATCGATATTTGATCTTCTCGCGGAGTAGCGTGAGGGTGAGGGGGCGCAAGGCCCGGCGCTTCTGCAATGTAATGGGGGAGAGGTCCGCAAAAAGATGGACTAATGCTGGCACTCCTGGGAGAGACTCTAAGTTCCTGGCCTCTGTGAGGAGCTGGTCACGAACGTCTGCGTAGTACATTTTTAGAACCATTTCCCTTGGGAGTGCTGGGTTAGGAGGCTTAGCCAGGGCCCTGTGTATGCGGTCCATTCTGAACTGTGAGGTGTCCAGTTTTGGTAGCATAGCTGAGAAGAGGTTGAGTGCCGCCGTCTTGAGGTCAGATAGGCTTCAGGTAGGCCTCGAATCCTCAGGTTGGATCTACGTGCACAATTCTCGAAATCTTCTAATCTGTTTTTGAGTGCCTCGATCCGTTCGTCTTGAGCCATCAGTTGCGTTCTGTCCTCAGCCAGGGCATCGGTGATGCTATCCTATTTATTTTCCAGTACCTCGACTCGGGTGCCCAGGTCTCGGATTTGCGCCGAGAAGTTCTCAACCACAGCGGAGAGTTCAGCTCTAAAGAGCTTCTGGATAGACTGGAAGAGTTTGTCATCCTCCCGTAACTGCTTCTTAGTGTTGGAGGATAATGGAGGTGAGTCTTCTCTGGTTGGGTTGAGTTCGCACTCAGAGGCTGACGAGGCCTTCTCTGTCACAGGTGCCATCTTGGTGCGCTGCTTTTTGAAAACTTCGTGTAAGATCTGTTTGGCTGCTTGGGAGTGTGACTTAGAGAGCTTCTTTCTCCTCTTATGCTTGTCGGGTATCTGCTCGGGCAAAAGACGGTGAGTTTTAGCTCCTGTGGTAGCTATTAATAGCCCATAAGCTTAGCTCAGAAGCGGAGCTCACGCAGAAGGCATCCTTCCTCTAGCGCGCCGCGCATGCGCCCTGCAAAACACTTTTACATCCTTCTGTGCAGGTTGCTCCTGAAATATCTCACCTCAGGAAATAGTTCCAGTACAGCAAATTCTTTACCTGTATTTAAAGAGGGTCTGGATATATTCTTCACATCAAAGGTCATTTATGGCTATAATTAATAAATCTGGAGTCTAACAAATGTTTTCCCCTTTTAAAGAGACACTGAACCGAAAAAAAAAATTATATAATTTGTATGTGTAGTACAGCTAAGAAAAAAAAACAGCAGCAGCAGAGACACAAGTCTAATATTGTTTCAAGTAAAGGAAGAGTTAAGAAACTCCAGTTGTTATGTATGCAAATTAGCCATTGAACTCCAGAACTTTCAAAGTCACAGAAAACTCTACAGACACTTGAGATGAGCTTTAAAAGACAAGCTTGCATATGCAATTCCCCTTTTCACCTGAGTTTTCTCCTAGGTGATATTTTCATAAGTTGTCATAAAATGCTATTTAAACCACCAGCAAGCAAAAAAGTGCTCAAAATAATTTTGATGGAACTTCTTCACCAACTTTTTGGTACTTTTTGAGTTGTAAAATGCTGAAAATTTAGTTTACAGAGAAGATGAAAATTATCTCCTGGGAAAAAATTAATTGCATATGGGCCAATGTATCTTTTTTTTCTCCTCTGAAGGGAAGATTTTACAGAGCAGGCTAGTGGACTTTTGAACCCATTTAGAATGCTGAGTAGTGTCTAAACTGCAAATATTAGAGAATTTTGCAATGTTATAAACAACGCTATATAACTGAAAATAAAAATTAGAATATTTTCTTTGCTACTAAAAATTCTAGTAATTATCCGTATTACACATACAATTCATTATATCATAATTTTCTTTTCGCTTCAGTGTCTCTTTAAGGCTAATTGGCTAAGCCTTGTAAGAGTTTTTTTTCTTTGCCTTCCTCTTGATCCAACTGAGGTGTGGATTTAGGACAGTAATTTTTTTCTGGTTGAACTTGATGGATGCATGTCTTTTTTTCAACCAAACTAACTATGTAATAAAGTATTGATCAGAGGACACGCAAAGATACTGAACATGCATTAAAATGACAGGTGTACTTTTATCTCCAGGGACCTGTTACATGAGCCAAAGAAACAATCATTAGTTTGTAAGTGGCAGGACCTGGCAGTGCTTGCAAACTCTTGAAAGCAGTATCGTATCTTATTTTCCTGGAGATGGGGTCATTAAATGTGAACTTACACATTGTTTTTTTCCAGCTGCAAAACTTTACGTTGAAGTTCTTGATTTTGGGCAGCATAAGCAGACATCCTAAAAAATAAAGTTAATAAAAGCAATTACTGGTCTGTTTCGTTTCTGTCTGCCCTACCCCTCCAGTTAATTAATTCATACACACTGACAAAACAGAGAACTTCAGAAGACCTTGACTGGCAGATTGTTCAGATGCCCCCTTGCGTTTGTAAGTGCTCCTGTACAAAGACTGCATGATACCATAGCAGAGTCCCTTACAGTATTCTTACTGGCCTTATATACAATACTGTATATTTACATGTTTACATACAAGACAGTTGCTTGTTTAAATTATATTTTGAAAATAATTAGGGTTAGTCAATATGTAAAAATGTTAGAAAATATATTGAATTATATCCCATTTAAACATTTTAAAGAGTGTCCTAATCAGAAATTGAGTTCACCAGTCTTAAATAAGACAGATAAAACAAGTTAAAGACAGACAAAACAAGTTAAAGGGACTCCGAGCAGTGCAGAAACTATGGAAAGATGCATATCATTTTAAAGCTCTCTTTCTCCTCTTTCCAATGATATATAAACTGCCGTCCTACGCCTTTTAGTTTTTACTATTTTCGTGAACAAAATTGCAGCGGCCGCGATTTCGATCGCGAAAATAGAGAAAACTAAAAGGTGTAGGGCGGCGATTTATGTGTCCTCAGAAAGAGGAGAAAGAGAGCTTTAAAATGATATGCATCTTTCCATAGTTATATTGTATTACACAGGGCGACTTTTTCCTAAAGTCAGCAGCTCCATTCTGCTGAATGGAGCTGCTGACTTTGAGAAAAAGTTGCCCTGTGTAATACAATGTAACTATGGAAAGATTGATATCATTTTAAAGTTCTCTTTCTCCTCTTTCTGACGACACATAAACCGTGGCCCTACGCCTTTTAGTTTTCTCTATTTTAGTGATTGAAATCGCGGCCGTGGCAATTTCGATCATGAAAATAGCGAAAACTAAAAGGCGTAGGGCAGTGGTTTATATATCATTGGAAAGAGGAGAAAGAGAGCTTTAAAATTATATGCATCTTTCCGTAGTTTCTGCACTGCTCGGAGTCCCTTTAAAAAGACAGTATGGTACATTACTGATAGGAAGGCAAGTGCAGAGACTGTAGATATAGGCTGTGGACAGTGCTGCTCATCAGGATTCTGGATATCCGGGTAACCCGGATAATCCAAACTTTTTCAGCTAACCAACCGGATTCGGATTCCGGACACCTGGGCCCAAACCCGGGAATGCAAAAAGCGGGTATATGGTCGCATACCGGGTACTCCGGGTACTGTTACCATGGAGGTGACGTCTATGACGTCATTCAGCCAATCAGAGGGCTCCCAGCCTAAGCCCAAGCGACCAATCACAGAGGGGAACCTTGGCCAGTCCCTCCTGTATATAAAGAGGCGGCCATGATGAGAATCTCATCCTTGCTTTGTGACTGCCACTAAGAGAGACACTCCAGTGTGTTTGGCTGAAGCACGTGCACTACCTGAGTGATAAACCCAGCGTTTTTACACCTAAAGAGAACCTGAACTGAAAATAAAAAGTCTAAATAACCATACACAGGTCATGCTTACCTCCTGTGTAGTCTACTCCTCAATCTCTCTCTCCTCTCCTGCGTCCCATTTGTCCACTGTGATTAATGGATTTCTCCGTCCTTCATTTTAAAAATGGCCATTACCCCATAACAGCTTCCTGGTCAGCACACTGTTAAACTGTAATATCCCCCACCTGAGCCATAGGGAAACATGGACATTACCTTGCACATTCAGTTGTAACTGACAGCTGCTAATATATAACTGACTGCAACTGGTATATTTCAGTTCTGACAAAAATATTGTCAGAACTGTAAGGGATCACTGTAAGAACAAAATGGTGAGCTTCTGAGAGGTACTGATGGTGAGGTTAGTATGTAATAATCATTTGCAGCTACGTCATGTGTGTATTTTAAATAATTTTCCTAACTTCAGGTTCCCTTTAACCACTTGCCGACCGCGCACTCATAACGCGCGTCGGCAAAGTGGTAGCTGCAGGACCAGCGACGCACATTTGCGTCGCCGGCTGCAGGCGAATTAATCAGGAAACAGCCGCTCGCGCGAGCGGCTGCTTCCTGTCAATTCACGGCGGGGGCTCCGTGAATACCCTGCGGGCCGCAGATCGCGGCTCGCAGGCTAAATGTAAACACAAGCGGAAATAATCCGCTTTGTTTACATTTGTACAACACTGCTAACAGTCGCAGCGTTGTACCAGATCAGCGATCCCCGGCCAATCAGCGGCCGGGGATTGCTGTCACATGACAGGCAGGAGCCTGTTAGAGGCTGCACAGGACAGATCCATTCCTGTGCAGCCTCTGATCTCCGGGGAAGGGAGGGAGGAGAGGGAGGGGGGGAATCCTGCGGTGGAGGGGGCTTTGAGGTGCCCCCCCCCCCGCCAGCCACAAGCAGGCAGGAGCGATCAGACCCCCCCAGCACATCATCCCCCTAGTGGGGAAAAAAGGGGGGCGATCTGGTCGCTCTGCCTAATGTTTGATCTGTGCTGGGGGCTGCAGAGCCCACCCAGCACAGATCACAAAAAACAGCACTGGTCCTTAAAGGGAAGGTTCAGGGAGTGTGGAAAAAAAATAAAAATCCATATCCACTTACCTGGGGCTTCCTCCAGCCCGTGGCAGGCAGGAGGTGCCCTCGCCGCCACTCCAGAGGCTCCCGGTGGCCGACCCGACCTGGCCAGGCCCGGCTGCCAGGTCGGGCTCTTATGTGCTCCAATCTGCGCCTCACGGGGGTGCACTGACGTCATCGGACGTCCTCCGGGCTGTACTGCGCAGGCGCAGTAGTTCTGCGCCTGCGCAGTACAGCCTGGAGGACGTCCGATGACGTCATAGCGCCCGCGTGGGACACAGAAGAGCCCGACGTTGGAGTGCAGAAGAGCCCGACCTGGCAGCCGGCCTGGCCAGGTCGGCCACCGGAGTCCACCGGGAGCCTGCGGAGCGGCGGCGATGGCACCTCCTGCCTGTCACGGGCTGGAGGGAGCCCCAGGTAAGTGGATATGGATTTTTATTTTTGTTTCATACTCCCTGAACCTTCCCTTTAAACAACTTCACTACGCTATTGTTACACTGTGTTGTAGTTAGCTAGTCTGTGTATAGTTTGTTAGTGTCAGTCTGTCAGTCAGTCTTTCAGCTGCAGCAGCTGCCTGCTAGTTAGGTCCTGTGTCTGTGTCTGTGTGCTGCTGCTGTGTGTGCACACAGTCCAGGCCTCTTGCTGCTGGCTGGCCTGCTATTAGCCTTAGTAGTTACACAGTAGGTAGGAGGATTACTGTGTTATATTGTGTAGTTAGTGCAGTGTTATAGTTATTCGAGAGTGAGAGTAGTACTGTGTTAGCTGCTACTACAGATTATTGCAGTGCTGCTGACTGAGCAGTGTCAGAGTGTCTTCTTGTACTCTGCTGTCTGTCACTCCGTGCTGATTCACAGTCCAAGCCCGCTAATAAAGTACAAGTATCACACATCATCTGTGACATCAACAGTCTTGTACTATGTCTGGCACTGGCAGCCGGGGGAGGGGCAGCAAGGCCAAGAGGAGAGGGAGCAACATTGTGGCCTCCATCAGCAGTTCTGCCGCATCAGTCTCCATTCCGCCGCTACCCACTGGCCGCCCAGCTGTTAAGGGGAGTCACGCTGCAGAGACGCAGCAGCGTGTTGTGGCCATTTTCAAGCAGGGTCAGCGGCGCAAATTGGAGGAGAAAGACGCCGCACCTCTGATGCAGCTGATGGAGGATGACGACGAGCAGGCCAGTGAGGCCACCACCTGCCCTACAAAACACATTGTGGACGTCTTTGGGGAAGAGTCTGAGATGGTGACAGTGGTTACTGGGGGGGGGGGAGGGTCCGTCCATGATGTGTCAGCAGAAGAGGAGTTTGAGGCGGGCTCATCATCCCAGCAGTTGTTTGAGGAGGAGGAGTTTGATCTTGATGATGAGTTGAAGGACCTGGACTACCAGCGACCGGAGGGGGATATCAGCTCTGACTCTGAGGAGGAGGATGAGTCAGTGGGTCTGGCACGCAGGATCGGGATTGGCAGGAGCAGCAGTGGGCATGGAATGTGTGACCCACAGCCTGCTGTTCCATCTGCCAGTGGCACTACTACCACCAGCCGCACCACTCAACCCCAGGCCCCAACCACCACTGGGAGAAAATCAGCATCCCATTCTGAGCGACGTAAGGGCAAACTGCAATCCCCAATATGGCAGTTTTTCCATCTGCCCTCACATGATAGCAAGTTTGTAACTTGCAATGTATGCCATGTGAAGCTGAGCAGAGGGTCTAACCCTTCCACTTATGGCACCTCCAGCTTCATTAACCATTTAGCCAATAAACACTAAACAAAGCATTTGGAATTCAAGAGGCTGAAGGAAGCTGGTGCTGGCCCTTGCAGAGGTCAGAGCACCATAACCCCTTTGCCACTCCTGCTCACACTGAGGCCTGTTCAGGCAGCCAGTCCTCCTAAGTGGTCTCCTCTGCTCCCTCCTCGGCTTCCCGTGCAAGCACAAAACGCCACCCCCACCAGACCCTGCTGAGTGACTCTTTTGTGGTCAGGGCACAGCCTCCCAGCAGCCGTCGCATACACCAGCTGAACGGCTTGCTTACATGGGCCATGTCCTCCCAGCTCCTCTTGTACTCGTTTGTGAAGAAGGGGAGCCAGATGCGTGCGCTCCTGCAGTGCGCAGTGCCGGATTGGCCAATCCCCAGCCGGCACTACTTCGCATGCACGGCCATCCCAGCACTGCACCGCTTTGTGAAGGCCAAGGTGGAGCGTGGGCTGGATCATGCGGTGGGTGCGTGCGTCCATGTGACCATGGACTCATGGTCAAGCCGGTTTGGGACAGGCCGGTACCTCTCTTTCACCGCGCACTGGGTCAGTTTGGTGGAAGGGGGTGAGGAGGGGACAGCAGCAGCATCATCACCCCAGTGGGTGGTGCCACCACGCAGGGGAAGGGGAAGTGCATCAGGTTTCAGCTCCGATCCGGTTCCATCCTCCGGCAAACCCACCGTCAAACACCCCCGCCTCAGCAGCAGCGTGAAGGCCCACCACTGCCAAGCGCTGCTGCAGATGGTTACCCTGGGGAAGAATAGACTGTCGGCAGACCACGTCCTGGCCAAGCTCCGAGAGCAGGAGAGGCCTGAAAGTCGGAGAGGTGGTGGCCGACAATGGGGCAAACCTGGTTGCCACCATCCACCGGGGAAACCTCACCCACATCCCCTGTCTGGCCCACGTCCATTTTTGCACAAATCCAGGTGGAGACCCAGTCATTTTGTCTTTGCTGCTGGCCCACGTCCTGAGCCTGGTGGTGCAGAAATTCCTGTGCACATACCAGGGGATGGACACTTTTTAGGAGCGGCAAGGAAAACCGTGCGTCATTTTTTGCCGCTCGGGTGGTGCCACAGCGTCCCTGGAAGCCGTGCAGCTGGAGCTGAACCTCCCACGGCACCGGCTCATCATAGACATTCCAACACGTTGGAATTCCACCCTGGCAATGTGTGAACATCTGGTTGAGCAGAGACGGGCTGTGAACCTCTACCTGGCCAAAACCACCATGGAGGCCAACTTGTCCGGGACCGGCAGCACCCACCTCCAGGACATCATCCTCAGTGCTGATTGGGGAAAAATGCAGCTGGTGTGCTTGGTGCTGGCACCCCCTTCCTGGAGGCCACCAACATGGTCAGCTGGGACCATGCGTCGCTGTGTGAGTGGGTGACCATGGTGTGCATGCTGGAAAAGGCCCTTGATGCTCTGCTGGAAGTGGGAGTGGAAGCCTTGATCCAGTAGGAGCAGCAGCAGCAACCTTTGCAGTCCACCTCTGTGTGGCAGGAGGAGGACTTGGAGGAGTTGGAGGTCCCTGACCTTGAAGAGGAGGGGGCACAGCGGAGTGCAACTGCAGTAGTGCGTGGGTGGAGAGAGCAGGATGAGGCTCTGTAATCAGAGGAGGACAGCACTGTTAGCAGGGCAGAAGATGATGGGTCAGCAGAGATGGCAGCCCTCTTCCCCATGGCAGCGCACATGCTGCATTGCCTGCGCAAAGGCCCAAGTGTGAAGCAGATGCATGCTCGGGAGGACATCTGGATCACCCTGATGCTGGACCCACGGCTGAAGGGGAAGCTGGCTCAATTCCTGCCTGTAGGAGACCCTGTGCGCCGAATGAGGGACTTGCAGTGGATTCTGGTTTAGCGCTTGGAGGAAGCCTTCCCCCAGACTCCCACCCCCCCTGCTGTCACAGTCCAGCCAGCACAGCAGCAGGTGCCTGCATCCAGCAGCAGCAGGTGCCCAACAAATCTTCTGTCTCTGAAAAAGGCGCTCTACGCCACGTCAGTACTGCTGCCTACAGAGGAGGTGCCTGCAGCAGCATCCGGCTCTCAAAGCCAGAACCAGCACCTGACCCGGATGGTGGCTGACTACATGGGGTCTTACAGCGGGCTTGACACCAACACCCCTGTGGACTCTTGGAGTACTGGGTCAAGTACCTGGATATCTGGAGCGAGCTGGCGCAGTATGCCCTGGAAGTGCTGTCCTGCCCGCCTTCCAGCGTGATGTCAGAAAGGTGCTTCAGTGTGGCCGTTGGCGTGGTCACTGAGAAGTGCTCTTGTCTGTCCACCCAGTCTGTGGACAGACTGACTTTTTTAAAAATGAATCAGGCTTGGGCGGGCGGTTGGTGAGTTCCTGGCCCCTGTTGTTGGCAAGAGGGGGAAATGAAGTGGCTGAGTGGGAATCACTATGCCTGCTTCACCACCCTTTACTACCACAACCTCCTGACTCTATATTCATTAAGCCAGATTCAGATTTTTTTGACAGCCGTGGTACCAAATACACCAAGTGCCATGGTGAACTATGTAACCACAATAGCTGTGTAATTTTTTTTGGAGTTGTCTGTGCTGTCCGAGTTGTGGGGAGGCCCCAACTGCGGCAGTATGACCGCTTCCTGGAACCTCTCCTTTTTGAATGTTTTACCTGTGCCGTGGTACCAACACTAGGTGCCATAGCGATTATATGAACACAATAGCTGTGCAATTTTTTTGGAGGTGTCTGTGCTGTCCGAGTTGTGGGGAGGCTCCAACTGTAGCAGAAACAAGGAATGATCCACACCACCTTTAGGAAAAGCTTGTTCTGTTAATTCGAATAGAAACATACACAATTTAAAAAGAACTATGAGGCAAAGAATAAACAGAACAAGCTTTTCCTGAAGGTGGTGCGGATCATTCCTTGTTTCTGCTACTTTCTGGGTCCCATGGTGTCCGGGACTATTTGATCTGCACACCTGACCATCTGAGACTGATGGAAGCTGAGTGAGTGCGACTCCATACCTAAAACTTACGGGAGGCCCCAACTGTTGCAGTACAACCGCTTCCTGGAACCTAGTCCTGATGTTAATTGACAGCCATTTTTTGGGGGGGGAGGGGATTTTAAGTCCCCACATCATCAATCAATTAGTGTTTCCCTTTACAAAATAATGATGCTACATGCCTCATGTACCCTAAAAAAAGTTTTAAAAGCAATTTAAAGGCCACTTCCGGTTTTCCATCCAGATATCCGAATCCGTAGGATATTGCGGTTGGCTATCTGATTTAGATTTGAACATTTTTTGATCCAGATATCCGACTCAGATCGGATAGAGGGGTATCCGGATCCGAATTAGTTCCAGATAGTGAAAAGTGGTATCCGAGCAGCACTGCTGTGGAGTCTCTGGTAACCCACAACAGCTCTTTTGAGAGCTAATCTTGCTCTTGTGATCTATTTTTTTCTCTGTGTGTCCCACTGACACTTGTGTTGCATAGACAGCCTTGCTAATTCATACTGTGTGTGTGCCACTGCCAGCCACACAGTGACTACCTGTGTGACAGGTGCACATTGTAATACCCAGTACTGCATATACCTAGTACCTGTTGTGTTTAGTGAACCCACCTTATCACTGCATATACCTACCTTTTGTGTTGAGTGAACCCACCTCACTGCATATGCCTACTTTTGTGTTGATTGAACTCACCTCACTGCATATGCCTACTTTTGTGTTGAGTGAACCCACCTCACTGCATATACCGACCTTTTGTGTTGAGTGAACCCACCTCACTGCATATACCTAGCTGTTGTGTTCAGTGAACCCACCTCATCACAGCATATACCTAGCTGTTGTGTTCAGTTAACCCACCTCATCACAGCATATACCTAGCATCCCCCCACTAGATGGACAAAACGGACAAACCAGGTAGAGGAAGAGGTAGAGGCAGACCAAGAGGAAGGCCACCCGGTACCGGCAGGTCTGTACGAGGTCGTGTTAATGTGATTTCGTGTGGCCTTGGCCCAAAGTACAGTGCTCAGAAGAAGGCATGTGTCATCAACTCCCAAGATTGTCAGGACGTGGTTGACTATTTAACACAGAACACCTCATCTCCCGCATCCACCAGCGCTACTACAAGCACCACATCCGCTGCATTTGACACTTCGCAGGAGTTATTTGGCGGTGAAATCACTGATTTCCAGCCACTACTGCAACAAGATGAAGGCGCTAAGCAAGTTACACCACCTCATATGTGTGAGTTAGGCGACACTATGGTCTGAGGATGAGGATGATTAAGTACCTGCTGTTGGTGCAGTTTTGGAGGTGTCTGAGGCAAGCGAAGCTGGGCAGAATGATTATGATAATGACGATGATACGGATCCCACGTATGTTCCCAATAGAGGAGATGAACAGGGGGACAGTTCAGAGGGGGAGTCAGAGAGGAGTAGGAGGAGACGAGTTGCTGAAAGAAGCAGGGGAAGCTCGACATCAGAAACAGCTGGTGGCAGCGTCTGGCGCCATGTATCGCCACCTACAGCCAACATGCCCTTCAACGTCAGCTGCTGAGGCCACCATAGTGCCATCACCCCAGGGGGGGGGGGGGGGCTTAGCGGTTTGGAAATTTTTTAGTGTGTGTGCCTCAGATTGCAGAAAAGCCATCTGTACTCTCTGCCAGCAAAAATTGAGCAGTGGAAAGGCCAACACCCACGTAAGGACAAGTGCCTTACGAAGGCACCTGGAGAAAAGGCACAAACTACAATGGGAAGAGCACCTGAGGAAAAGCAGCACACAAAAGAAAAGCCACCCTCCTTCTCCTCTTCCTCCTTCAGGTGCAGCGTCTTCAGCTTTCTCCTTTTCACCTTCACAGCCACCCTCCTCCACTCCGCCTCTGACCTTGAGCGGTTCCTGCTCCTCTGCCCACAGCACCCAGGTGTACGTGAAGGAAATTTTTGAGCGGAAGAAGCCAATTTCTGCCGTAGGCCTCAGTTATTGGGACTGAGTTTTAAGTAAAAGGCTTGTTCGCAGAATATACCTTTAAATAGAGTTTCTCGTGATGCAGGCAGAAGCATCTCAGTGTCTGCTTGAAGCAAATGATACAAGCAGATACTGAGAAGATGTTCCTAGTCCAAGGTCTTAGGCCTACACTGCCCCAGACAAATGGACTACGGGAACAATCAACATGGGCCATATTTATAAAACAACATTCTTGCATAATATCTTATTGAATATTAATCGAGTAGGTGTGTGTCCTGACATCACAAGGGATCTGAACCAATCATAGATGGCTCAGTGAGGTCACATTTAACTCTTTCTGGTTCATATAAAGAGGGAGCACGGAGGGAAAAGGGGGGCACTCTACTTTCCAGCTATCCGGCTCTCTATGCTTCCTAGTTAGAATACTAGCTTCCTGTATGTATGATGTAAATATATGTGATGTACATAGGACATAGGAAAGACTATTTATACTTTGAAGAAATCAAACTGTAACACAAGATGCTTAATAAACCCCTTTGAAAGGTGAAGAAGGCTGTATCCGCTCTATCTCCTGTATGCTGTCGCTGTGAGTTGCAGCTCTGATGAGTTGCTGGTGCCGGAGCTAAAGGTGATTTATTACAGTTCGTGCCGAAACCCGGGATAATCCCAGGTCGTTGATTGGTGATCCAGGTGGGCACAAGAGTCAGTCTAATTGAGACTTCTCGAAACAGCGACTTAGATCTCTGTGAGGCAAGCACAAGAGAACAGGAGAAGCTCAGAGCGAGCTGAGTTAAGAGCGGACTACGGAGGCCAGAGACGAGAAGTGCAAAGCTTATCAAGCAGAGATAAGCTCTGTGCGGAGTGAGTCGGGAAAATCCCAGCGGCAGGGTCGATGTGGGCGCCCTAATTGGAGTGGACGTACGCCACACATAGGGGAAGGCAGTCCAAGAGAATGGGTTTGGCCAGATCCCATTAGGACCTTCAGCGCATCCGACGCCTGTGAGGAAAACTTGGGCCAAGATTGCTGGGAGACTCAGAGCTCGTTTCTGGTACAGAGGCCACACACCGCAAGAGGTTTTGATAAGGCGAGTATGGTGTTATACATGTTTTCTTTTACTTGTCAGTGCGGTGCTCCCCCCTGCAGCAGAGAGGGGGGGGGGGGGCTGTGTGTGTCTCTCTCTCTCTCATGTTCTATGGGTTATATTCCTCGGAGTTTGAGAGAGAGAGAGAGACAGAGAGATGCTGTTTTTTTTTTTTTTACCCTTTGCCTTTCTGTGAAGCTGCAATACGGCATGTCATTTTTTACGTTTTTTTTTCCAGCTTAGTAAGGCGTGCATAACAGTGAAAATGTTTTCTTGTCCATGAGTTATCTGTTTAGTGAGGTTTTTCGTTTCGCATTCCTGAGAGAGGGATATGAAGCTGCGCTTTAGCTAGTAGTTCCGTTCGTACGGTTATGAGTTATGCCCTCTCGGGTGGGAGGGGTGATTAATGTTCGAGGTGTGTAACATTCCAGAGCGTACTTGCTGCGTGCGCTGGTTCAGAGTTTTTCCTCAGCTGTGTGTTACATTCAGTTGTATTGTTGCAATGTGATATGCTAAAGTGTGCATGCAATGTTTTTTCTAACTGTTTTATTCTTTCCATACATGCATAGAGTTTGCTATGGGAGATTGCATAGCGGCCATCTTGTCTGATGTTCCATGACTCAAAATGGTGTCCCAGGCTTCAGGGGGGAGGATCCCAGGCAGTCATGACGTTCTAATGGGAGAGTCTTCTGAGCCCAGGGACGAACCCTCACCCCCACCCCCAGTGAGGGAGGTAGGAGTGGAGGAGGAGAGCGTAGGACATTCAGTAGGGCCTGTGGGAATGGTACCACCCATAGGTGTTTGCTGTTTCCTATGCTGAGTGCTGGGCTAATACAGAAGCACCCTGACGAGCAAGTGAAGCTGGGATATAACTCCACGGAGTGTGGCCACAATTTGAGTGGGAGAACATCAGACAAGGGAAGCACAGTAGCTGTCAGATGGCTACTGGTGACATAGGAAGCGGCTCCCTGGGTATGCATTCATATAACTTAGAGCATATCAGGGGGGTGCCGGTAGTGATTTTATTCACTGTAACATGAGTTCCCCGATAGAGGTCAGGGGGATAAAAGGGTACAGAGCAATGGAAAAAAAAAGAATATAATACAGAAAAAGGGTTGACCAATCGAGCCGTCTGTCGGAACGTTACAGAGCGGTAAGCGTTTTTCGGTTTTTGTCCGGGACAAAGCCAGAGTTTGACAGAGGTCAAGGCTGGGCAGTTTGTGCGGTTTTTGCGTCTGCGGATTGGTCAAAAGGTATTTTTTTTCTTCTTCCAGCTCGTACCAAGCGTTCACACAATGCACAGGACTGACAGCAGTCCAAGGGGCGAGATTGCAGTGTATAGTGTGACAGTGTATTTGGGGGGTGGTAGTCCTATGTTCAGTCTAGGATCCCCTACACAGTCAGGAGTCAGAGACTCCCATGCAGTTGTAGTAAACTGTCATGTGAATCCCTGGATGGGGTTCTGCTTAGTTAACAGAGAAAGCACACCTTCCTACAGGAAGTAGCTGTGTTTGTTTTTGGGGCAAGTGCAGAGGTAGTAGCATTGCCGATTGGTTCACAAATAGGACTTCCGGCAGAACTGGTTGCGATATATGAAGTCCTAGGTAAGTACCCTAAAAGGGGTAAGAACATTTCAAGCTCAACTGCGCGTTGCAGTAGTGGGCAGGTGGTCCCTACTCAGTACATACTGCAGTCAGCGTTGCGGCCGAAGTATGTACAGGGGGGATGTAGAGGTCAGTGCTTCAAAAGGTGAGATCCGAGGGAAGCACATTGTAACAAGATAAGTACTTATGCTATGGTACATAAAGTAAGGGAGAGAGCTTTAGAGCCTTCCCATAATCAAAAAGTTAATAAAGTTCAAGTAAACTATAAAGAAACAAGATCAATTACGGTAGATATTGATCCATTTAACGTGTACAGAGTACAAGCCGCAGGGCATAAACCCAAATCATTAATAAGAATTGACTTGTTTGTATTTCGATTTCAGGAGTTTGGCAATATGGAATCGAGACCGCGGCAGTGCTGACAGCAAAGATGGAGATGTCAGTCGGATAAGCGAAAAGTTCCAGATGCCAATCTGAGTTTGGAAAACACGAGATTCCTGAAATTGGAAAGAGACTAAAACACGAGATTCCTGAAATTGGAAAGAGACTAAAACACGAGATTCCTGAAATTGGAAAGAGACTAAAACACGAGATTCCGGAGATGGGAAACCGACTAAAAAAAAACTGACTGAGCAAAGCATAGTGCAAATTGCTAATGTTTTTCTTTCCCAAGGTGGTGCTTTTATAATGAAGAGTACCGTGCTGATGGTGATCATAGGTTGCCATTTCGTCCTAGGAGAACGAAGAGAGGACATTCTCATATATAATAAGGGGTTAATGAGAATGCAAGGCCCAAACATGTTAATGTTGGGTGACAAAGGTACTAATCCTTTCACACCTCCCTCCGCTTGGCACAGATGGACCATGCAGGGACGGAGGAAAAGAGCACTTGTGCCAGGTGAAAAATTTCATGGCACAAGGTGGGTGAAAGGTCTGAAGGGTCAGGTGTGCGGGCAGTGGGAATTGAATGGCAGTGTAAATCTGCTATTGAATGCCACACTCCCAGAATCGAGGCACCGATCCAAAGTTTTGTTAAAAGGTACATTGCAGTACAATGGGTACATGCAAAAGGTGGAGTGTGTGATTCAGGGGTACCTTGTCTTGGTTATGCAGAGTGAGATGGTTCCATATTGGAGAGGAACGAGCAGGAGGCGTCAATTCTCCTACCAGAGAGACGCAGGGGACAACATCACACTCTGGAGCTACCAACAGAGTGTGCCTCTGAAACAACTATACACACATAAAGGCTGGAAAGCCGAGGGTTGGTGGTTCTCGAAACAAGAAGTAAAAATCGAGATCAAGCCACATTTCCAGGTGACAAAGAGGGTGGGGGGAGCGGTCCCGGGGGAGGGAAAGCCAACACAGGGAACCCCATTCACACCACACGGGTCACCACAGGGGACGATATTACACAGTCCATATGCAGCCACTTATCCTCATGCTAGTTGGGTAAGTGAAGAGGTACTCTTAATTGAAAGATTGCAGAGAGTACAGTCTTCCCGACCTCAGGTACATATTGTGCCTCAGGACATAAGGGGGGAAGAGGTCCAATCAGGACAGTTGGGGGCATATTTTGTCAGGGAGATGCGTAAAGATCCTGTGCAACTGAGATTGGACAAGGGGAGGTATATCGATATTTCTGGAGAAGGATCTTTTGCATGGCAGCTTCGAGATGTTTGGGTGAACAAATGGAAACGGTGCAACATTCCTTTAGGCACCGCCACTTCCTTAGTTCCCACCTCAACCCGTGGCTTCCACCAGGACCTGAGAGGTCAACCTTTTTTGGTGCTAGACGGGGAGGTGAAACAAGTAGAGTTGTCCTCATGCGGGCAATTCTTGCAGAAGTACCTGCGTTGGCCGGGGCAAGTCAAATTTAGTGAAGAAGCCTGCGGGCTCAATAACGCAGAATGCGAGGCTACCATTCAAAAGATCCACCCTGAAGCCCAACCGATAGTTCCGGTGGCTGAAGGAAAGGTTTGTTTTTTTAGCATCCTGTCTAAGGACACATTCAAGGTACATGTTCATAATTGTTCCAATAAGGGGGATCTGTCAAGGGGAACATATTGGGTGAGTGGAGATCCCATATGGATCCAGTCATCCAGGTTGGATGACGTTATTTCTCAAATTGTTAAGAGAACTCTAAAGTGCAAAGTTTCACGGGTAGTTCCCGTCCTGAAAGAGAACATGACATGGGACGAAGGGGAACAGGTTTTGATCCAAGACGACCACATTTTGTTACAAAGGTTAAACAAACAGTACACTAAGTTAGAGGTAAGATTTCACCATGATCCAGGTGATCTTAACGAGGTAAAACGCACAAAAAAGCAGGTGAGTTCCAGTCTGACCTGGTGGAAAAGGTTTCCGGTGATGTTCCAGGGACACTCGGACTGGGCCTCTGCAGTTCCAAAGTTCTTTCTACACCCACTGGTCGTCTGGATGGGGATGACAACTTTAGGCATCATTATCCAGGTGAGGTTGCGTGTTAAAATTACGTAAAACAAATTAACCTGGTCCAGGGATTGGTGCCTCATACACAATCTCCTGAACCGATATTTTCAAATTAAGGGATATACAGGGTTACGGGTATAGGTTTAGTAGTACCTGTGATGGAGCTGATTGTATAAAGGCGCTCTTTTAGAAGGCACCTGGCACTGCTCCATTGAGTAACAAACACACAAGTTTCACTTTTCTGTGGTCATGCAAGTTTGTGAGTGATACGCAAGTGACGCAAATGCTGAGCATGTGGTATAGAGGGACTTAGAAGTAGGGCCTCCCCAGAGAGCCTGGTTACAGGAAGACCAAGAGGTCATGCTCTCTCTCTCTTCAAGGGGTAACCGTCTAGAGCAGAGAAGGTGTGTGAGCACGAGCATCGAAAAGTGAAACATAAAGGAAAGAAACCAGGTACTGCTGGGTTCCGAAGCTGGGATCTGCGGATCAAGCCATTTTAGGGGGGATTGTTATAATTTAAGTAGGCCTCAGTTATTGGGACTGAGTTTTAGGTAAAAGGCTTGTTCGCAGAATATACCTTTAAATAGAGTTTCTCGTGATGCAGGCAGAAGCATCTCAGTGTCTGCTTGAAGCAAATGATACAAGCAGATACTGAGAAGATGTTCCTAGTCCAAGGTCTTAGGCCTACACTGCCCCAGACAAATGGACTACGGGAACAATCAACATGGGCCATATTTATAAAACAACATTCTTGCATAATATCTTATTGAATATTAATCGAGTAGGTGTGTGTCCTGACATCACAAGGGATCTGAACCAATCATAGATGGCTCAGTGAGGTCACATTTAACTCTTTCTGGTTCATATAAAGAGGGAGCACGGAGGGAAAAGGGGGGCACTCTACTTTCCAGCTATCCGGCTCTCTATGCTTCCTAGTTAGAATACTAGCTTCCTGTATGTATGATGTAAATATATGTGATGTACATAGGACATAGGAAAGACTATTTATACTTTGAAGAAATCAAACTGTAACACAAGATGCTTAATAAACCCCTTTGAAAGGTGAAGAAGGCTGTATCCGCTCTATCTCCTGTATGCTGTCGCTGTGAGTTGCAGCTCTGATGAGTTGCTGGTGCCGGAGCTAAAGGTGATTTATTACACCGGTCACCCCTTGCCCAGTGTCTGACAGCTGGCGTGGCGGAACTGTTAGCTCGCCAGCTGTTACCATAAAAGCTGGTGGACTCTGAGGCCATTTGTGGCCATTGGGACACCGCAGTGGAAGATGCCAGGCTGCAATTATTTCTCTAAAAAGGTGATACCCAAACTGCACCGTGAAGTGGAGAGGCAAGTGGTGTCATCTCTGGTGCACAGCGTTGGGTCAAGGGTCCACCTGACCACGGATGCCTGGTCTGCCAAGCACGGTCAAGGCCGCTACATTACTTACACAGCCTATTGGGTCAACCTGGTGAACAATGGCAAGCAGGGAGTACGTGGCTGTGCAGCGGACCAACTTGTGACACCTCCACGGCTTGCAGGCAGGCCTCCTGCCACCTCCTCTCTGCCTGCTACATCCTCTTCACTGTCGTCATCCTCCTCCTCCTTGGCTGGTGCCGCGATCTCCTCTCTAGCTACACAGCCCCAGCTCCTCAGGGCCTATGCTGCATGCCAGGTACAAGGGTGTCACGCCATCTTAGACATGTCTTGCCTCAAAGCGGAGAGTCACACTGGACCAGCTCTCCTGGCAGCTCTTAACAAACAGGTGGATCAGTGGCTGACCCCGCACCAGCTGGAGATCGGCAACGTGGTGTGTGACAACGGCAGCAATCTCCTTTCCGCTTTGAATTTGTGAAAGCTGACACATGTACCCTGCATGGCACATGTTCTCAATCTATTCATTCAAAGATTTGTGTCAAAGTACCCGGGCTTAGAGGATGTCCTGAAGCAGGCCAGGAAGGTGTGTGGGCATTTCCGGCGGTCTTACGCGGCCATGGCACGCTTTGCGGACATTCAGCGGAGAAACAACTTGCCAGTGAGACGCTTGATATGTGATAGCGTGACTCACTTGAATTCGACCCTGCTCATGTTCTCTCGCCTGCTAGAGCAGGAGAAAGCCGTCACCCAGTACCTGTACAATTACAGTAGAAGGACACAATCTGGGGAGATAGGGATTTTCTGGACCCCGAACTGGACACTGATGCGAAATGCATGCAGGCTCATGCAGCCGTTTGAGGAGGTGACCAACCTGGTGAGTCGCAGTGAAGGCACCATCGGCAACTTGATCCCCTACGCTTACTTCCTGGAGCGTGCCGTGCGTAGAGTGGTGGATCAAGCTGTGGAGGAGAGTGAAGAGGAACAGTTACGGCAGGAACAGTTGTGGGAGCAATTTGCATCAGAACCAGATTGTTACGCTTGGTGGTATATTCTCCACAGTCAGCACGTGGTGTATATCCTGACGTGAAGGAGGTACACACGCTAGCACAGGAACCAGGATATCCCCAGTTTAGTGGAGGAGAGGACTGACTCCAACAGGAGATGTGGCGCACAGAGCAGACGTAGATCCGAACAGCCACAAACAATCCTTCCACTATAGTGGCTCAGCGCAAGGTAGCGCTGAGCGCATAAACCAGAACTCAGAGGATCAGGACAGGTAACAGAATGAACGCTTGCTTAACTAGTCACTGCTTAAGTGACAGCAAGCGTCCATAACAAGACAGACTGGGATGAGGCAGCCAATGCGATTGCTGCGGTGGCGTGCCTCTCACAAGGACAGGACAGAATAGTCAGGAAATAGAGTCAAAGAAGGCAGACGTAGTACATACAAATATACAATAGGTAAGATTTCCTAGCGTATTACGATTACAGCTATCAATGAACTACAAGGACTAACTGACATATGTATATATATCGGCGATAAACCGATATATGACATAAGCAAGGAACACTAACTAAGAACTGGAGCAGGACTAGGAAGGATTCGCTACTTCTACGCAGAAGCGAGCGCAATCCACGCAAGGCAACAGGAACAGGACTGACTAGCTAAGCACGGGTGATCACGATACGCGCAACCTACCAAAACGTGCTGAAAGCTGACTGACTGAACACAGGATATAAACAGTTCGGGTACGTATATATCAGCGATACTGATGTATTAACGTAACACGAATACAAGGAAAATAACAAACGCGCTAGTATGCGTATATATTGGCAATCAACCGATATATGATGCAAGACTAGCAAAGTAACAATTACTGATAACAAGAGCTGAACTGGAAGGACTCACTGCCCCCTTCGCAGGAGTCAGTGCAGTCCACACGAGATCTAGGAACGGGGGGGCCTCGGACAGAGTAACAGACTGAATCTGAGACTATGATAGCCCATGGAGCTCTGCAGGAAGCAGTCCTTTATACTGAGGTCATCCAATGGGAGCAGTCATGCAGATTCCCACACAGGTGAATGGTAATCAATCACAAGCTGACAGCAGGAAAGGGCAGACAATGATATGCAGCCTGCAAGAAAGGGATTGCAGCTCCATTGCAACAGACAATGTTTGTTTTCATAAAAGCATATTAACCTGTCATTAACTTCAGAGCGACATCAGATGGAATCAACGCTCAGTGTAAGCGCACGCAAAACTATGCGAGCAAATGCACGCAAAGAAATCAAAAACTGCTTGTCTTCAGTAAAACGGCAGCCAGAAGTACATGCTGCAGAAGTGATCATAACACAGATGTTTCCTCAACACCTGCGGCAGCACAGAGGGGGGAGGGGAAGGAAAAGTCGTGTGGGGAAGAGGACTCAGACTCGGATGATGAGGAATGGGTTTCTGTGGAGGAGGAGGAGGCAGCGGGAGAAGAACAACCACAGCAAGCGTCGCAGGGGGCTTGTGCTGCTCAACGTCCCCATGGTATTGTTCGTGGCTGGGGGGAGGAGGAGGACTTACTTGACGTCACTGAGGAAGAGCAAGAGGAGATGGAGAGTACGTCTGGATCCAACTTTGTGCAGATGGCATCTTTCATACTGTCCAGCCCGTTGAGGGACACCCGTATAAAAAACTCAAGGGGAATGTGCTGTACTGGGTGGCCACGCTACTAGACCCTCAGTATAGGCACAAAGTGGCGGACATGTTATCAACTCACCAGAAGGCAGAAAGGATGCAGCACATGCAGAACAAGCAGGCAACTATGCTTTACAATGCATTTAAGGGTGATGTCACACCACAACGGTACCACTGCCCGTAATCCTCCTCCCATGTCCACGCAGGCAAGGACAGGACGCTCCAGCGATCTCATGGTGATGTCGGACAAGTGGACATTCTTTAGTACAATGCCTCGCCTTAGCCATTCTGGATCCACCCTCCACCAACGACTGGACTGGCAGGTAGCCGACTACCTGGCCTTGAGTGTGGATGTAGACACTGAGCAGCGATGATGAACCCTTGGACTACTGGGTGCGCAGGCTTGACCTGGGGCCAGAGCTGTCCCAATTTGCCATCCAACTTCTGTCTTGAACTGCCTCAAGCGTCCTGTCAGAAAGGACCTTCAGCGCAGCTGGAGGCATTGTCACTGAGAAGAGAAGTCGCCTAAGTCACAAAAGTGTTCAGTACCTCACCTTTATCAAAATGCATGAGGCATGGATCCCGGAGGGCTACTGCCCGCCCGAAGACTAAGTCAGTCCCCACACACAACATCTCTGCCTGCAGGCCGCTTGCCTTCTCTGCCACCACCAACAGGGTCCAGGACTCCAGGCGGATTCCTGAATTTTTAAGGCCACTGCTAGCAGTGGCCACTATACTAATTTTTCTGGTGCGTGTACATGCCTGCCTAATTTTTCTGGCTACACTGCAGCTGCAACAACAAAACAAAAGGCATGTACATGTGCCCATTTCCCTTCGTGATCATTACCTTACCGCGGTAAAGGGGCTTGCGTATCACAATGAAGCAGCGACCGCCGGCTATATGAGTGTCTCGGGGGGGGGGGAGGGGCACACCAAAGATAATAAGGTTGTTGCTTCATTGTGGACAGACCAAATTTGATCAGCTGGAAAGTCACTGTTCTATCATTGAGCTACCACAGCCCGGCGACCATATGGGCTTGAACACCGCCATGGCCTGCACTCTCGCCATGGTGCGCACCAGTCCAGCATGGCAGTCACTACGCAAACAGCTGCTTGCAGTGCGTTACACAGTGAGTTTGGTGTGTCAGTGTGAAGCAGTACTCTAATTACACTCCCTGATTGATGTATACACATGCAAGGTGTTTGAAAGCACTTTAGTCCTACAATTTAGCATTCAATGTGATTTCTGCCCTTAAAAAGCTGCTTTGCGTCAAATCCGGATTTTTCCCCGGGACTTTTGGCATCTATCCCACTCATCCATGCCCCCCTCCAGGTGTTAGACCCCTTGAAACATCTTTTCCATCACTTTTGTGGCCAGCATAATTTTTTCTAGTTTTCAAAGTTCGCCTCCCCATTGAAGTTTATGGCGGTTTGCGAACGTTTGCAAGTTCGCGGAGGTTCGCAAACCTAAAATCGCAGGTTCGGGCCATCTCTAGGGGCTCTTTCTGCCCACAAAACAGATGGAAGGTTGTTTAAAAAGGCCCTAACACCTGCACAGTGGCATGCCAGAGGGGGATTCATGGCAAAAGTTCCATGAAATATTATGTAGCTTATGCAGAGTCATGTTTTAGGCTACTTTCACATTAGGACGTTGAGGTTTGATGTGACGGTAAAGTCGCACCACAAAGTAACAATGTAACGCAGCCAAAAATTCGCAACGCAGCATTACAACCTCATACAGCATGTACAGTAGAAAATACAGGCAATGAAGAGTATGTCGACAAGTGTTACTGAGCATGTGCAAACAGCAGTTTCATTTAACGTGCAGCATTAGACACCAACGCAACGTCTGCACTGTGAACAGGCCATTGATTTTTCATTGCTGTGAGTTATTCTGTGTTACATGTTTTAACGTGCGGCTTTAACATGGCACTTTGAAAGAACCCTTAATCTCTAAAGGGCAGAAATCACAGTACGTTCCTAAATTTGTGGACTAAAGCACTACAAACAGCCCTTTTGAGAGCTAGCACATCGGTCATCTGTGTTTTTTTTTGTGTGTGTGACACTCCACAACACACGGACACACAGAGCTGTGTGCACACTACTGCTCTTGCCTCATTAAGTTGCAGGCACAGAACCAATGCATTATTATTTTACTGTATTCTGATAGTACTATTGTATATGTCTGTGTGAGACACTCCACAGCCCACTGACACCCAGAGCTGTGCGTAATGTGATTTCTGCCCATTAGAGTTTAAAACCTGACTTTGTGTCAATTCCATAATTTTTGGTGAGACTTTTGGTATTGATCCCCCTCTGGCATGCCCCTATCCAGGTGTTAGACCCCTTGAAATAAAATTTCAATTACTATTGTGGCCAAAAACAGTATTTGTAAGTTTTAAAATTCGCCTGCCCATTAAAGTCTATGGCGGTTCACCAGATTCGTCAGTCCCCGAACATTTTGTGGATGTTCGTGAACAGAAGATTTTATGTCCGAGACATCTCTACCTGCCGCCTGCACTGATGTCTGCATGGATTTTCACTACTTTGTACCTGCCGGCTTCACCAACCTTTGCCTGGATTTTGACTACTCTTTTCCTGCCGCCTGCACCGCCACCGACGTCTGCCTGAATTTTGACTACTCTTTTCCTGCCGACTGCACCGACGTCTGCCTGGATTTTGACAACTCTCTGCCTGTCGCCTGCACCGAGGTACTGGTCCAAGCCCTATCCCATACAGCCATATCAATCCTTGCCATGTACTGATGAGGGCCAAAACCCCGAAACAGGCTGTCTACATGTGGGGTTGATGTGGCTGTGTAATATTTAAAGCTGTAGGCTTGCTATACACCAGCGGTTCTGGATGCTTGACTAGCTTACAGAGGCAGAAAGAGATAATTTGCATATTCCGTAGTGGTGCTGTCTGGACTCGCTGATATAGGATTCAGGTACACTCTGTATGCAAATGCGGCCGACTAGCTAACACTTTCAAAGAGTGACCTAACCACACACACACTGACTCTTTGTAAGTAGATTTTGCATACAATGGGCTTGATTCACAAAAGAGTGCTAACTGTTAGCACGGCCATTTTCGCGCAAATTTTCGCATTGCAATTTTCATGCAAAACAATAATGTTTTCATGCGCAAATGCAAATTTTTCACGTTCGCGTGCAAAAATGTTATCGTTTCGCGCGAAAATTCGCAAACGCGTGCAATACGAAAATTTGCGCCAAAACGGCCGTGCTAACAGTTAGCACTCTTTTGTGAATCAAGCCCAATGTGAGACCTGAATATTTACCAGCAATCTTCTGCGAAACAGGTAACAAGGCACAGATAGTATATGAGTACAACTGGTAATAGTCACCTGAATATTAATGGCAACAGCAATCCAGAAGATAGCAGGAGATGTTGATAACTCAGAAGTCCAGAAGCAGGTTCCAGGGCAGGATGAGATAAAGTCCAGAACACAGGTGTACTATATAAATGTCACGGTACAGAAGGGCTAGGCAGAAATGAAGGTCAGGCAATCCAATGGTCAGGGCAGGCAGCAAACAGGCAAAGTCCAGTAACAAGCAATAGATCAGTTCAGGCAGCAAAAAGGCAGAATCCAATAACAGGCAGTTGGTCAGGGCAGGCAGCAAACAGGCAGAGTCCAATAACAAGCAGTAAGTCAAAGTCCAGAAAAGCAATCCACAAGTTTTCAAAGAGCACCCAGCAGAATCATACGCTAACACGGGCAAAGTCAAAGTGCACTCAGTAACCTTAAATATATCAGGCAACCAATCAGTGGCCGGCCACATGCACACAACAGCCAACCACACGCAGGCATTAATCTAGTTTTAATATCAGCTGGGAGAGAGATCAGCTGACATGGGTGGCAATACATGTTAACTGCTAACCAATAGTAACCAGCAAAACACCCTGACAGTGTCTCAGCTATAGCACAGTGGCACGATGTGGGAGACCAGGGTTCAATCCCAGGCAGGGTCGCCATTCACATATTATTATTTATTACATAAACCCCTGCCTAATTGTCATCTTACTCTACCTCTGTCTCCGCCTCAGACCATACTGCGGACGAGAGGAGCGATCCCTTACAGGTGCATTGTGGGCAGGGCCGCCATCAGAAACTTTGGGGCCCCTCACACGTCATCAGGCCTGGCCCCCCCTGGCCCACGCCCTGATTGATGTGCCCGCCCACTAGCCACCCCACCCCCATGTCCGTGCGCGAAGTGTGCTGCTGACACAGTATAGGTTATCCAGGTACAGGTGCCCCCAGTATAGGTAGCAAGCTCTAGGCACCCCAGTATAAGTAGCCAAGTATAGGTGGTGCCCCAGTATAGGTAGCCAGGTATAGGTGGTTCCCCAGTATAGGTAGCTAGGTATAGGTGGTTCGAGTGCCAGTATGGAAAGTTCGCTGTAGCGGGCTCACTCATCTGCTCCCCACGTTCAAGTGCTGATGTCACTCTTCTCTCAGTGCTGGAACACGGTGTGCTGGTTAGTGAGCCACAGACCCGCAGCCAGCACATGTGGCCCTTCCAGCTCTTTAGGGGGGGGCCAGGGCCCCCACAAGCCCTGGGCCCCTCACTGCAGTGTCAGTTGTCCCCCCCTGATGGCTGCCCTGATTGTGGGTAACCACAAATGTTCACTTATAGCTGAATTACTGCAAGTTTCCTTCTGTTTTAAAGAGACTCTGAAGCCAGTATAAATTCTTCTTTTTAACTTGTATTGCTGTCAAGGACCCTCAGCCCTGCTAAACCGCCACTAACCCGTGGCAAAATGAGGGGTCTATACCCCCCAAATCCCCCTGCAAAATCCATAACTTTCTTGGTCGTGGATTTTGCTGCTCATGGAGGCAGAGCTATGAGCTGCAGCTCTACCTCCATGCGCGACAATCTGCCGGCGGATCTCCGCCTTTCCCCCACCCCTCTCTGTGAAGGCAGATTGAGAGGGGCAGGGAGAGGGGGCAATCAGCCGGGTTTGACGCGCTGAGAGGCAGAGCTACAGCTATTAGCTCAGCCTCATTCAGGAAGCACTTCCCAGACAAAGGAGAGGGGATTTGGGGGTATAAACCCCTCATTTTGATGCGGGATAGTGGCGGTTTAGCAGGGCTGAGGGTCCTTAACAGCAATACAAGGTAAAAAGAAGAATTTATACTGGCTTCAGAGTCCCTTTAAGAAGGCAAATTTTACAGAGCATTGCTTATTAGTAGGAGGGCTTTTTGGTCCCTTTTTTCCCTTATACATTCCTAGTGGTTTGGGTCACCCTGAGCTACTTGGTTACTCTGATATATCATATAGGAGAAACACACAGTGATATTTGAGAAGTGAAATTAAGTTTATTGGATTTACAGAAAGTACGCAATAATTGTTTAAATAAAATTAGTCAGGTGCATACATTTGGGCATTGTTGTCATTTTATTGATTCCAAAACCTTTAGAACTAATTATTGGAACTCAATTTGGCTAGGTAAGCTCAGTGACCCCTGACCTACATACACAGGTGAACCCAATTATAAGAGAGTATTTAAGTGGGTCAATTGTAAGTTTCCCTCCTCTTTTAATTTTCTCTGAAAAGTAGCAACATGGGGGTCTCAAAACAACTCTCAAATGACCTGAAGACAGAGGCGCCACGCTAGTACTGACCACTACTTGGTTGCTCCTGCTTTTATGTGTTTTGCCTGAGGAAGCGGGCTTGTGTCCCGTGAAACGCGTTGCAGACCAATTGTTTTTCTTTTTGGGAGTTTAAAATTGATTAAAATTGATATCCTTTTACCATACATAGTGGCCTTTGGTTTTTGTAGGGTAGGCAAATCCACCATTGCCGCCCACATTTTAATTGGTTTTAATTGGCATCATTTTTATTCTATTGGCGCCTCTGTTTCCTTCATTACATGAAGACAAAGATTGTTCACTATCATGGTTTAGGAGAAGGATACAGAAAGCTGTCTCAGAGATTTCAGCTGTCTCTTTCCACAGTTAGGAACATATTGAGGAAATGGAAGACCACAGGCTCAGTTCAAGTTAAGGCTCAAAGTGTCAGACCAAGTAAAATCTTGGATAAACGGAAGTGACGAATGGTGAGAACAGTTACAGTTAACCCACAGGCAAGCACCAAAGACCTACAACATCACCTTGCTGCAGATGGAGTCACTGTGTATCGTTCAACCATTCGGCACACTTTACACAAAGAGATGCTGTCTGCGAGAGTGATGCAGAGGAAGCCTTTTCTCTGCCCACATCACAAACCGAGCCGCTTGAGGTATGCTAAAGTACATTTGGACAAGCCAGCTTAATTTTGGAAAAAGGTGCTGTGGACTGATGAAACTAAAATTGAGTTATTTGGGAATAACAAGGGGCGTTATGCATGGAGGAAAAACACAGCATTCCAAGAAAGACACCTGCTACCTACAGTAAAATATGGTGGTGGTTCCATCATGCTGTGGGGCTGTTCTGCCAGTGCAGGGCCTGGGAATTAGAGATGGGCCGAACCTCCGATTTTAGGTTCGCGAACTTCCGCGAAAGGTTCGATTCGCGAAAAAGTTCGCGAACCGCAATAGACTTCAATGGGGAGGCGAACTTTCAAAGTTTTAAAAAATTCTATCAACTGGAAAAATGATAGAAAACATGTTTCAAAAGCTCTAATACCTGGAGCCCCACCTAATTAAATGAAATACACATCACTGCTGGAGGACCCACCCACCCTCCTCCAAGCAAGGTCCTTTATACCATTTGCCTACCTACACTAATTAGTTATGGGACAGCTGCTACACACTCTGCTAGGGAAATTTTAATTGGCCTCCTCCCTCCTACCGGAGGGAGGAGGGTCTCTTCTGCCAGGGAATTATACTATTTTAAAAACCAGTATACATCATACCATAGCTGGGAATACATACATGAGTATACATCATACCATAGCTGGGGATACATACATGAGTATACATCATACCATAGCTGGGAATCAAACCCAGATCTCACTGTGTGGTGGGCACGTCACCCTAAGCACTGTACCACTACAGAAGTAATTGAAGCTAGCCTAAAATTTAACATTTATGCTCAATGCAATAGAACCATTAGGTTGCTTAAAGGAGAACTGTAGTGAGAGGTATATGGAGGCTGCCATATTGATTTCCTTTTAAGCTATACCAGTTGCCTGGCAGCCCTGCTGATCTATTTGGCTGCAGTAATAATAATAATCCAAACATTTGTATAGTGCTTTTCTCCTGTCGGACTCAAAGCGCTCAAGAGCTGAAAGCCACAGGGACGCGCTCAAGAGGCCTCCCTGCAGTGTTAGGGAGTCTTGCCTTGAACTCCTTACTGAATAGGTACTTGACCTAGCCAGGATTCAAACCCTGGTCTCCCATGTCAAAGGCAGAGCCCTTAACCAGTACACTATCCAGCCACTGTAGTGTGAATCACACCAGAAACAAGCATGCAGCTAATCTTGTCAGATCTTACAAAAATGTCAAACACCAGATCTGCTGCATGCTTGTTCAGGGTCTAGGGCTAAAAGTATTGGAGGCAGAGGATCTGCAGGATAGCCAGGTAACTGGTATTGCTTAAAAGGAAATCAATATGGTAGCCTCCATATACCTTTCACTACAGTTCTCCTTTAAAGGGAACCTTAACTGAGAATGATATGGATGTTTCCTGTAAACAATACCAGTTGCCTGGCAGTCCAGCTGATCTTTGTGACTGCAATAGTGGCTGAATCACACCCTGAAACAAGCATGCAGCTAATCCAGTCTGACTTCAGTCAGAGCACCTGATCTGCATGCTTGTTCAGGGGCTGTGGCTAAAAGTATTAGAGACACAGGATCAGCAGGCGATTCAGGCAACTGGTATTATTTTAAAAGGAAAAATCCATATCCTTCTCCGTTTAGGTTCCCTTTAAGGATTTGTAGCATAAAAGCCAACTCACATTGGCTGGGATTTGAACCTGGGTCTCACTGTATGGTGGACAAGCACACTAACCACTATACCAACTGAAGCTGGCCTGAAATTGCTGGCCTGAAATTGCTGGCCTAAAATTTACTATTTATGCTCAATACAAGAGAAAAAGTAGACAAGACAAATAACATTTATATCACACTTTTCTCCTGGCGGACTCAAAGGCCCAGAGCTGCAGCCACTAGGGCATGCTCTATAGGCAGTAGCAGTGTTAGGAATACTTGCCTAAGGTCTCCTACTGAATAGGTGCTGGCTTACTGAACAGACAGAGCTGAAATTTGAACTCTGGTCTCCTTTGTCAGAGGCAGCGTCCTTATCCATTACACCATGCAGCCACTGCTTACAGATATTTAGCCAGACATGGCCTTCTCTTTTGTGTTATTTGTCTTGTCTACTTTTTCTCTTGTATTGAGCATAAATAGTAAATTTTAGGCCAGCAATTTCAGGCCAGCTTCAGTTGGTATAGTGGTTAGTGTGCTTGTCCACCATACAGTGAGACCCAGGTTCAAATCCCAGCCAATGTGAGTTGGCTTTTATGCTACAAATCCTTAAAGGGAACCTAAACGGAGAAGGATATGGATTTTTCCTTTTAAAATAATACCAGTTGCCTGAATCGCCTGCTGATCCTGTGTCTCTAATACTTTTAGCCACAGCCCCTGAACAAGCATGCAGATCAGGTGCTCTGACTGAAGTCAGACTGGATTAGCTGCATGCTTGTTTCAGGGTGTGATTCAGCCACTATTGCAGTCACAAAGATCAGCTGGACTGCCAGGCAACTGGTATTGTTTACAGGAAACATCCATATCATTCTCAGTTAAGGTTCCCTTTAAAGGAGAACTGTAGTGAAAGGTATATGGAGGCTACCATATTGATTTCCTTTTAAGCAATACCAGTTACCTGGCTATCCTGCAGATCCTCTGCCTCCAATACTTTTAGCCCTAGACCCTGAACAAGCATGCAGCAGATCTGGTGTTTGACATTTTTGTAAGATCTGACAAGATTAGCTGCATGCTTGTTTCTGGTGTGATTCACACTACAGTGGCTGGATAGTGTACTGGTTAAGGGCTCTGCCTTTGACATGGGAGACCAGGGTTTGAATCCTGGCTAGGTCAAGTACCTATTCAGTAAGGAGTTCAAGGCAAGACTCCCTAACACTGCAGGGTGGCCTCTTGAGCGCGTCCCTGTGGCTTGCAGCTCTTGAGCGCTTTGAGTCCGACAGGAGAAAAGCACTATACAAATGTTTGGATTATTATTATTACTGCAGCCAAATAGATCAGTAGGGCTGCCAGGCAACTGGTATAGCTTAAAAGGAAATCAATATAGCAGCCTCCATATACCTCTCACTACAGTTCTCCTTTAAGCAACCTAATGGTTCTATTGCATTGAGCATAAATGTTAAATTTTAGGCTAGCTTCACTTACTTCTGTAGTGGTACAGTGCTTAGGGTGACGTGCCCACCACACAGTGAGATCTGGGTTTGATTCCCAGCTATGGTATGATGTATACTCATGTATGTATTCCCAGCTATGGTATGATGTATACTCATGTATGTATTCCCAGCTATGGTGTGATGTACCAGCTATGGTATGATGTATACTGGTTTTTAAAATAGTATAATTCCCTGGCAGAAGAGACCCTCCTCCCTCCGGTAGGAGGGAGGAGGCCAATTAAAATCTCCCTAGCAGAGTGTGTAGCAGCTGTCCCATAATTAATTAGTGTAGGCAGACAACTGAGTCAAATGGTATAAAGGACCTAGCTTGAAGGGAGGGTGGGCGGGTTCTTAAGCAGTGTGTTTGACAATAACATGTCTGCTGACAGTGAAATGTAGGGTAAAAATTTTGCTCAATACAGCATTATGGGGCGAATCGAACTTCCGCAAAAGTTCGCCTGATGCAGGCGAACGCGAACCCCCAAAGTTCGCCTGGAACCGTTCGCAGGCGAACCGTTCGGCCCATCTCTACTGGGAATCTTGTCAAAGTTGAGGGACGCGTGGATTCCACTCAGTATCAGCAGATTCTGGAGACCAATGTCCAGGAATTGGTGACAAAGCTAAAGCTGCGCCGGGGCTGGATCTTTCAACAAGACAACACCCTAAACACTGCTCAAAATCCACTAAGACATTCATGCAGAGGAACAAGTACAACGTTCTGGAATGGCCATTTCAGTCCCAAGACCTGAATTCTAGTTTGGAGGACGCTCTGCTGCTCTGTCGCTCGCTCTCTGCTGCTGCTGGGAACAGTGCTGCTGTCTGTGCAAACTTGCGTATATTGGCTGGAAGGTAACAAGTCCCATTGGTCAAAGCAAGACATCTGGAGTGGAACTGAGCCCAGCGGAGTGCCAGAGAGGTGGAGGGGTGGCCAACATCCCTGATGCACAGACAAGCCCATATAGGCCAGAGGATCTGTTAAGTCGGGCATATGAGGGGGGAAACCCTAACTGTGATGAACTATTGATCCCAGCAGTTGAGGACTTTTGTCTGAGCGCTCTTCATATAACCACTACAATTAAAGAAGCTATCTCACAATAGTAGAGCAGCGCTCCACCATATTAGAACTGGTAACTATCTAATGGTGTTAAAGTCCACTGTTTAAAATTTTGAGAACTGTATTTGCACGTGAGCGCTTGAGTACTTTGTTTGTTTTTAGTCACCAGACCTGAATATAATTGAAAATCTGTGGTGTTAGTTAAAGAGAGATCTCCATGCTCAGAAGCCATCAAACCTGAATGAACTAGAGATGTTTTGTAAAGAGGAATGGTCCAAAATACCTTCAACCAGAATCCAGACTCTCAATGGAACCTACAATAAGCGTTTAGAGGCTGTAATTTCTGCAAAAGGAGGAGCTACTAAATATTGATTTCATTTCTTTTTTCAAATTTATGCACCTGCCTAATTTTATTTAAACAATTATTGCGCACTTTCTATAAATCCAATAAACTTCATTATACTTCTCAAATATCACTGTGTGTGTGTCTCCTATATGATATATTTGACATTTTTTATCGTAACAACCAACGATTTATACAGGAAAATCATGACGATTAACAAGGTTGCCCAAACTTACGCATCCCACTATAGGAAGATACAGAAAGCCCCTGAACTATCCTCCACTTCTATAAGGGTTACAACAGCTCCCAGCAAGCCTACCCCTTCAAAGAAGTACCACAGTTCCCAGCATGCTTCTCCCCTCCATAGAAGCACCGCATTTCCCAGCATGCTCCTTCTCTCCATAGAGACACCACAGTTCTCGGCATGCACCTCCTCTTCCACAGAGGCACCACAGTTCACATATAGTATTGGGTTGTCCCCCAGGGCCTCAGAGATGGCTGCTGGGCCCCCAGCGCCTTTTCAGTGGAGCGCAGTCACCTGTCCGGCCGGCTTGCACATCTCTGTGCATCATCCTTGGGCGGGGGCAGGCTGCGAAGATGAAGACGCAAAAAACAAGCAGAGGAACACACCAACTGCTCAGGTGTCTTTGTGCTCCACTGAGTATACTCAAAAGCTCCAGGGGACCACCATTCACATTGGGGGGATCAGGGGGCTTGCCAGCTGGCTCTGTGGCCCTGAGGGAAAACAATACTATATGAAGGAGGAGGGGCATGCTGGGATCTGTGGTGCCTCCACGGAAGAGGAAGAGCATGCCTGAAGCTGTGGTGCCTCTATGGAGGAGAGGAGCACGCTGGCAGCTGTAGTACCTGTATGGGGAGGGGGAGACTTGCTGGGAGCTGTGGTACCTCTATAAAAGGGGTTTCTTGCTGGGAGCAGTTGTACCTCTATTAAAGGGAGGGATGGGGTTGTTGGGAGCCATGGTACCTCTAAAAAGGAGGGGGGAGGGCTTGCTGGGAGTAATGGTACATTAAAGAAGGAAGGGGACAAATGGGCCAACTAATGGGGTGGGGGAGAGGGGTGTCAGGACTCAGGAGCAGAATGGGTACTCACAAGCATGCAGGCCAAGGTCACAGGCAAGCAGATACACAGGCACATCAGATCCTCCAGCTAGTGAAGGCTGCAAGGACAGTCCTGCTTCTGAACTTTTGTCCCATTTAGCTGAGCACTCTCCCTTTCCACCGTGGTTTGCTGTCTGGTCTCAGAGGTCTCGGAGGGGATGGGAGGGGAAAAGGAACAAACAATTGCCGTGTGACCATCTCTCCAAGAATTTCTCCCAGGCCACCCTGGGCCGGATTTAGGCTGCCTCCTGTCATGTTACAGTGCTGGCTTGAATTTACAGGTGGAGAGTGCAGCCAGTGGCCGAAATGCATCATAGCGAAGTCGGACAGCAGGTGTTTTGATACTGAGTTTGCACCTCCAGTTCTCCACAAGCATTAATACCCCTCAGCCTCCCTAAATGAGGGTCATTTATCTGGCGCCCTAGGCCACGGCTTATGCGGCCTTGCCAGAAATCCGGCCCTAATGACAGCAGAAAAGTTTGTGGCTAAAGTTTGTTTGGACTAAAGTAGGCATTTTGACTATCATCAAGAAGCGTAAACAGCTAATGCAAGATGATTCTTTAATTTGCTGGGTCCATTGAAAAAGAAAAATGGCATGCTGCAGAAAAGTGTTCACTTTTTCATGACTGTGCACTGACTTTCAAGATTGACTACACAATGAGGGCCTTTCTAACTAGGGCGATTAGCGGGTGATTCCTGCTAATCGTAAAAGCGCTAGCACTCTTTAAAGCGCTATTGCAACAGAAACCTAAAGGCAGTGATCTCACTGCCGCAATTGCCACCAATCGCAGGCGTTTCACGATTAACAGCATTTTGCCGCGATTCTGGAGCGATCGTGGTACAGTCCTTATAAAAGCGCTGATCGCAGTCGTCGGGAATCGCAGGAGTGTACAGTGAGTTTTACCGCGCTGCTCACGGTAAGATCGCCTGCGCAAAACGGTAGTGCTTAGGTTTTCCAATTTCAAGTGTGAATGGGCCCTGAATGTTTTGAAGGACATAGAGGTTTTCCCATTAACCCATTTCACCAGATCTTGGCCAATCTGACAATTTTTTTGTCTCCAAACTTTTAGAGTTTGAAAGGGTGGAAACTTTTAAATGATTCTGAGGCAATAGCAGCAGCTGAGTAGTATTTTAGAGACAAGACATAAACATTTTTTGAAAAACATGAGAAACAATGTTTAAACTGTGTTGAACTTGGAGAATGACAGGTTAAATCTTTTCAAGACACCCTTCCCCCCCCCCCCACACACACACACAATCCCCCCCACCCCAATATTATCTGAAAAATTCTATGTAATTAATATCTTGTACTTGTGTCAACATCTTACACAGCAATGTACAATTAATTTATAGGGGTGTAGATTACAAACCTGAAACAAACAATCATAAAAAGATGACATAATAAAGGAAGAAAAACCTGCATTATGAGCTTTACAAGTCAATTACAATATTAAAGAGACTCTAAAGCCGCCTTAAAATCAAGTTTTTATTTTAAAAAGCTCTTAAGAATGTTTGCCCTAACTAAAACGCTGCATCCCCGCGGGTGAAAACTAAATTAATCACCCCAAACTCGCTGGGGCACACTGCGGGACTCCTTCCGTTAGAGGCAGAGCTTTTGGCTGCAGCTCTGCCTCTACACGTGTCCATCTGCGGTGGATCTCTGCCTCTCCCCGCCCCTCTCAGTCTTCTTTCACTGAGATGGGCGGGGCAGAGGTGGAGATTCGCGCGGATTGACGCGCATGGAGACAGAGCTGCAGCTTAAAGCTCTGCCTCCTTAGGGCAGCAAAATCCACAACCAAGAAAGTCATGTTTTTTTGCACAGGGGATTTGGGGTGATTAATGTAGTTTTCAGCCGTGGGGATGCAGCGTTTTAGCTAAGGCAAACATAAGAGGTTTTTAAAATAAAAAAATGATTTTAAGAAGGCTTCAGAGTCTCTTTAACCGCTTGCCGCCCGCGTCACGCCAGTAGGTGTGGCCGCGGCGGCAGCCCCAGGACCAGCTAACGCCAATTGGCGGAAAGTCCTGGGGCAGCAGTTTACGGGAGATCGCGCGCAGTGTGCGCCCGCATCTCCCGCTTGGTGGGCGGAGCTGAGCTCTGCCTTCAGTCTCCGAGCGGCAAGCGCCGCTCGGGAGACTGTTACACGGCGAAACCGCCGTGTATTTACATGTGCAGCGCTGCGATCAGCAGCAGCGCTGCACTGGGGACAGCCGTGTGACACGGCTGTCCCCATGGGGTACAAGAGAGCGATCGGCTCTCATAGGCAGAAGCCTATGACAGCCGATCGCCGTGATTGGCTGGCTGGGGGGAGGGAGGGGATTTAGAATAAAAAAAAAAAAAAAGAAAAAGGCAAAAAATATTAAAAAACAAACAAACAAATATTTATAAAAAAATAAATAAACACAGGGGGGGCGATCAGACCTCACCAACAGAGAGCTCTGTTGGTGGGGAGAAAAGGGGGGGGAGATCACTTGTGTGCAGAGATATACGGCCCTGCAGCTTGGCCTTAAAGCTGCAGTGGCCAATTATGGTAAAATTAGGCTGGTCACTAGGGGGGTTTACCACCATGGTCCTCAAGAGGTTAAGTATGCTTAGTGTTTTAAATTGAGCAGAAAAGTAAACTGGACCTTCTGTCTACAGGTACAGCACATTATTTTGGATAGGGCTGTCTACTGTCCTCTTCTCACTCTGTGTCAGCTGTAAGGAATGAGCTTTACAATACATTTGGTCTTGGTCTTTTACAGAACATTGAGAAGTATTTTTGCTGATATGGTATTGTGTGGTGGAGTTTATAAAGCAGCAAGTACTGATGATAATGATAAGGAATCCCTACCATTAATAATTATATTGTATATGTCTTTTTTTGCTACAGATTTCCCATTATTACCTGGTCTCCAGGCCATCCATGTACTCCTTCTTCTTCTTTCGACTCTCTTGTGCTGACTGCTTATTGCGGATTTTGCGCCGTATTTTTTTAAGTACACGCTCTTCATACTGTTGAATTATGTGAAATCATGTATTATATATTGTGAGGAAGAACAAATTCCTTTTGTAAATACAATTCCTTTAAAAATATACTAAAAGCTCCTGGATTTGTAAAAGTAGCACTCTTGTTTTAGAAGTGTTCATTATTCCCCTTCTGAAAGCCAGTAAGGATCTCAAGGTTTCTGGGGCTAGTGATCTGATTTGGTTCTTTTAGGGCAATTAGATCCTGGCAGACTAATAGCTTTTGGGTTTGAAGAAAACATTATTTTCTATTAAAGGATACCCGAGGTGACATGTGACATGGTGAGATAGACATGTATATGTACAGTGTATAGCACACAAATAACTATGCTGTGTTCCATTTTCTTTCTCTGCCTGAAAGAGTTAAACATCAAGCCCCATATGCAATTTTCTCTTTCTCCTGAGTTTTCTCCTAGGTGATATTTTTATAACGTGTCATAAAATGTCTTTTAAGCCACCAGCAAGCAAGACAATACTCAAAATACATTTGATAGGACTTTTTCACCAACTTTTGGGTATTTTTTCAATTGTAAAGTGTTGAAAAGTTAGTTTAAAGAAAAGATAAAAATTACCTCCTAGGAGATAACTCAAGTTAAAAATGTAATTGCATATGGGCCCAAGTATGTAAGTGGCCCAGAGCCCATATGCAATTCAGTTTTTCACCTGAGTTTTCTCCTAGGTGACATTTTCAAACTTTTCAATAAAGTGCATTTAAACTACCAGCAAGCAAACTTGGCTGGATGGATGGTGTAATGGTTAAGGGCTCTGCCTCTGACGCAGGAGACCAGGGTTTGATCTCGGCTCTGCCTGTTCAGTAAGCCAGCACCTATTCAGTAGGAGACCTTAGGCAAGTCTCCCTAACACTGCTACTGCCTATAGAGCGCGCCCTAGTGGCTGCAGCTCTGGCGCTTTGAGTCCGCCAGGAGAAAAGCGCAATATAAATGTTATTATTTGTCCGTATATACTCGCAAGCAAGCCGAATTTTTGACCCCCAAAAAGTGGGCCAAAAGTTGGGGGGTCGGCTTGCTAGCGAGTCAGGTTGATCCGCGATAGCCAAACGCCTACCACCACTCCCCCCCCCCCCCCCGCAGCCGGCGCTATTAGCTTACCCGGCGGCTTCCACTATTCCCCTCTCCGTCTCCTGCTCGCCCCGTGTAAATAATTCACAGCAGCACGCCCCACGGCAGCTGCTGTGTGATGAGGGAGGAAGCCATAGAGAGAGCGGCTTCCTGTAGCGGCGATGTATATCGCCGTTACTATGGGAACCGCTCTCTCTACGGCTTCCTCCCTCATCACACAGCAGCTCCCGTGGGGCGAGCTGCTGTGAATTATTTACATGGGGCGAGCAGAAGACGGAGAGGGGAATAGAGGAAGCTGCCGGGTAAGGTAATAGCGGCGGCCGTGGGGGTGGGGGGGCACTATCTACCCATACTAGGGCGATATACTGATCACTACCTACCTATACTGAGCACTATACTACCGTGTTTCCCCTAAAGTAAGACATTCCCTGAGAATAAGCCCTAGCAGGAAATCCTAGCATGCTTGAAATATAAGACATCCCCCGAATATAAGCCCTACCTGGCAACAGCCTACATGACACCAGCAAGTCCCGCTCAATACAAAGCCTGGATACAGGAGAGCAACTGTATAATGTGAGTTCTACAGTCCTGTATATGTGTCAGGAAATTTGTTTTTGTTGGAGCCAGCCCTCCTGATCTGGCGTGATACGCATCAGCAGCACTCGGGACACACAGTTTATCCTATCATAGCTCTGGGGAGACTGACAGTGTTCTCTGCCTGCAAGAAATAGACTCTGCAAACCACAAGCTCTGTGGATGTTGCTTGTGTTTCGGCATGGCATGCAGTATATACATTTTGTACAGGAAAACTACCAGCGTTTCCTCCCAAAATAAGACATCCTCTAAAAATAAGCCCTAGCACATCTTTTGGAGCAAAAAATAATATAAGACAATGTCTTTTTTTAAGGGAAACACGGTAGCTATACTAGGCCCTATACTAGCTATACTGGGGCACTATACTAGCTATACTGGGCACTTTACTAACTATACTGCGCACGATACTAGCTATACTGAGCACTATACTAGCTATACTGGGCACTTTACTAGCTATACTGGGCACTTTACTAGCTATACTGGGCACTTTACTAGCTGTACTGGGCACTATACTAGCTATACTGAGGCACTAGTACCTACCCATACTGGGCACTATACTAGCTATACTGGGACACACTGGGGGGATCACGTGGCCAGCATTTCCTACCCCCGGCTTATATAAGGGGCAATCATTTTTTCCTGTTTTTTCCCGGTAAAAGTTGGGGGATCGGCTTATATGCAGGTCGGCTTGCTTGCGAGTATATACGGTACTCAAAATAGTTTTTATAGTACTTTTTCACCTGCTTTTTGGTACTTTTTCAATTGCAAAGTGCTGAACAATTATTTTAAATCAAAGATAAAAAATTATCTCCTACGAGGAAACTCAGGAAAAAAAAAAGTGAATTGCATATGGCCCCAGGGTCCATATGCAATTCACTTTTACTCCTGAGTTTTCTCCTAGGTTATATTTGCAAACCTCATCAATAAAATGCTTTATAAAAAAAAATTGCAACCTAGAAAATACTCAAAATAATATTTATAGTACTTTTTCACCTATTTTTTTGGTACTTTTTTAATTGCAAAGTGCTGAAAAGTTATTTTAAACAGAAGATGAATAATGATCTCCTAGGAGAAAACTCAGGAGAAAAAGTGAATTGCATATGGGCCCAGGTATCTAAGTGGCAGTTCCAGTCAGGACTGGGTCAGAATACGATGTGACCCTCACTGATAAGAAATTACAACTATAACTAACACTTTACTAGCAGAAAATGGCTTCTGGGAGCAGGAAAGAGATAAAAAGGTTTAAAAGTGCATAGATTTTAGCTCTGGCATACTTCAATCTTTTAATTTTAATTTTTCTATCTTTTCATTCATTTTTGTGCCATATGCTGTGTAAGATGGAATTCACTGTCACTATTTATTTTATTTGCTTTCAGGTGCTGGCTTTAAATGCCACAATTCTCTTATGGCCCATACTCACGGGCAGCAAAAGTTGCCTGTTGCCAGCACACGTGAGCGTGTGGGCGACAGGCCGGCGACAGCTCCTCGCCAGGTCCCTCCGCGTACACACGCGGAAGAGGGACCAGCGGCGCGACGGAAGCTGTCGCTGACGTTCCTCCTCCCCCCGCCGGAAGCTCCGCATTCTCAATGGAGGTTGCTGTCGCTAGTCCGCGTACTCACGCGGACTAGCGACAGTTGCGGCGGAGGTGCGGTCGCGACTGTCGCTAGGCGATTGAAACTTTCAATCGCCTGGCGACATCAGCGGCGGGCGACAGTTCGGGGTGCGCGCTCGTGCGACGGCCCATACTCACGGGCGACCTGTTGCCGCAACACGCGCACGCCGCGTGTTGCAGCGACAATTGTAGCCCGTGAGTATGGGCCATTAAGCTTAGAATTAATGGTGCATGTAACCAGGCCAGTTACCATTTGAATTCGGAATTTACGATGTCTCCCCATCACCAGAGTCTGCTTTATGTAATGTTGAGGATTCTATTGATCTTATCAATTTAGATAGGATGCCTGGGAAAGCCTCCTCAGTAACAGTTAAGGCATCTAATTACATTAATGTTTGCTAAAGAATGTTTCTCCTCTGTATGTCAGTGTATATAAGTTGTGTTTTTCAGTTTTGGTCAGGAACCAGTCCGACGAAGGCTTTTTATAAGTCGAAAGCTCACTGTTTATCCATCTCTATGTTAGCCAATAAATGATATCATCCTGATTCAAAACTTCTTGCTTTTACTCATGGCTAACACGGTACAACACTTTACTGCATACTTCAATGAATGTGTCATTGAGCAAACACAATAAACACTTAAAAATTAGATTTAAATATAAAATAAAACTGTGGAATTTCTTAAAAAGTCATTTTTAGGAGACGGAGCATAGATACAAATGTTTAGTTCATTAGTTTATTTTAGCCTTGGGAGTCCTTTAAGGCTTTGTTCACACGGACGTGCCGGCCATGGCGGCTGGCGTTAAGTGCTGCCCATTCAAGTAAAGCGGCAGCACCAGTAGTGTAATTTCACACCGTTTACCATTGATTGCTCAAACGCCATAATTTTATCCCTATTTTTCCTGTTTAAGCTGACCCTGGAAGCAACAGGTTGCATCCAGGTTCATTTACTACACGCCTCCATGTCCCCCAAAATAATGATTGCCACTAAAAGCCATCGAAAGCCAGCAAATGCACGCATGCAGAAAAGCATTTGGACGAGATGCTGGGAGGCTGATTTAGATGCCATCTGTACCAAGCCTAAAAACTTCAATTGTCTGGATGGCATGCTGATCTTATGCCATCAATAGTTTCTTAATCAAACATGCTGTCACTATAATCTGAAAAATCTGATACTTGTTCTAGGTTAGAGGCATTAGCATTAGGGGTGCTCACTGCATTCCGCGGAATTCCTTTTTCCGCAATTCCGGTCGGAAATTGGCAATTCTGTTCCATCGTATCGGAACGGGATTGCTATGGCGCTAAGCGGAAATTCCGGAATTGCTATGCGGAATTCCGTCAGAATGCGGATTTTTTCAGCCAATCAGAAGGAAGACCCTAGACAGAAGTTTCTAGGTGAAAACAGGATTTCTGCATGAAAATCGGAATTTCTGCACCAATTAGAGTCTTAAGAAAAACCAACCAATCCTACGTTAGCAACCAGCTCCCTAGCTACCTATCAGCAGCTATCCCACCCATTTTGTATATAAGAGAGCTGTGCAGTCACAAAGCTTGCAGGTTTCAGTCTGGTGTTGGAGAGAGAGGAGAGACAGACCCATATTAGTTGTTTTAACATAAAAAAAAGTCTTTTAAAAGACTGTATAGAAACTAAAAGTCTTTTTAAAGATTTATTTTCTTTGTTTCACCCCATTATTTTCTGATCTGTTCTGTTGCTCATACCCCTTCCCCGATAAAGTTTGTGGCCCCAAAATAATGGAGCGAGAGCATCATCAATTTCCTGCCACTCCTAAAAGGAAATGGAGTGATGGTGGTGTTGGTGGATCACGTCAAGTACGTGATCAGGTTGAGGGTGGCAGCAGCAGCAGGAATCGTTCCCCCCTGGTCAGAGATGTCTTCCCTGTGTTCACACGCAGGAAAATTTTGACAGAGCAGGAGGCGAAGAGCAGAGGCGTAGCTAGGGCTTTCAGCGCCCGGGGACAAATACTATTAATGCGCCCCCTAAGGTGAAGGCTGTGGCGCACGCAGCGCCAAAAAAGGGGCGTGGCCACGTGAAATGTGGGTGTGGTTATGGGTGGAGCCAAATGTACAGGAAGTTAGCAGGTTCACGCTCACCCACCCTCCCTCAGTATGTACCTTCCAGCATGTTCCAAGACAAATTCAGCAATCATGAGCCCCCCCCCATCAAGACAAATTCAGCAATCATGAGGCCCCCAACATGACCAACTCAGCAATCTTGAGGCCCCCTACAAGACAAATTTAGCAATCATGAGGCCCCCAACAAGACAAATTCAACAATCATTAGGCCCCCAACAAGACAAATTCAGTGATCTTGATGCCCCCAACAAATCATGAGGCCCCCAACAAGTCAAATTCAGTAACCTTGAGGCCCCCAACAAGACAAATTCAGCAGTCATGGGGTACATAAATAGACAGCATTTCACATAAATAGGCAGAATGCCCCCTTAATATGGTAGACACCTCTCACCTGGCAGCAGTTCCCCAAAATACTCTCAATCTGACAGCAGTGGTTCCCCAAAAATAGGTAGCCCCAGGTCTATAGGTGTCCCCAGAATAGGTGGCCAGCAGTATAGATGTCCCCAGAATAGGTGGCCAGCGGTATAGATGTCCCCAGAACAGGTAGCCAGGGGTAGAGATGTCCACAGAACAGGTAGCCAGGGGTATATGTGCCCAGTATATGTAGCCAGGTGTATATGTGCCCAGTATATGTAGCCAGGGGTATATGTGCCCAGTATGTGTAGTCAGGGTTATATGTGCCCAGTATATGTAGCCAGGGGTATAATATGTGCCCAGTATATATAGTCAGGGGTATATGTGCCCAGTATATATAGCCAGGGGTATATGTGCCCAGTATATATAGCCAGGGGTATATATGCCCAGTATATGTAGCCAGGGGTATATATGCCCAGCATATGTAGCCAGGGGTATATGTGCCCAGTATATGTAGCCAGGTGTATATGTGCCCAGTATATGTAGGCAGGGGTATATGTCCCAGTATATGTAGGCAGAGGTATATGTCCCAGTATATGTAGGCAGGGATATATGTCCCAGTATATGTAGGCATGTGTATATGTCCCAGTATATGTAGGCAGGGGTATATGTCCCAGTATATGTAGGGAGGGGTATGTGTCCCAGTATATGTAGGCAGGGGTATATGTCCCAGTATATGTAGACAGGTGTATATGTGGCCAGTATATGTAGTCAGTGGGTATATGTCCCAGTATATGTAGGCAGGTGTATATGTGCCCAGTATATGTAGTCAGGGGTATATGTGGCCAGTATATGTAGGCAGGTGTATATGTCCCAGTATATGTAGGCAGGGGTATATGTCCCCAGATTAGGTAGCCAGGTGTCCACCCAGCAGGAGGGGAGAAGCGCAGTGGAGGGAGAGCTATGGGGACAGTGGGGAAGGGCGGACGTCTCCCCCCCCCCTTCCCTCACCTTAGGGGGCTCTCCCTCCCTCGCTGTCCCCTCCACAACTAATGTCCGGGTGGCTGGCAGCACCTGCGTCTCGTCGCAGCGCGGGCTGGATTTGCCACAGAGCAGTGGCTGCAGGACCCGAACTTCCGGCGCTGGAGCGAGACGGAGGTAAGTCCCGCCCGCTGCACCAGCCACCCGGACATTAGTTGTGGAGGGGAGAGTGAGGGAGGGAGAGCACTAAGGTGAGGAAAGGGGGGGGAGATGGCCCCCCTTCTCCACCGCTGCTCACAGCTCTCCCTCTTCTCTGCGCTTCTCCCCTCCCAAAAAAAAAAAACCTGCAGCTCAGCTGGGCGCCCTTGGGGACCTAGCGCCCGGGGGCACGTGTCCTACCCCGACCCCCCCTAGCTACGCCCCTGGCGAAGAGAGTTGTGGATTATTTAGATCAGGAACCATTTACCTAGTCTGAGAAACTTGAAGCTAGTTGCAGCAGCATCGGCCGCCAAGTTCCTCATGACGAGAACCCGACTGCAGCTGCTTCTCTTAACGAGGTTGCTTACTCCCAGTACTCCCCTCCAGAAGTAAACCACACCTATGTCAATGAGACAGATGTGCAGAAGGATTGGGATGAGGCATTGGAGGAGACCATGGAACCAAGGTCCCAAGAAGTGGTGGGTTCTGTGGTGACAGAAATGGCCCCTGTGTTTTCTTCATCCAGTGTCACCATTCAACATCACCACCAGTCAACTACAGAGGTGTTTGGTGGCCAGGTGCAGGGTCCAGAAGAGTCACTTATTGAACTGGATGATATTTTGGATGATGAGGCGGCTGATCAGACGTGGTCACCATCTGGTGGGTTAGGCACTAGCAGGCGTGAGCAGCTTGGAGAAACAGAGCAGACAACCGTGGACTACAAGGTTGAAGACGTGGGCCAAGCAAGGTAAGTTCTAGCACCTCGATGCTTAGTATTGGACTGGTGGCGGGTACTGACAGACGGGAAAGCACTTGCAGGCTGCTGGCCAACCGGCCAGCAGCCTGCAAGTGCTTTCCCGTCTGTCAGTACCCGCCACCAGTCCAATACTAAGCATCGAGGTGCTAGAACTTACCTTGCTTGGCCCACGTCTTCAACCTTGTAGTCCCGTAGTTTTTACGGACTTTTGATGGGTTGAAGGACGCTGTGGCCTCAACGCGAAAAGTGTCAGCCCACATCCGTCGCTCCGCAACTGCCGCCACGGCCTTGAAACTGCTGCAGCGCCGCCATAGCCTGCCGCAGAACAGGCTTATTTCCAATTGTCCGATGCGGTGGAACTCCACCCTCCACATGCTGGAGAGGTTGTGGGAGCAGCGCATGGCGGTCAGGCTATACCTGTCTCAGACATCTTCCACCAGAACAGGGCCACTGGAATGCATCACTGGGGACCAGTGGCAGCTGATTGGACAGGTGTGTAAAGTGTTGGAGCCATTTGAGCAGGCAACAAAAGTGGTCTGTGAGGAGCACTGCAGCATAACAGAGGTGCTCCCTCTTGTCTTCATGCTGGACAAGGCTCTTGAAAACAGTGGTCAGTAAGTGGGGGAGTGAGTGAGCATGCTCCAGTCCGGGATGAGGAGGCAGAGCTTGTGGAAGCGGAAGAGCCCATTGTCCGGGGGTGGGAAGAACATTCAGATGATGTGGAGCTGGAGCATGACGACAGTTCTGACAGCCTCTAGGTCCCATGGCCTACGACAACTCCTGTTGCTGCAATACAAAACATTTTTTATGACTGACGTGGAACCACCTCTAGGTCCCATGGCCTACGACAACTCCTGCTGCTCCAAAAAAAAAAACAAAAAAAAAATGACCGGTGGAACAGCCACTAGGTCCTATGGCCTACGATGTTTAAAAAGAGAGGTTTCAAATGAGATTACTGAAATTGTACCGCCGGAATGTAACGTTACAGAATTTTGTTCTGACGAAATTCCGGATTTCCGCGGAATCGGAAATTGCACTTTCCGATCATCCCCAAGGGATGATCAGAAAGTGTTCCACCGGTCATTTTTTTTTTTTGGAGCAGCAGGAGTTGTTGTAGGCCATGGGACCTAGAGGTGGTTCCACGGCAGTCATAAAAATTTTTTGCTTGCAGCTGCAGGAGTTGTCGTAGGCCAATTATTGTAGTAATATTATTATTGTATTGTATCATTATCTTATGAATCAGTGAGAGAGGCCTTGTAATTGTCACTGATCCATGACTCGTTCATTTTTATGAATGTTAGTATGTCCACATTGTCTGTGGACAGACAAGTCCTTTGGTCGGTGACCACCCCACCCGCAGCACTAAATACTCGCTCAGAAAGAACAGTGGCGGCAGGGCATGCAAGAACCTCCAGTGCATACTGAGCGAGTTCAGGCCAGGTATACAGTTGTTTTGTCCAATACTCCATGGGGTCATTATTACTCTCCATATTGTCTGGAGCACTGGCCGACCCCAAGTAATCATTCGCCATATGGGCCAGCCGCTGGTGGTGACCACTTTGTCCGCTGGTGGTGCTGCTGCTAGAAGGAGTATCTGGCATTGGCTGATAAAATTCCTTCAGCATACTCAGCAGGTTCACAGATTGGCTATTGGTGCCGCTGCTGGGAGTGGGACCACTAGACCTTTGCTGAGTGTGATGAGGCTTGGTAGCTTGGGCCCAGGATACAGGTGCAGGAAACGCATCTTCTACCCAACGAAGAAGAGCATCCTGGATGTGGCTCATCCTGGCGTCTGCTTGGGAGGGGGGTATGAACTGGCGCATTTTCCCCTTGCCCCGGGGATCTAAGATGTTGGCCACTCACATGTCGAGCCTTGATTTTACAGTTTTAATCTGGGGGTCCTTACGAAGGCACTGGAGCATATTTGCAGCCATAGGGAAGAGATGTCTGCCATTTATCACCTCTTCCTGGCTGTCAGAACTGTCGTCATGCTCCAGCTCCACATCATCTGAATCTTCTTCCCACCCCTGGACAATGGGCTCTTCCGCTTCCACAAGCTCTGCCTCCTCATCCCGGACTGGAGCATGCTCACTCACTCCCCCCACTTGACTGACCACTGTTCAGTAGGGCTTCCTCCCTCTGTTCGAGCAGTTTAAGAGCCTTGCTCAGAATGAAGACAAGAGGGAGCACCTCTGATATGCTGCAGTGCTCCTCACTGACCACTTTTGTTGCCTGCTCAAACGGCTCCAACACTTTGCACACCTGTCCAATCAGCTGCCACTGGTCCCCAGTAATGTATTCCAGTGGGCCTGTTCTGGTGGAAGATGTCTGAGACGGGTATAGCCTGACCACTATGCGCTGCTCCCACAACCTCTCCAGCATGTGGAGGGTGGAGTTCCACCGCGTCGGACAATCGGAAATAAGCCTGTGCTGTGGTAGGCTATGGCAGCGCTGCAGCAGTTTCAAGGCCGCGGTGGCAGTTGCGGAGCGACGGATGTGGGCTGACACTTTTCGCACTGAGGCCACAGCGTCCTTCAACCCATCAAAAGTCTGTAAAAACTTTTGAAGGGCCGGGACGTGGGCCAAGCAAGGTAAGTGGGTATAGCACCTTCCGAAATGGCGGGCAGCATTTTGGCACCATTATCAGACACCACTACACCTGTGTCCCGTTTTCGAGGGGTCAGCCACTGCCGAAACTGATCATGTAAGGCTGCAAGGATTACAGATCCGGTTTGCCTGTTCTCATCCATGGATTCCAGTTTCAGCACTACTTGGCAATCGATGGTGCTGCAGACCAGTGTAGGAGCGGGACCACTTTCTGGGAGGCTCAGCAACGGCAGACTGGCCTTGGACAGAACAGGTAGCAGAGGGAAGTGGAACAGGCCTCCCCTTCAACCGATGTGGTGGCACCACCAGCTGAGATGCCCCAGATCTTGCACCCTCCTCAACAGCTCCATGGAGGGTGACCCAACGGTGGTAAAAGTTAGATACTTTCCCTGCCCATGTCTGCTGCTCCAGCCATCCATAGTGAAGTGCACCTTGCCACCGACAGCGTGATCCATAAACCGGCCGACACACTCCACAATGTGCTGGTGAAGGGCAGGGATAGCATTCCTGGCAAAATAATGGCGGCTGGGGATCTGCCATTGTGGAGCAACAATGTTCATCAGTCTGCGGAAGGGGGCACAGTCCACAAACTGGTAGGGCAGCAGCTGTTGGCCCAACAGCCTTGCCAGGAGCGCATTATTTTTCACCACAAACGAATCACTTGCAGGGAGCATCCGCTTCCTCTGCAACATTTCTGGCACAGAGGCCTGACGCTGGAACACTGGTGATTCAGAGGAAACCAACAAGGGTGAAGACGAGGTGCTTGCCGAGGTCGGGAGCCCTCTTCCAGCCTGGCATGCAGAGGGATTTGAAGTGTAATGGGACTGAGCAGGTTGGATAGGGATCGGACAAGTAGAAAAAGAAGAGGAGTGGCCTGTTGCTGCTGCTTTTCCTCCACCAATCTTATTGACATGTTTTACATATTCAAACTCCTGTCTGTGGTGGTTGGGCAGATGGCTTATCAGCCCTGAAGTGCCGAACCCGCTGCCCGATTTGCCTCTGCTCACTGATTTACGGCACACAAAAAAGACTGGATTCATCCTCTTCAAGTACAGTAAAAAAATTCCATGCGTGCACGTGGAACAGTGGTGCGACCTGTTCTAGCACCTCGATGCTCAGCATTGGACTGGTGGCGGGTACTGACAGATGGGAAAGCACTTGCAGGCTGCTGGCTAACCGTCTGCTCTGTTTCTCCAAGCTGCTCAAGCCTACTAGTGCCTAACCCACCAGATGGCGACCACGTCTGATCAGCCACCTCATCATTCAAAATATCATCCAGTTCAATAAGTGACTCTTCTGGACCCTGCACCTGGCCACCAAACACCTCTGTAGTTGACTGGTGGTGATGTTGACTGGTGACACTGGATGTAGAAAACACAGGGGCCATTTCTGTTGCCACAGAACCCATCACTTCTTGGGACCTTGGTCCCATGGTCTCCTCCAATGCCTCATAACCAATCCTTCTGCACATCTCTCTCATCAACATAGGTGTGCTTTACTTCTGGAGGGGAGTACTGGGAGTAAGCAACCTCGTCAAGAGAAGCAGCTGCAGTCGGGTTCTGGTCATGAGGAACCTGGCGGCCGGTGCTTCTGCAACTAGCTTCAAGTTCCTAAGACTGGGTAGAGGGTTCCTGATCTAAATAATCCACAACTCTCTTCGCCTCCTGCTCTGTCAAAATTTTCCTGCGTGTGAACACAGGGAAGACATCTCTGACCAGGGGGGAACGATTCCTGCTGCTGCTGCCACCCTCAACCTGATCACGTACTTGACGTGATCCACCAACACCACCATCACTCCATTTACTTTTAGGAGTGGCAGGAAATTGCTGCTGCTCTCGCTCCATTATTTTGGGGCCACAAACTTTATCGGGGAAGAGGTATGAGCGACAGAACATATCAGAAAATAAGGGGGTGAAATAAAGAAAATAAATTAAAATAAAAAATAAAGAAAACAAACAAAAAAAAAAACCTTGCACTACACTCAGCTAATCAATCACCTACAGTAACTCACTTTCACTCTGTCAAACACTAAGGGCTCGATTCACAAAGCGGTGATAACCCAGTTAAAGACTTTAGGCGTGATAACCATTTTTATCATGCCTAAACTCAGTTTAGGCATGATAAGTTTAGGCATGATAAGTTTAGGCATGATAAGTTTAGATCGTGTGCAAAGTCCCGCACGCAAAGCAGCGCCATTAAACTCTATGCAAAGTGCACCAGACTTTGCTAGCGCAAAACTTTTGATCAGCTGTGCACTGCGGTGCTAACCCAGTTGGTGCTTAAACTTATCACGCCTAAAAACTTATCACACCTAAATTTATCATGCCTAAACTTATCATGCCTAAACAGAGTTTAGGCGTGATAAAGGGCTTTTCACTCGCGTGCTGTTAGCACCGCTTTGTGAATCAGGCCTTAAGCCTGCGGCCTGGCTGGCTCTGTCTAACCCTCTCCACACAGCAACTAGTACTAGCACACTACACTACAATCTATCACTCAAACTAACAATCTACTGTCACTCTCTCAGTCACAAATACACCTAGCTACTACTACTACTAATATAGCTCACACTCTATCTAACTCTCTCTCACAGAGTCTTTAAAAAGACTTTTGGTCTATTATACAGTCTTTAAAAAGACTTTTGTTTTATGTTAAAACAACTAATATGGGTCTGTCTCTCCTCTCTCTCCAATACCAGACTGAAACCCACAAGCTTCCTGACTGCACAGCTCTCTTATATACAAAATGGGTGGGATAGCTGCTGATAGGTAGCTAGGGAGCTGGTTGCTAACTTAGGCAGAAATTCCAGTTTTTTATGCAGAAATCCTGTTTTTTTCACTTAGAAGCTTCTGTCTAGGGTCTTTCTTTTGATTGGCTGAAAAAAATCCACATTCCGATGGAACTCTGCATAGCAATTCCGGAATTGCCGCTTAGCGCTATAGCAATTCCGTTCCGATGCAACGGAAATTCCAATTTCCGACCGGAATAATGGAAAACGGAATTCTGCGGAATGCGGTGAGCACCTCTATGGGCAAGTAGCAAGAACAGAAGGTTCAGGATACTGGGAACATGTTCATCACCACCAGGGCCGGTTCTAGACTTTTTGCTGCCTGAGGCAGACTTATGAGGATGCATCCCTGGAATGATCACACAGCACCCGCCAATTTTCTCTGCACGTTATAGCTTAAAAATGTAGAAATAAACACCCTCAGTATCAGGGCCGGGCCGAGGCATAGGCTGGAGAGGCTCCAGCCTCAGGGTGCAGTGTAGGAGGGGGCGCACAATTCATTCAGCTGTCATTCCTAATTGTGTATGAAGCAGAAAGAAATAAGAAAAGGGGATACATACCAGTGACTGCAAGCCAGATAACTAGATATTAAGGTGTTGGGGAGGTTGTGGGCCTTGTGGCACCTCATAGTCTAATAGCAACCAGTGTGTGACGGCTGGGGTGGCAGGGATGGAGGGGCGCACTTTGGTGTCTCAGCCTTGGGTGCTGGAGGACCTTGTCCCGCCTCTGCTCAGTATAGTAGGTAAGTAGCCAGGTATAGGTGCCCCAGTATAGGTAGCCAAATATAGTTGCCCCCAGTATAGGTAGCCAGGTATAGTTACCCCCAGTATAGGTCAGCCAGGTATAGGTGACCCCAGTATAGGTAGCCAGGTATAGGTGCCCCTGGTATAGGTTAGCCAGGTGTAGTTGCTCCCAGTATACGTTAGCCAGGTAGATTCCCCCTGTATAGGTTAGCCAGGTATAGTTGCTACCTGTATAGCTAGCCAGGTTTAGTTGCCCCAAGTATAGGTTAGCCAGGGATAGTTGCCCCCAGTATAGTATAGGATAGCCAGGTATAGTTTCCCCCTGTATAGATTAGCCAGGTAGGTGCCCTCAGTAATAGGTTAGCTAGGTAGGTACAGTATCTCCATTATAGGTTAGCCAGGTCCCCTAGTATAGCTAGACAGCGGCAGAGGAAGGGGAGCAGCTGTTAGCTAAAGTGGGGAGCAATTTCCTCCCTCCCTCTCCTAGGGTCCCCCTCCGGTGCTCTCCTCCCCCTCCATGCAGAAGCACAGCAGCGGCAGCGTAAAGGTACTCATGTCCAGCCGCCAAGTCTCCCCAGTGATCTGCCGCCGAGCCACTGGGTCTCCCTTGTGATCTGCCCTCCATAGCCACCGCTTGTCTACTTCCTGCAGCAGAAACAGGAAGTAGATGAGCGGCGGATACGGAGGGCAGATCACAGGGAGACCCAGGCAACTAGTCAGCAGATCACAGGGAAGACCCGGCGGCTAGGCGGTAGATCACAGGGGAGACCAGGGCGGCTGAAGGGCAGAGAGCAGGGGAGACCTGTTAGTAAGTGCCTTTACGCTGCCGCTGCTGTTGTTCTGCATGGGGAGCTGGCCCGAACGGTTCCAGGTGAACTTCCGGGGGTTCGCGATCGCAGAGAACCGCGAACTTTACCGGAAGTTTGGTTCGCCCCCATAGTGCGCCATTAGGGTCAACTTTGACCCTCTACATCACAGTCAGCAGGCACATTGTAGCCAATCAGGCTACACTCCCCCCCCCCCCCCCTTACAAAAGGCAGGCAATCATTTTACTCACTCGTGTGCTTGCAGTAAATACAGAAGGGACAGCTGCTGCAGACTGCAAAGATTAGTTAGGCTCTTGTAGGCTTCTTAGCTTGTTCCTTGCTGATTCTTATTGCTAAAATAGCACCCGTCCCTACAACAGCTCTTTTGAGAGCTAATCTTGTTCTTGTGATCTATTTTTTTTTCTGTGTGTCCCACTGATACTTGTGTTGCATAGACAGCCTTGATAATTCATACTGTGTGTGCCACTGCCAGGCCCAGCACATTCAGTGACAACCTGTGTGTGTGACAGGTGCACACCAGTAATAAGAAGCACAAGCTTGCACATCATTTGTCTTGAGAAATAACAATGTCTGAGAGTATAAAAGTATGAGAGTAAGGAACTGTCTGGAAATGGAAAGCATGGTACAATATAGGTATAAGGAACATGCCTGTTGTTGGTGTTTCCGCCGAGACCCAGGCTGAATCTGTCGCTTCCGGGTCTCGGTGCTTGTTCCCTGCTGATGACACTGCTCCTGGAACACAGGCCGCATATTCTGATTGGCGGAGGGCGAGTTCCCAGTACACCCTCCGCAGATGTACACAATAATCAGCTGACTACGGTGCGGTGTCAGCTGACGTTACAGGTGACACCTAGGTAGATGTACCGCTGTGTGATTGGATGTGCGGATTGTGGCCGGCCACTGCTTGAATGAAAGTTGTATTTAAGCCTGCAAAGTGCTCCCAGTCATTGCCCGTGATAAGCATAGCTGTGGCTAGTTGCTGGGTGCGCATTCACATTGTTGAATTACTGGATCTCGAGCTTGGCTTGTATTCGACCATTCTTGTCTGCTGTTATTAACCCTTCCTCTTGACCGCTGCCTGGACCGACCTCTGCCTGTTAAATAGATAACTCTTGCCTGCTGCCTGGACCGACCTTTGCTTGTTTACTGGACATGCTAGTTATACTTGGACTGATCCTTGCATGTTGTTTGAATAACCTTGCATGTGGACCTAGCATGAACTCTCTCTCGTGTTGCCTGGATCATCCTCTGCCTGTTCCTAAATCATCTGTCATTACTGGCAATCAACGCTGAGGGCCTCATCCTCCTGAAACAAGGTATTAGTCTTGTGTGATACTTATGAACTATTGAACTGTGTTACTTGCTTCAGTGGAGTCCTGGTGTGTTATCCTCCTCTCTACTTCAGTCAGTATGCCTTGTACGTTAAGACCTGGGGGTAACCATAGTCAGGAAAAAAATAAAGTGTCCTGTTTACACGGGGGCTTGTCTATAGGTGAAGACCGTGGGTTGGGCTCAGAGCCGTGGCAATAGATTGAGGCATAGAGACTGATTGGGAACATAACCTGTCAGGCCTTACAGTATCACGGGCCCACATCCCCAAAATCCTGCAAGATGGACGCTAACGGGGGGGGGGGGGGGCATTCTCAAATGGAAATCCTTTGTGAACTTTTTGCATAATTACATATATCTGTGGAAGAAGTCCAGAAAAATGATACCCAGATTCAGCAACAACTCAGTAATCCTGTACCTATTCCTGTTCCTGCTCTTGTTGATGCAAATAATATTCATTCAGTAGAAGAGGCTACTCCAGCTTCTACAGTTATGCAATCCTATGCAGTTTTATTGCACAACTGCCCTCATCTGTGCATTGTCATATGTGATCTAATGTGTTGGAGTTATGATAGCCATGAAGGTGGCATCTCCATTGCCCACTGTTCATCTATATGATGCAACAGTGATGCAATTTTTATGCAGCTCTATTACACAATCGAATGCGTTGTAGTTGTGATAGCTATTGGGGTGGCATCTCCGCTGCCTATCATTTATCTATGTGATGCAGCGGTTATGCAATCCAGTGTAGCTTTATTACACAACTGTCCTCATTTGTGCCTTGTCACATACAGTTGAATGTATGATGGCAACAGTGTTGATCGGATACCGCATTATCCTATTCGAGTTTGGTCGAATTCGAATAGTATGCAAATGTAATATATCCGGTGCACAGGTCCTTAATGTATTAGTTCACCCAATTAAGGGGAAGGCTGGTCTCAACCACAATTCAATTAGCAAAATACAAAGTGACCGCCACTCAAGGAACTATAAAAATACAAAACTTTATTCTCAATATCAATTCTGTTCACCAGCTATTTCCCTAAACCTCTTACCTCCCCCCCATAAAAAGCTGCATGGACTACAACAACAGGAGCGCTCCTGGACATACACCCCCATAAACAGCCACACCACATGCATGCAATCTAGATCGGCCGATCTTCCAAGATCAAATGTCATATGAGACCTATGGGGCTGCGTTCAAGTGTCCGCGTCTATTGGGCTCAATAACTGTTCGTTTGGTACCTTAATCTTGATAAGATCACAATAGAGCGTTATATATTACTTCATAGTCTATTACTTCCACTGCTTCAATGACAATCTTCGCCTTAGTAGTAAGCCAGCAGCTATAGGTTTAGCAACATAAGCTATTCAAGCCACCATGTAGCAACCCAGTCACGCTGGCAAAAGATTCCTCTTCGTATGGCCATCGCGTGGTAACAAGACTATACCTTTTTTATGTATGAGGATATATATGCTCACGGTTTCCGTCGCGGCGTCCCGCGACACCAGGTACCCGGTTTAAGTTGCCCAGGATACGGACATCAAACTTCCAGCATGTGTATCGTGCAGGAGCGTCCCGTCAGCCATCAGCAGCTAGCCACGCCCACATACGCGTTACGCCCACGTCACGTGAGCTTCTTCAGTGTGATGACGCTGTGGATGAAAGGCAATGGGTGTGCTCTCTCTCTTATGCAGGTATTCTAACCAGGCCTCGTTCTGGCTTCCGGAATCCGTATTCAACTCTGTACTTCCATCACCTCCTCCGTTATAACCAAGCCTCATTTCCGTTGTGTGTAGCAGCCAGGAAAATGCCCTATTTCTGCCCCTAAAACGTCTTGCCGCTCAGTAATATATTTTTCAACACAGTATGACATTTTTATTACTTGTGGTCTCTTGCTGGACCAACAACCTATAAAGCTTCTTAGTCTCACATTATTACTATACATGCTAATTCTAAAAAGCAGGGAACTCTAAGCGCAGGTTCTTCGTTTTGATCTTAAAGGGGAAACATGCCTTTTTCTGCCACACAGCCATCCACATACAATCCCTCACTGCACTCAATTACTTTTTATATTCAGGCAAAAAATGGACAAGATTTAGATCAGAATTTAGCCCATTTGGAATCAACGTCCCCAAATTGTAGATCCATCTGTTCTCAACCTGATATAACAGTTTCTCATGATCACCTCCTCGTCTATTCCTCTTAGGCTTTAAAATACCCTTGAAACGAAGACAGTTTTAAGGGTATTTTAAAGCCTAAGAGGAATAGACGAGGAGGTGATCATGAGAAACTGTTATATCAGGTTGAGAACAGATGGATCTACAATTTGGGGACGTTGATTCCAAATGGGCTAAATTCTGATCTAAATCTTGTCCATTTTTTGCCTGAATATAAAAAGTAATTGAGTGCAGTGAGGGATTGTATGTGGATGGCTGTGTGGCAGAAAAAGGCATGTTTCCCCTTTAAGATCAAAACGAAGAACCTGCGCTTAGAGTTCCCTGCTTTTTAGAATTAGCATGTATAGTAATAATGTGAGACTAAGAAGCTTTATAGGTTGTTGGTCCAGCAAGAGACCACAAGTAATAAAAATGTCATACTGTGTTGAAAAATATATTACTGAGCGGCAAGACGTTTTAGGGGCAGAAATAGGGCATTTTCCTGGCTGCTACACACAACGGAAATGAGGCTTGGTTATAACGGAGGAGGTGATGGAAGTACAGAGTTGAATACGGATTCCGGAAGCCAGAACGAGGCCTGGTTAGAATACCTGCATAAGAGAGAGAGCACACCCATTGCCTTTCATCCACAGCGTCATCACACTGAAGAAGCTCACGTGACGTGGGCGTAACGCGTATGTGGGCGTGGCTAGCTGCTGATGGCTGACGGGACGCTCCTGCACGATACACATGCTGGAAGTTTGATGTCCGCATCCTGGGCAACTTAAACCGGGTACCTGGTGTCGCGGGACGCCGCGACGGAAACCGTGAGCATATATATCCTCATACATAAAAAAGGTATAGTCTTGTTACCACGCGATGGCCATACGAAGAGGAATCTTTTGCCAGTGTGACTGGGTTGCTACATGGTGGCTTGAGTAGCTTATGTTGCTAAACCTATAGCTGCTGACTTACTACTAAGGCGAAGATTGTCATTGAAGCAGTGGAAGTAATAGACTATGAAGTAATATATAACGCTCTATTGTGATCTTATCAAGATTAAGGTACCAAATGAACAGTTATTGAGCCCAATAGACGCGGACACTTGAATGCAGCCCCATAGGTCTCATATGACATTTGATCTTGGAAGATCGGCCGATCTAGATTGCATGCATGTGGTGTGGCTGTTTATGGGGGTGTATGTCCAGGAGCGCTCCTGTTGTTGTAGTCCATGCAGCTTTTTATGGGGGGGAGGTAAGAGGTTTAGGGAAATAGCTGGTGAACAGAATTGATATTGAGAATAAAGTTTTGTATTTTTATAGTTCCTTGAGTGGCGAATTCGAATAGTAAACTATCCGAATTCACTCGAAGTTCGATATCGAGTTAATCGAATATCCGATTCGACCTTGGATATCCGACGTCACTATCCGAGTCTGTATTCAAGTAAAATATTCGAGCTGGCCTTAAATAGCTTTTAAAACTTGTATTGGAGGTCAATGATGCATGAAACCACCTTTTTTATGAAGAAAAACATCAAGTGATGCAGTAGTTATAAAAAGGTATCAAAAATAGTAAATTAACTTCATGAAAAGTGTTTGCATGAGGAGGTGTGTCCAAAATGGTTGTAAGTTGGAAGTCTTCATTTACGTCGTATTCATCTTCTTCTTCTTCTATATCTTCTTCTTCTATATCTTCTTCTTTTTCTTCTTCTTCTATATCTTCTTCTACTCGAATCTTCTTCATCTTCTACTTCTTGTATCTTCTTCAATTATCTTTTTCTTCTTCTATATCTTCTTCTTCTTCTTCTATATCTTCTTCTTCTTCTATATCTTCTTCTTCTATATCTTCTTCTTCTTCGTCTTCTTCTTCTATATCTTCTTCTTCTTCTTCTTCTTCTTCTATATCTTCTTCTTCTATATCTTCTTCTTCTTCTTCTTCTATTTCTTCTTCTTCTTCATCTTCTTCTTCTATATCTTCTTCATCTTCTTCTTCTATATCTTCTTCTTCTTCTATATCTTCTTCTTCTTCTATATCTTCTTCTATATCTTCTTCTTCTTTCTTCTTCTTCCTCTTCTTCTCTATCATTATATTATGTGTCTTGGTTTTCCTTTCTTTTGTAATATTTTTTTTTACTTCATTTGTGGAAATATTTTATTTTAATAACACCACAGTTATATTTGTGTTGATGGCATAATAGGTAGTGGCACATTGCAAGCCACAGTGCCTTTTTCTGTGTACCCTGGCGGTGGTAAAACGGAGACATCAGCAGGAGGAGGAAGTAGTTGCAGCTATTGTAGTGTGGTAATAGCTGGTAGGAGAGTGGGTGGCATCAGAAAATAGTTCTTCTTCTGTTCTCCCTGGCAGTGGTAGCAGCACACAGACAGCAGAAGCTCAATGCAGCTACAGGAGGAGGAGGAGTGTGTGTCAGGCAGTGTTCCTAGCGGTGGTACCAGGGCTGTAAATAAACACCATGAGGTTCCAGACAGCGGTCGTGAAGTCCACATTGTGTCCAATACACAATTGGGACAGCACAGTTTTTTTTTCTTTTTACACTCAGATGCACACCACATGCGGAAAGCTTGTCAGCTAAGGGCCTATCAGCCTTAAATGGCTGTATGCCATCGCTGGGTAGTGCTGTCATCATAGTGTTCATATTTCTTATATTGCTCATAGGTAACTTGATTATATACTCGCCCTTTAGAGCCCGATCGTCCCCACACTGAAGACGCGCCACACCAACTGTTCCTTCTCACCAACCCTAAGACGATGGGCAGTAAATTCCGGCCACCGCATGTGAGCACACACACTCTACCCTCATCCAACCAACTCTTATTCCACAGTCTACCCATTCAAAATTCATAAATACCACACCCCTATCACCAGTCTCTACTACCGATTGCCCAACAGCCTCGATCCCCACCCGCCCTTATCCCTGACATGAATCTATGTTTTTGAGTTGTTTAAATACCCTTCTGTGATTACTCGCCAGATTTTACTACACGGTCCTGCCCATTCACCACCTTCATAAGTCATATCATCTTCCTTCATATCTTGGACTACAGGATACCTGCCACCACACAGCTGGTCCATTCTACAAACCCATTCATCCAGACTTGGGGAAGTTGGTTCTTTCCACTTATCCAGTATCATTCTTTTAGCAACCTTGGAACCTACTTCTTTGATTAGAATGCTACCCTTACATCCACCTGCGTCAGCAAATCCGAAGATAGCTTCTTCTGCAGATAGGTCAAAGGTATCTGTTAGTAATTCTTTGCAAAAGAGGGTTATTTCTTCCCAAATAACTTTAACTATGGGGCATGACCACCACATATGCAGCTCTGTCCCGTCCTCCTGCCCACACCTCCAACAAACCACTCTATGGCTAGTAAATTTCTGGATGCGTGATGGAGTGAAATACCATTTAGCAGTGGTCTTGTACTGGATAAGTTGTAGACTTGTATCCCGTATGGACCAGTTACTCTGCCAAATCTTAGACCATTTCTGGCTAAGGGTGGGACTAACAGCCGTTTCCCATTTTTTACAATAATTTGGGGTAGAATTATCGATCTCACCTGGGCTATTAAGTTTATTAAGTTTAGATAAAGCTTTTTCCATTTTTTTGTTAAGCAAGATGTGTTTTTCTAGGATATTCAAGTCAAACCTACTTTTCAAATGCACTTTATGCAGGAAACTTCGCGCTTGAGTTAGTCCCCAAGTATTTTTCTGCCCATCATTATATAAGAGGCTAGGTATTTTCAGAGTGTAGTTGCCCCTGAGATTAATAATACGGGTTTCACTACTTTTATTATTCTTTATGAACCACGACTTCTTCGCGCCTGGAATAAAGTCTGGGTTGTCCCTCAGTGTAGTCATGGGCGAGAGGCCCGTTTCTTTTTGCCATTTTTGCACAAACCAATAAAAGGTTTTTAGTGTTGGCGTAATCAAAGGATGGTGGGTAGTCGAATATATTTTGTAAATGTTGCTAGGTATCCATGAAAAGATTAAATCAGGTTTGCCTTCCTCCTTTTCTAATGATGTCCATATTTTGCCTGTTTTATTGGGGGAGGATTCTATTCTCCAGTCTAGAATTCTGGCCTAGTGTATACTTCTATAATAATTCTGGATATTTGGGGCGGCTAGGCCACCTCTCTCTTTCCCTCTGGAGATTAGCTTATAACTTAATCTGCGTCTGGACCTACTCCATATGAAATTTTGAATTTTTTTTTGCCAAATTTGGAACCATCAACCCGGGATTGTCACTGGCACACTCCGCAATAAAAAAATGAGTTTGGGTAGCACTACCATTTTGAAAATACTGATCCTACCAATAATATTAAAACAGGGGCGGTCCCATGACTGAAGTTTACCCTTAAATTTTTTTATAATTTTTGAGAAATTAGCCCCAAAAAGGTCCCTAGGGTCTTTTGTGAGGGAGATTCCAAGATAGTTAATCACACGCTCATTCCAATTAAATTTGATTTTTTGTTTAATTTCATGTACCGTATCAGCTGAACAGCCCAAATCCAAAATTGTAGTTTTTTCTTGATTTAGCTTAAAGTTGGAATACAGTGCGAATGTGTTTAAGATTTCCTCACATCTAATAATAGAGTGGATCGGGTCAGTCAGGATTAACAACAGATCATCCGCGTAAGCAAGGACTTTAATCTCATCTTCATTTGTTTTAACGCCTTTTACCTGCTCATCAAATTGAATTAATTGAATAACAGCTTCTAGGCTTAAGTTGAATAGCCAAGATGATAGTGGGCAACCCTGCCTGACCCCATTCTTGATATCAAAAATATCAGATATGTGTCCATTAACGTTAACTCCTGCACTTTGATTCGTGTATAATCTTTTTATTTTCTTAATAAAATTGAGACCAAAGCCAAACCTATCAAGAATTGAGAATAAAAAGTCCCTTGAAAGTCTGTCAAACGCTTTTTCAGCATCTACAGCAATCATTATTGCTTCAACTCCTCTTTTTTTGCATATGTGAGTCGAGTTTATTGCTGCATAGATATTATCTTGAGTTTGTTTATTTTTGACGAAACCTGCCTGTTGTTTGCCCAGGATTCTATCAGCAACCCGGCCCAGTCTATTTGCCAGGATTTTTGCATAAATCTTGACATCACAATTTAGAAGTGAAATAGGCCTAAAATGTGCACAATCCAAGTTAGATTTCCCTTCCTTTGGGATTAACGTTATGGTTGCTCGGTTCGTCTCTGTAGAGAAAGTAGCAGCTACTTCTTCGTTATTAACCATATTACAGAAGATGGGGGCCAAGACAGGGGCGAAGTGCTGATAAAACTCTATGCAGTAGCCATCAGGACCAGGGCTTTTTCCCTTCTGGAGTTTCAACACGGTATCTATAAATTCACTTTCTTTTATTAACGCGCCAAGTATTTCTTGGTCTATAGTATTTAATTTGGGTAAGTTTATTTTTTCCAAGTAAAGCCCTGTATTCTCGAGCTTTGGAATGTCTGCATTGTATAGTCTTTCATAAAAAAGAGAGAACACTTTACTTATGTTTTCTGTACCTATAACCAATTCGCCGTCTGTTTTTTTGATTTGTTGAATAAATTTAGTTGTATGTTCTTTTTTTTTTATTAAATCCGCTAGTATTTTACCCGGTTTATTTTTCCCTTGTATGTAATGCCTTTTAAACTCTTTATACTCTTTTATACATCTATTATCAAGTATTAAATTTAGTTCAGTCTTGATTTTTGATAGATTGAGTAACGTTTTAGACGATAAGCAAGATTTATGTTTTATTTCTGCTAAGTGTAGACTGTTGATTAGTTCGGTGATTTTTTTTTTTGTTTGTCTTTCTTTTTCTTAGAACTCAGTTTGATTAGAATGCCTCTTATAACACATTTTAAAGTGTCCCATAGGAGGGCTGGTGTAGTAGCCGTGGGTAAGTTAATTTCAATAAATTCTTTAATGGCGTTTGTTATCAAAAGTCTAGTGTCTTCATCTTCTAATAGGGTACAGCACAGTTTTCAACCCGGACACCTCTAAAATAATTACCTTTTTTCTTTTTTTTTTTTTAAATAATGCAGCTATTTTTGAGCGTAAACAGCTGGTGGCGCATGGGCAGCAGCACCTTGTAATGTGTTCCCTGGCAGTGGAGACACAGACAGCAGGAGGAAATACAACAGCAGGCAGCGTGAGGAGGATGAGTGTGTGGCAGACTGGCAGCAGGAGGGCAGGCAGCCAGACATAATAGGCCCTGGTTCCTAGCTGGGGTTACCAGGGCCGTAAATGAACACCATGAGGTTCCAGACAGCGGTCGTGAAACCCACATTGTGTCCAATACACAATTGGGACAGCATAGTTTTCAACCCGGACACCTCTAAAATAATTTAAAAAATTTTTTTTTCAAAATAATGCAGCTATTTTTGAGCGTAAATAGCTGGTGTCACATGGGCAGCAGCACCTTGTAATGTGTTCCCTGGCAGTGGAGACACAGACAGCAGGAGGAAATACAACAGCAGGCAGCGTGAGGAGGATGAGTGTGTGGCAGACTGGCAGTGGCAGCAGGAGGGCAGGCAGCCAGACATAATAGGCCCTGGGTGGTACCAGGGCCGTAAATAATTACATTTTTTTTTTAGAAATGCAGCTATTTTTTAGCGTAAATAGCGGGTGGCGCATGGGCAGCAGCACCTTGTAATGTGTTCCCTGGCAGTGGAAACATACAGACAGCAGGAGGAAATACAGCAGCAGGCAGCGTGAGGAGGATGAGTGTGTGGCAGACTGGCAGCAGGCAGCAGGCAGGAGGGCAGGCAGCGAGACATAATAGGCCCTGGTTCCTAGCGGTCGTACCAGGGCTGTAAATATACACCATGAGGTTCCAGACAGCGGTCGTGAAGCCCACATGGGGCTTGATTCCCAAAGCGGTGCTAACCTACTTAGCACGTCTAAAGTCTTTAGACGCGCTAACCAGGGTGCTAAGTAGGTTAGCACCGGATTTCTCAATCAGATCGCGTGCTAACTTTGCACGCGCAAAGTTTTACGCGCGCTAAGTCCCATAGGCTCTAATGGGTACTTCGCACGGAGCGCCCTGCGCTCTGTGCAGTACGCGCGTAAAGTTTTACGCGCATAAAGTTTTGCGCGTGTAAAGTTTTATGCGCGATAAGCTTGTTTAGACGTGCTAAGGGGGTTTTCACAGGCGTGCTTACAGTTAGCACCGCTTTGTGAATCAAGCCCTTTGTGTCCAATACACAATACACAATTGGGACAGCACAGTTTTCAACCCGGACACCTCTAAAATAATAGCACAAAATTATTACATTTTTTTTTAGAAATGCAGCTATTTTTGAGCGTAAATAGCTGGTGGCGCATGGGCAGCAGCACCTTGTAATGTGTTCCCTGGCAGTGGAGACACAGACAGCAGGAAGAAATACAGCAGCAGCAGCAGGTGTAATGTGTGTGTGTCACTTCATGTCCCCCTCTCGCCGACAACAGGGGCCAGGAATTCGCCTTCCACCCAAGCCTGGTTCATTTTGAGAAACGTCAGTCTGTCCACAGACTTGTGAGACAGACGAGATCGCTTCTCAGTGACGACTCCACCGGCTGCACTGAAGCAACGCTCTGACAGTACGCTGGAAGGGGGGCAGGAGAGCACTTCCAGGGCAGACTGCGCAAGCTCGCTCCAGATCGGCAGGTGCTTGACCCAATACTCCATGGGATCAACAGGGGCAATGCTGTCAAGCCCGCTGAAGGACCCTATGTAGTCAGCCACCATGCGGGTTATGCGCTGCCTGTGACTGGAGAAGGATGCTGCTGCAGGCACCTCCTCTCTAGTCCTTGGCAGCTCTACACTCATGTAGAGCTCGTTGGTCAGAGATAGTGTTGGGCGAACAGTGTTCGCCACTGTTCGGGTTCTGCAGAACATCACCCTGTTCGGGTGATGTTCGAGTTCGGCCGAACACCTGATGGTGTTCGGCCAAACCGTTCGGCCGCATGGCCGAACTAAGAGCGCATGGCCGAACGTTCCCCGAACGTTTGGCTAGCGCTGTGATTGGCCGAACGGGTCACGTGGTTCGGACCCGAACGTGCTCTGATTGGCCGAACGGTTACGTGGTTCGGGTAAATAAATACCCGAACCACGTCATATCTCCGCCATTTCTCTGTGGGTTTAGCTTTGGGTAGGCAGGCAGGGTAGTTCTCTCTCCAGCCACGCTAGCCAGGGTCCCCCCCCCCAGTCATTGTGTGTCGCTGCTGGGAACAGTAGTACACACGCTCGCTCAGCCAGACTATATAGCATTGTGTTTACTGCCACTCTGTGTACCTCGCTCAGCCACACTATATAGCATAGTTTACTGCCACTCTGTGTACACGGCTCAGCCAGACTATATAGCATTGTGTGTACTGCCACTCTGTGTACACGGCTCAGCCAGACTATATAGCATTGTGTGTACTGCCACTCTGTGTACACCGCTCAGCCACACTATATAGCATTGTGTGTACTGCCACTCTGTGTACACCGCTCAGCCAGACTATATAGCATTGTGTGTACTGCCACTCTGTGTACACCGCTCAGCCACACTATATAGCATTATGTGTACTGCCACTCTGTGTACACCGCTCAGCCAGACTATATAGCATTGTGTGTACTGCCACTCTGTGTACACCGCTCAGCCACACTATATAGCATTGTGTGTACTGCCACTCTGTGTACACCGCTCAGCCAGACTATATAGCATTGTGTGTACTGCCACTCTGTGTCTGCTGGGAACAGTAGTACACCGCTCACCCGCCACTGTATATCATTGTGCTCTGTGTCGCTGCTGGCAATAGTGGTACACCGCTCACCCACCACTGTATAGCATTTCTGTACTGCCACTGTACTGCTGCCAGTCAGCGTGTACTGTAAGGATAAGTGAAATGAGGAAGAAATCCGGTGAAAGAGGGAGGGGCAAGGGAAGAGGTGTTTCCCCTGACGGTTCACGTACAGGCCACAGGGGAGCACCCAAGAAAACCCACTCAATACCGCCCATGTTGTCCAGGACAACAACCCTCACAAATCCAAAAGAACAGGACCAGATAATTACTTGGATGACCTCTCAAGCGTCCAGCAGTGGGTTAAGCAGCACCAGCACATCACGCACGAGGTCCGAGTCCTCAGCCAGTTACAAGGAGCCAGTGGGCACAAAGCTGACACAACCGGCAGCGACACCACGCACACAACTGCCAGATAACCAGTCCGATGAATTACCTCAGGACACAATGGGGTATTCGCAGGAGCTATTCCCAGCCCAACAAACTTCCACCTTTCAAAGGTCAATGGAAGAACAGCCAGAAATGTTGTGCCCGGATTCACAACCATTAACTGTGGGAAATGCACCGCGCACTGAAATACAAGGCGAGTCCGAGGAGGACTCGGAAACCCAAATCCCAGAGCAAGTTGGGCAGGAGGGGTTGCAATTGCAGGAGGTCGGCCGACAAGATCTGGAAGACGACGTTGGAGTGAGCTGCGCAGAGGTTGTTCTGGGGAGCTCTACTCCATGGCGGCGGCCCCCCACAATGACATATGACGAGTTTGAGGAGATGGAAGAGGAGGGTATGGACAATGTGGACAGAGACCCAGATTTTGTTTGTGAACGAGAACATCGCCGTCGTAGCAGCAGCACAGATGAGTCTGTTGAAGAACCCACTGCTGCACGAGTTCGCCTTGTGCCACAAGGTAGGCGGCGCGCAATTTCAGGCACCACAAGCGTGGAAGTTCAAGTGAGAGGCAAAAGAGGAGCAAACAGAAATCGCCAGCAAGGCAGGTGCTCCAAAGTCTGGGCTTTCTTTGAAGACTGCACTGAGGATGTTACCATGGCGATTTGCAAGGTGTGCAAGACCCGCCTGAGCAGGGGGAAAAGTATTAACAACCTCTCCACCACCAACATGAGCCGCCACATGCTATCCAAACATCCCACTCTGTGGGAAAACGCGGCAGGACAGGGTACCAGCGACACTGCCTCCCTTGGGTTCACCAGACTCACCACCAGACCCGCCTCAGCAGCAGCAGCAGCCCAGCCATTGCGTGGTTCACAACATTCACAAACATCAGACGACGCTGACACTGTCACTTTCCGGAGTAGTGCTCTTGAGGTCTCCCAGTGTTCATCAAACACAACAACCAACAGCCCTTCCGTGTGCAGCGCTACGGTTCAGTTGTCTGTGTCGGAGATGTTTGAGCGCAAGAGGAAATTGCCAGCAAATGACCCCCGGACCGTGGCAGTAACAGCCAGCATAGCCAAGCTTCTGGCCTGCGAAATGCTGCCATATCGAGTGGTGGAGACAAACAGCTTCAAGGGCATGATGTCAGTGGCCATCCCACGTTATGTGGTTCCCAGCCGCTACCACTTTGCGCGCTCTGCAGTGCCTGAGTTGCATGAGCACGTGGTCAGCAAAATAACCCGAAGCTTGAAGAATGCCGTTGCCTGCAAGGTTCACCTCACCACTGACACCTGGACGAGTGCGTTCGGCCAGGGTCGATACATCTCCCTTACCGCGCACTGGGTGAACCTTGTGGAGCCTGGCAGTGATTCCTCACCTGCTACGGTGCGGGTGTTGCCCACGCCGCAAACAGCTGCACCACCGTCCCTCCCACTGGATAACAACAGCAGCACCTACCTCTCCGACTCCTTCTCCTCCAACGCATCTCAAAGCTGTACCTCATCCGGAAACGCTAACCCAGCAGCAGTAGGATCGTGGAAGCAGTGCAGCACAGCTGTTGGCATGCGTCAGCAAGCGTTGCTGAAGCTGATCTGCCTTGGGGATAAGCAGCACACAGGGGAGGAAATTTGGAAGGGAATAAAGGAACAGACGGATTTGTGGCTGGCACCGCTGGACCTGAAACCGGGCATGGTTGTGTGTGATAATGGGAGTAATCTCATTCGCGCTTTAAGGTTGGCTAAGCTGACACACATCCCTTGCCTGGCGCACGTGATGAACCTAGTAGTTCAGTGGTTCCTGAGGACATACCCAGGCGTGGCCGATCTTCTGTTGAAGGTGCGTCGAGTGGCCAAACATTGTAGAGATTCCAGTACTGCTTCGGGGGCACTCGCCAAGATGCAGGAGCGTTTCAATCTCCCCCACCATCGCTTGCTGTGTGATGTCCCTACGCGCTGGAATTCTACGCTGCACATGCTAGCCCGCTTTTGTGAGCAGAAGAGTGCAGTGGTCCAGTACATGACGGCGAAGTACCGAGGCGCATCCGGACAGCTGCCAAGCTTCTGTGGATCCGATTGGGCCAACATGTTGGACCTCTGCCAAGTCCTCCAAAATTTTGAGCAATCCACGTTGCTTGTGAGCAGTGACAACTCTTCAGTCAGCATTACCATACCACTGCTGTGTTTACTGAAGAGGTCAATGTTGAAAATCAAGGAAACAGCTGTCATGATGCAACTGGGGGAATCTGAAGGAGAAAACGATCAGCGTGATGGTACTAACATCAGGCCATCCGCCTCAGGGAACGCTGGCCCCAGCAGCTATGACGAAGAAGAGGAGGAGGAACAGCTGAAGTTGGAGCAGGAATTTCATGCCACCACTGACGAGGGCCAGAGCGGTGCACGTTGGACTTCCACAATTCAGCGCGAATGGTCAGCAGAAGCAGACCAGGAGGAAGGTGACGACTATGATGCATCACAACAACTATCACAACGCTCACAAGAGGATGATGAGGATTCTGGTAGGACTCTGGCACACATGGCTCAATTCATGCTAGACTGCATTGAACGCGACCCACGCATTGTGCGCATTCTGGACAACACCAATTACTGGGTTTATACCCTTCTGGATCCACGGTACAAACACAATGTTCCAAAACTGCTTGAAGAAAGAGTCAGACAGGTCAAAATGGAAGAATACCAGCAGGCCCTTGTGGAGACTTTAGAGAGGAGATTGACATCCTCCCCCTCCTCTAGCCAGTTGTATGCCGACAGACTGACTTCCGCAAACCCAGGACGACCAGGAGGGCAGCAAACAACGCAAGCCGCAGCTAGTGCCCAAAAGGGAATGGTATCGGCAGTGTCCTTGGAGTGGGAAAATTTTCTGACACCCATGCAGCAGCAGCCCACTGAACAGCAAGCGTGCAGATCCACCTCCAACACCGATCGCCTGGAGAAGATGGTCAAGGACTACATGTCAGATGACGAAACTGTGTCGAACAATCCATCTGCACCTTTCAACTATTGGGTATCGAAGCTAGACACCTGGCACGAACTGGCAATGTACGCAATAGAGGTGCTGGCTTGCCCGGCAGCCAGCGTTATGTCGGAACGGTGTTTCAGTGCTGCCGGAGGCATCGTCACAGATCGGCGTATCCGCCTCTCCACAGAAAATGCAGACCGTCTGACTCAAATTAAAATGAATCAATCCTGGATTGGAAATGACTACGCAACACTCCAGGACCCCAACCAAGTAACATGACCAATGAACATCTGGGATGGTGTAGCATTTCCGGTCCCTGTTTATTGAACCTCTCATCTGTATTACATTTATGACTGCATGGCGGCAAAAAGCATTGCTGCTATATCCGCACGCTTTTTGTCCTCATGCAAGGCCTGGGTTGTTGTGTCTCAAAAAGCATGGCCTTCTCCTCCTGCGCCTCCTCCTGTTCCATCACGTCTGCTCCTGCTGGGTTAGCGTTGCCGCGTGGTCCCTGTTTATTGAACCACTTATCTTTATTACATTTATGACTGCATGGCGGTACAAAGCATGCTATCCGCACGCTTTTTGTCCTCATGCAAGGCCTGGGTTGTTGTGTCTCAAAAAGCATGGCCTTCTCCTCCTGCGCCTGCTCCTGTTCCATCACGTGTGCTGCTGCTGCTGCTGGGTTAGCGTTGCCGGTCCCTGTTTATGGAACCTCTTATCTTTATTACATTTATGACTGCATGGCGGTACAAAGCATGCTATCCGCACGCTTCTTGTCCTCATGCAAGGCCTGGGTTGTTGTGTCTCACAAAGCGTGGCCTTCTCCTCCTGCGCCTCCTCCTGTTCCATCACGTCTGCTGCTGCTGAGTTAGCGTTGCCGCGTGGTCCCTGTTTATTGAACCACTTATCTTTATTACTTTTATGACTGCATGGCGGTACAAAGCATGCTATCCGCACGCTTCTTGTCCTCATGCAAGGCCTGGGTTGTTGTGTCTCACAAAGCGTGGCCTTCTCCTCCTGCGCCTCCTCCTGTTCCATCACGTCTGCTGCTGCTGGGTTAGCGTTGCCGCGTGGTCCCTGTTTATTGAACCACTTATCTTTATTACATTTATGACTGCATGGCGGTACAAAGTATGCTATCCGCACGCTTCTTGTCCTCATGCAAGGCCTGGGTTGTTGTGTCTCAAAGCGTGGCCTTCTCCTCCTGCGCCTCCTCCTGTTCCATCACGTCTGCTGCTGCTGGGTTAGCGTTGCCGCGTGGTCCCTGTTTATTGAACCACTTATCTTTATTACATTTATGACTGCATGGCGGTACAAAGCATGCTATCCGCACGCTTCTTGTCCTCATGCAAGGCCTGGGTTGTTGTGTCTCACAAAGCGTGGCCTTCTCCTCCTGCGCCTCCTCCTGTTCCATCACGTCTGCTGCTGCTGGGTTAGCGTTGCCGCGTGGTCCCTGTTTATTGAACCACTTATCTTTATTACATTTATGACTGCATGGCGGTACAAAGCATGCTATCCGCACGCTTCTTGTCCTCATGCAAGGCCTGGGTTGTTGTGTCTCAAAGCGTGGCCTTCTCCTCCTGCGCCTCCTCCTGTTCCATCACGTGTGCTGCTGCTGGTGCTGGGTTAGCGTTACCGGTCCCTTTTCCTGGAACCTCTTCTCTGTATTACATTTATGACTGCATGGCGAAAAAAAGCATGTTACCTGTGCAAAGAAACATGACATTTTCCACATTTAAAAGACAGTTTTTCCTTTGAAACTTTACAATCAATTTTCTCAAAAACTATAAGCTCTTTTTCAAATATTTTTTTTCCTCTTGTACCCACTCCCAAGGTGCACATACCCTGCTAATTTGGGGTATGTAGCATGTAGGGAAGCTTTACAAAGCACGAAAGTTCGGGTCCCCATTGACTTCCATTATGTTCGGAGTTCGGCGCGAACACCCGAACATCGCGTCGATGTTCGGCGAACGTTCGCGAACCCGAACATCTAGGTGTTCGCCCAACACTAGTCAGAGACAGCAGGTCTGTGGTGCGCGTGCGCTTGCTGCTGGTGGATGCAGGCACCTGCTGCTGCCTCTGTGCTGGCTGGATAGTGTGGGTGGATGGCTGAGGGAAGGCTTCCTCCAAGCGCTCAACAAGGAACAGCTGCAAATCCCTCATTTGTTGCGCACGGTCTCCTCCTGCAGGCAGGAACTGGCTGAGCTTCCCCTTCAGACGTGGATCCAACATCATGCAAATCCAGATGTCCTCCCTCTGCTTCATCTGGATGACCCTTGGGTCCTTGCACAGGCACCTCAGTATGTGCGCTGCCATTGGGAAGAGTCTGGCCACGTCTGCTGGCACATCATCGGCAGCCCCAGACCTGACAGTGCTGTCCTCCTCCTCTGCCTCCTCCACCTCATCCTCTCTCCACCCCGCACCAGTCCAGCTGCGCTCTGCTGCTCCCCCTCATCAGCAGCAAGGTCAGGGACCTCCACCAACTCCAAGCCCTCCTCCTTCTGAGGTGGCCTGTGAAGCTGCCTGCAGCTCCTGCTGGTCCAAGGCTGCCGCTCCCTCTTCCAGCAGTGCATACAGGGCCCTGTCCAGCACACACACCATGGGGACCCACTCGCACACCATTGCATGGTCCCTGCTTACCATGTTGGTGGCCTGCAGGAAGGGTGCCAGCACTGAGCACACCTGCATGTGCCCCCAGTCCTCCCTGGAGATGATGGACGGGAGGTTGGTGGCGGCACGCCCAGTTGCAGTGATGGCGGCAACTGTTGCTCGTGCAACGTACTGGCTGACAGCCTGCCTCTGTTCAACCAGACGCTCCAACATCGCCAGGGTGGAGTTCCAGCGAGTTGGAACATCGATCATGAGCCGGTGCTGTGGCGGTTGCAGCTCCTTCTGCACCTCTTCCAGGCTGGCTACAGCTGCAGGCGAGTGCCGGAAATAATGCACAACCTTCCTTGCCACCTCAAGGAGTCGGTCCATCCCCTGGTAGGTCCGCAGGAACTTTTGGACTACCAGGTTCAGGACGTGCACCAGGCAGGGGATGTGGGTCAGGTCTCCCCTGCTGATTGCAGCAACCAGGTTTGCCCCATTGTCGGACACCACCTCTCTGACTCCGAGGCCTCTTGGGTCAGCCAATCCCTCTCCTGCTCTCGGAGTTTGGCCAGGACATGGTTCGCCGTCAGTTTGGTCTTCCCCAGGCTGACCAATTCCAGCAGCGCTTGGCAGTGGCGGGGCTTCACGCTGCTGCTGAGGCGGGGGGTTTGGGCTGGTGTGCCGGAGGATGGAAACGGATCAGAGGAACCTGCTGCAATTCCGCTGACCCTGCATGGTGGCACCACCCACTGCGTTGTTGCTACTGCTGCTGCTCTGACAGTGCCCGATGCTGCTCCCCCCTCCTCACCCCCTTCCACCAAGCTGACCCAATGCGCGGTGAAGGACAGATAGCGGCCTGTCCCAAACCAGCTGCTCCACGAGTCCATGGTGACGTGGACCCGTTGACCCACCGCATGATCCAGCCCTCTCCCGACATTGGCCATCACAGAGCGGTGAAGTGCAGGGATGGCCGTGCGTGCGAAAAAATGTCGGCTGGGGATTGGCCAATCGGGGGGCTGCACACATCAGGAGCGCACGCATGTCGCTCCCCTCCTGCACAAGGGAATAAGGCAGGAGTTGGGAGCACATGGCCCATGCCAGCAAGCCGTTCAGCTGACGCACACGAGACGGCTGCTGGGAGGCAGAACCCTGACCACCCCCTGGAAGGTGTCGCTGAGCAGGGTCTGGCGACGCCTTTTGCTGGCACGGGAATCACTGGAGGGAGCAGAGGAGGCCACTGAGGACTGGCTGCCAGAACAGGCCTCAGTGTCGGCGGCAGGAGTTGCAGAGGGAGGAGGAGCAGTGTGTTTCTGACGCACTCCTGCTGGTGCTGCTGGAGGAGGTGGAGGAGGGCGGGTGGCTGCTGCCGACGGCTTCGCAGTGGTGGCGGGTCTGCCACTGCCAGCTTCTTTCAACTTCATGAACTCCTCATGCTCATGGAAGTGTTTCCCTGCCAGATGGTTCACCAGAGAGGTGGTGCCGTACGCAGAGGGCTCCTTCCCTCTGCTGAGCTGCTGGCGGCACTGGTTGCAGGTGGCATACTTGCACTCCACATATGGCAGAGTGAAAAAACTCCAAATTGAGGAGGTGAAGTTGCCCCTTCAGCTGAAAGGTGCTGCTGCCGGTCTACCTGGGGTGGTTGGGGGGGGGTTTCTTGGTGTGGCTGGTGGCACTGGCAGAACTCTCCGCCTCCGGATCAGCACCCTGTGTGGCCTGCATACCACGCCCACTTCTGATCCTGCCTATGCCTGCGATGCTGATCCTTCTAGCAAGGCCCACAGACGCATCCTCCTCCTCCTCCTCAGAGCTGATGACATCCCCAGGATCTGCCACCCAGTCTCTGTCCTTCACCCTGTCATCATCATCCTCCCCCTCTGCAAACATGTCCTGCTGGGATGACCCCACAAACTCCCCTTCTGCATGCATGGGCTGAGGGACAGTCACCACTGTCTGACTGTCCAAAGCATCATCCCCCAAAGTGCCCATCAGCATTTCTTCCTCCAATTCTGCCGCAACACCACTCCATAGCCCCGCTGTGCTTGGGGATAAGAAGGTGCTGAGTGACAGGGTGCTGGTGTTGCCCGCTGGGGCTGGAGAACTGCACTCCTCCTCCTCCTCCTCCCCAGGAAGTGCTGGGCGGCTGCTGCTGCTCTTGCGAACAGGAGTGGTGGCGGGAGTGGAGGACTCGGTTCCAGAGCTAATGGTGGCCTGCTCATCCACCATCAGTTCCACCACAGAGTCTGCGTCCTTCTCCTCAATAGGACGGCTACGACCTGGCGGTGGGAGGAACATCTGCGCCACACGCTGCTGCTGTGTCTCTGCAGCGTGACACCCAGCTGTTGGGCGGCCAAGGCGTCCACGGCCAGTGGCTAATGGCGGAATAGCCACTGGTGCAGACGCAGAACTGCGCATGGTGGTGGTGGGGGCACGGCTGCCACGACCTCCTCTCTTGCCGATGCCCTTGCTGCCCCTGCCCAAACCGCGGCTGCCAGTGCCAGACATCGTATATTTTTTATTATACAAATGAAAAAAAAAAGTTAGGTATGTAAAGGCGGGTGGGACAAGTGAGGTACTTTAATGGGGTGGGACTGGTGGTGGTGGGTGTGTGAGGTGACGGACAGGTGTACTCTACAGCAGAGATCGGTGTAGCGCTAACGAGAGAGTGCGCCGTGCGCACACAAAAACCCTAGCTGACGGTGTCCCTATACACAGACTACAGTACAGTATTCAGCGAATACACAATACAGGTAATATAAACAATAGGACGGGTGTAGCACTAACGAGAGGGTGCGGACAGCGCAGACGTGCACTGCGCACACAAAGACCCTAGGTAACGCGGTGACGGACGGTCCCTATACACAGACTAGAGTACACTACAGTACTAACTAAACAATAGAAGAATCTAGCTAAACAATAGAACAGGTGTGACTACTAGATTACAGAGAGCAGATACAGGACAGGTATATAGCAGTAAAGCTGGGCCTTGCTAACAAAATAGTACAATAATCTATCTAACACAGAAGTAGTACAGTAGAGTAGGACAGGTGAGAGCACAGGTAACTAGAGACTAGAGCACAGAGCAGGGCAGGCTGCCTTGCCTAGGCACAGGGCCTAGCTGCTGCAGCTGCAGCAGCACCAGTGACAGTCTCCCTCCCTAGTCCCTAATCACACAAACTAAACTGCCTAAAATACAATCTATCTACAATACAAAGCAATACAGGTGAATATCAAGTGTAGGAGTGTAAAAACGCTTGGAAAATTGAACAATAAATGCACTTGCACAGACAAAAAGCACTGGAGCAGTCTCTCAGTACAATCGGTCAGTAAGTCGCAAGCAGGACGAGTGAGGCAACATGGTGCCCGCTATTTATAGAGGGGGGCTTGGCCAGGCTCCCCCTCTGTGATTGGCTGCAGTCAGAGGGCTGGGAGCCCTCTGATTCGCTTGTGAGGACTCGAGGTGATGTCTGACGTGACGCTATCCGAGCGGGTGACGCTATCCGAGCTCGGATAGATAGGATATCTCCGGATAGCTGATTGCTATCCGAGTGCGCTCGGATAGCACAGCCCGGATAGCTAATACTATTCAAGCTCGGTATTCAAGCTCAAATAGTGAAAAAAGAGCTAGGATATCCGAGTATCTCGGATATCCTAGCTCGGATGAGCATCACTAGATGGCAACAAACGTGACATCTCCATTGCTTATCATTCTTCTGTGTGATGTAACAGTTGTGCAGTCCCATGCGGCTCTATTACAAAACTGTTCTCTTTTGTGCAGTGTCACATGTGATTGAATGTGTTGGAGTTATGACGGCTATAAAGATGGCATCTCCATTACTCGTCATTCATTTATGATGCAACAGTTTTGCAATCCTATGCAGCTCTATTACACAATCGAATATGTTGAAGTTATGATAGCCATAAAGGTAGCATCTCCATTGCCCATCATCTATCTATATGATGCAACAGTTATGCAATCTTATGCAGCTCTATTATACAACTGTCTTCATTTGTGCATTGTCACATGCGATTGAATGTGTTGGAATTTTGATAGCCATAAAGGTGGCATCTCCATTGCCCATCATTCATCCATATGATACAACAGTTATGCAATCCTATGCAGTTCTATTACACAACTGTCCTCATTGCAGGAAGTTGTAAAACGCATCTCACTGATGACCTCACCGGTGTCTGGCGGCTATAATGATAGACATAGTGCAGCCTGTGACCATGCAGGTTACAGGACTCTTTCTCCGTGAAGGAATACGTGAAATATGTCCTGCAACAGGCATGAATCAGCATAGGGGTTGGGCTGACACACAGTCACACCTCAGAGGGGAAGGAAACCTACACCACCTGCAGGCTTTATAAACCATGTGTTTAATGGCTGCCTCAGCTCTGACTTGAGCGTTATGCTGCTGGGGGATGTTGTTGGTGATGGGGGGTTCTTTATTATTTTCTGCACTTTTATTAGCTCCTGACAAAATCTAACTCAGATGAAACATGACGAGCACTGTTTAGCACTGTAAATATGTATTGCACTCCCTTATCTATGTACCTTCTCATAGCTTAAACCTATTTGTGGTTTGGGAGAAAGCCATAGGTAACCATTGAGGGTTCAGACAGACTGAGTCAAAACAATACATTATGGGCTCTTTTCTGACCTCATTTCTTAGTCACGAGTGGTTGTACCATAAATCTCCCACCCCATTGGCAGTATATCTGTCAGTATCGCACACTTGTGCATCCTAGACCTATGCTCATTGCTTGGGGTCTAAGGGCCAGCTACACCCCACTCACCGTGCACTCAGCTCGCAGCTAGTAGCATACGATGTATGTATGTATGTGGGGGGATAAGCAATGACACCCATCCTGACAATGCGGAAATAGCAATGGGTCTTCGAATTTTTAATCTTCCAGGTTTTTTTTGTTAATAAAAATATACAGTCTACTTGTGACCTTAGCCCGTTAAAAAACGGGCTAGGTCTGTCTCTGCGCGCCTGTGCACCCCCGCTGCCGCGCGCAATATACAGTCTATTACATTTTATTATATGTATGTGGCAATACTCACCACTACCCTTATACTATCTAGGAATTTTGAGCCACAATTGACTCCCGTGGGGCGTTCCTGATACCTTGAAAGAGTTAGTCCATCTTGCCATCCAGATTGATCGACGTCTGAGGGAAAGACGTCAAGAGAAATCATCTTCTTTGAAACCTGTTTGGTCCTCCTCAGTTCCACACAACTCCATTTGTTCCTCCAGTTCCTAAAGCTGACAATCCTGAACCTACTGTATGCATTTAGGTGTCTCTAAGTTAGCAGTAGCTGAAAAATCTAACAGAAGAAATGAGGGGTTGTGTTTCTATTGTGGCAGTACCGGACATTTTGCGCTTGCTTGTCCAAATAAGAAAAAAAAGCCAGAAAACTTCAGTGCTTAGATGAGGTCGAGGAAACTCATCTAAGCGGGCAGGTATTTCCTCTTAAATCTGAATGTATGATGTTGCCTATCTCCATTAGGTTTGGTGAAACAGCCCACAATTGTCTTGCTTTTATTGATTGTGGAGCTGTGGGTAATTTCATGGATAAATCCCTAGCTTTGCAATTACATATTCCTACTGTTGCAGTATCTGAAACTATTTGTATTACTGCTATTGGTGATGAAAAAGGTCAATCTCTATCATTAACTTCAGAAGTCACAGTACTGTTGGGTGCTAGACATGTTGATAAAAATGAAATTTTATTGTCTTGATCTATGACCTTCCTATGCAGGTCCTGAAGACAAGGCCATGAAGGAGTATATTCAAGAAAATTTACAAAAACATTTTTAGACCTTCCTCCTCTCCAGCCAGTGCAGGGTTCTTTTTTGTCGAGAAAAAAGATGGCGGATTGAGACCCTGCATTGATTATAGAGGACTGAATAAGATCACGGTAAAAAGTCATCTTAAAGTGGATCCGAGATGAACTTTTACTCATTGCATAATTGTGTTCCTTTCCTATTGTTTATAGGGCATTCCTCAAGCCAAATACTTTTTTGTTTTTGTTTTAATACTCTAATTCTCTATAATTCCCTATAAACTAAACAAGCCTCGCCCACAGCCTTTTAGAGAGCCTTGGCACTGTAGCAAGGGCTCATGGGAGCTCAGTCTGGGCAGGAGTAGGGGGAGGTATTTTTAGCCAGAGATTTCAGAGGCAGAGGGGAAGAGGGTGGAGGAGCGGGGATTAGGCTGAGTGCTGAAGATGCAGATAAGCTTTTGCCTGTGTGTAATGTTTACAAACAACATGGCTGGTGTCATTGTATCACAGGAAGAAATAATCATATTCTATTGAATCTGCCTGTAGCTAGATTTGCTGTGTAAACTATCTAAACTTTAGATAAGATACAGTGGTGTGAAAAACTATTTGCCCCCTTCCTGATTTCTTATTCTTTTGCATGTTTGTCACACTTAAATGTTTCTGCTCAAAAACCATTAACTATTAGTCAAAGATAACCTAACTGAACACAAAATGCAGTTTTAAATGATGGTTTTTATTATTTAGTGAGAAAAAAAACTCCAAATCTACATGGCCCTGTGTGAAAAAGTGATTGCCCCCCCTTGTTAAAAAATAACTTAAAGGTGGTTTATTACACCTGAGTTCAATTTATGTAGTCACCCCCAGGCCTGATTACTGCCACACCTGTTTCAATCAAGAAATCACTTAAATAGGAGCTATCTGACACAGAGAAGTAGACCAAAAGCACCTCAAAAGCTAGACATCATGCCAAGATCCAAAGAAATTCAGGAACAAATGAGAACAAAAGTACTGTAATTCAAATATATCATTCTGGTAAAGGTTATAAAGCCATTTCTAAAGCTTTGGGACTCCAGCGAACCACAGTGAGAGCCATTATCCACAAATGGCAAACACATGGAACAGTGATGAACCTTCCCAGGAGTGGCCGGCCGACCAAAATTACCCCAAGAGCACAGAGAAAACTCACCCGAGAGGCCACAAAAGACCCCAGGACAACATCTAAAGAACTGCAGGCCTCACTTGCCCCAATTAAGGTCATTGTTCATGACTCCGCCATAAGAAAGAGACTGGGCAAAAACGGCCTGCATGGAAGATATCCAAGGCGCAAACCACTTTTAAGCAAAAAGAACATTAAGGCTCGTCTCAATTTTGCTAAAAAAAAACATCTCAATGATTGCCAAGACTTTTGGGAAAATACCTAGTGGACCGACGAAACAAAAGTTGAACTTTTTGGAAGATGCGTGTCCCGTTACATCTGGCGTAGAAGTAACACAGCATTTCAGCAGAAGAACATCATACCAACAGTAAAATATGGTGGTGGTAGTGTGATGGTCTGGGGTTGTTTTGCTGCTTCAGGACCTGGAAGGCATGCTGTGATAGATGGAACCATGAATTCTACTGTCTGCCAAAAAATCCTGAAGGAGAATGTCCGGCCATCTGTTCGTCAACTCAAGCTGAAGCGATCTTGGGTGCTGCAGCAGGACAATGATCCAAAACACACCAGCAAATCCACCTCTGAATGGCTGAAGAAAAACAAAATGAAGACTTTGGAGTGGCCCAGTCAAAGTCCTGACCTGAATCCTATTGAGATGTTGTGGCATGACCTTAAAAAGGCGGTTCATGCTAGAAAACCCTCAAATAAAGCTGAATTACAACAATTCTGCAAAGATGAGTGGGCCAAAATTCCTCCAGAGCGCTGTAAAAGACTCGTTGCAAGTTATCGCAAACGCTTGATTTCAGTTATTGCTGCTAAGGGTGGCCCAACCAGTTATTAGGTTCAGGGGGCAATTTCTTTTTCACACAGGGCCATGTAGGTTTTGAGGTTTTTTTCTCACTAAATAATAAAAAACATCATTTAAAACTGCATTTTGTGTTCAATTATGTTATCTTTGACTAATAGTTAACAGTTTTTGATGAGCAGAAACATTTAAGTGTGACAAACATGCAAAAGAATAAGAAATCAGGAAGGGGGCAAATAGTTTTTCACACCACTGTATATAGACAAGTTACTTGTTCTAGTTAGTTTTTCATCTCGGATCCGCTTTAATATCCTTTGCCATTAATTGATGATGTATTCTCTCAAGTATTGGGAGCCAAGATTTTTTCTAAACTGGATTTAAGAGGTTCTTATAACCTCATTCATATCAAAGAAGGAGATGAGTGAAAAACTGCTTTTAACACTAAAGATGGTAATTATGAGTATTTGGTCATGCCATTTGGGTTTGAAATGCTCCAGCAGTATTTCAAGATTGTGTTAATGACATTATTTGTGATTTCTTGGGAAGATTTATGGTTATTTATCTTGATGATATACTAATTTACTGCTCCTCAGGGTAATCTACTTCCGCTACCCATTCCTGAGAAACCATGGACTCATATCTCCATGGATTTCATTGTGGATCTACCAAGTTCTCAGGCTAAAACAGTTATTCGGGTAGTGGTGGATAGATTTAGCAAAATGGCTCATTTTGTCTCTTTGCCCAAACTCCCTTCAGCTAAAGAATTAGCTACGGTAATATTTTTGTTGAAAATATTTTCAAATTACATGTTATTCCTGAAAATGTGATTTCTGATAGAGGAATACAGTTTGTATCTCAATTCTGGCAAGCTTTCTGTGATAGTTTGGGAATCTCTGTTTCCTTCTCTTCAGGTTTCCATCCAGAGACCAAAGATCAAACGGAAAGAATGAATCAATTACTTGAACAATATCTGAGATGTTTTGTTGCTAGTTGTCAAGAAAATAAGGCTCAATTTTTGCCTTTTGCTGAGTTTGCCATTAATAATCAGGTTAACAGTTCAACAAAAATGTCACCATTTCAAGTTGTCACTGGGTTAATTCCCAAATTTAATTATGTGTCAAGTACATCCAATCTGACCTGGAAGAATGGAATTCATGTTGTAATGAAGTATGGAAACGGGTACTGGAGAATATCATGACTGTTGTCAGTAACCACATTTTTTTTCCAGATTTGCACAGATCTGTAGAGGAAGAATTTTCTCCTGGAGATTTAGTATGGGTTTTCACTCGGCATATTTCTCTCCGTCAACCATCTGCTAAATTGGGTCTTAAGATATTTGGTCCATATCCCATCGTGCAGAAAATCAATAAGGTAACCTACAGATTAAAATTTCCCAGTACCACGAGAGGTGTTGACTCATTTCATGTTTCTTTATTGAAATCTGCTGCCAATTTTTATCCCTCAGATACCCTCACCCACTCATTGAAATTGATGGAGAACAAGAATATGAGGTTGAGAGAATTCTTGATTCTCAATTTTTTCGCAATTCTCTTTAGTTCCTTATTGACTGGAAGTGGTATGGACCACAGTAAAGATCCTGGGTACCGGCCACATAGGTTCACGCTGATTTAGCTGTTAAAGAATGTTATTCTAAACATCCTGACGAACCTAGGTTGGAGTGTTCTGAGTCCACTCCTAGGGGGAAGGGTACTATAAGGAACCTGCCTGTTGTTGATGGTGTTTCCACAGAGACCTGGGACGAATCCCTTCACTTCTGGGTCTTGGCGCTTTTTCTCCGCTAATGACGCTGCTGCTGGATCACAGGCCGCACATCCTGATAGGCAGAGGGTGCATTCCCAGTACACCCTCCGCAGATGTGAACAATAGTAAGCTGACCACGGTCAGCTGACAGCGCGGTGTCAGCTGACGTTACAGCTGACACCTAGGTAGGTGTACCACTGTGTGATTGGATGTGCGGATTGTGGCCGGCCACTGATTGGATGAAAGTTGTATTCAGGGGTCTAGTCCTGGAAAAAGAAGTGAGTGGACTCACCCTAAAAACCGTGGGGCGTGGTCATGGGTGGGGCCAAATATACATGGCCTTAGCAGTGGTATAAAAGGTCTGCCAGGGGAAGTTTGAGCTCTGTCGTAGTGTATCCCCAAAAAGTAGATGTAATCTGACAGCATTTCACCAAAAATACACATAATCTGGCAGAGGTTCCTCCAAAATACAGATAATATGGCAGTGGTTCCCCCAAAATAGACAATCTGGCAGCAGCAGTTCCCCCAACATACACATAATCTGGAAGCAGTTCCCCAAAATACGTGAAACCTGGTAGTGGATCACCCAAAATACACGTAACACCCTGTAATGATCTGCTCAGCTGCCAGCTTTCTGAAACTGCGCTAGGCAGGTTCCCCTAGTGCAGTTAGGATTGCTTATCTGTTTTGTTTGTTCTGTTGCGATTGTCCTGTCCCAGCGGTGGTCGACAGGAAATCGTTCTGATCTCTGTTCTTGGAGTATAGCTGGTGCAGCGGTTGCTACCAGCTATCTCTTCTGATCTGTCTCACTTGGATCGCACTAGCATCTTGCGCTAGCGCTGTGGATCCTTCTGTTCTGTCTCCTTGGATCGCGCTAGCCACTTTCCGCTAGTGCTGTGGATCCTTCTGTTCTGCCTTCCTGGATCGCACTCGCCTTGCGCTAATGCTGTTGATCCTTCTGGTCTGCTACTCTGTTCTGTCTGCCTGGATCGCACTCACTTTGCGCTAGTGCTGTGGATCCTTCTGTTCTGCCTTCCTGGATTGCACTCGCCTTGCACTAGTGCTGTGGATCCTTCTGGTCTGCTACTCTGTTCTGTCTGCCTGGATCGCACTCGCTTTGCGCTAGTGCTGTGGATCCTTCTGTTCTGCCTTCCTGGATTGCACTAGCTTTGCGCTAGTGCTGTGGATCCTTCTGTTCTGTCTTCCTGGATTGCGCTAGCCACTTTCGCTAGTGCTGTGGATCCTATCTCTAGCTTGTCCCTGTTTTCGTGTGTCTGTCTTGTCTGCTACGAACGCTTGCTGGAGGCTCGGTGAGGTAACCGTTAAGCAAGCGTTCGCGTCCTCTGTTTCATGTTTGTCTGTCGATGGTTAGTTAGGCGTGCTTGTCTCTATTGTGCTTATCACGCGTAGACCGCGCATAACCGCGTGCACTGTTGCGAATGAGTGCGGTGTTCGCGGTTAGCTAGCGTTTGTTGTTTTCCGTATCTCCTCATTGTATGATTTGCTGTGCCTTTGCTACTCTCGTGCTCCGCCTTGCTGTAGCCTTGTGTCACGTCTGGCGATCGCACCTCTCGCGATCGCGTTCCTATTTCTTATCTGCTGTGGTGTGTGCACCGTCGCGGGTTGACGACTAGTTTGGTGCACACACATACAACCTGTCCCTTTGCTCGTTCTCATTCGCAATCGCTTCTCTTGCGATTGCGTTCTGCGCTTCGTACAATTCCTGTCTGGCATTTGTGGAGGTACAGAGGGTTGGTTCCTCTGCACTCCACAACGCCATCTGCCGACAGGAATTTCCCTCTACGGGTGCGTAGCACCTTTTGCTGGGTTCCTGCAATTATACGCTTGTGGAGGATTTCCGCCGTATCAGCGCACGCGTTGTGCGCTGATCACGGAGGAAGTTCCACAATCTTTACAGTATGACCAGCCCAACCCAAAACCCCAGTGTAGACGGAATTTCCGATTTGTACGATTTTGTTGAGTATGCATCTGCTGATCAGTTTCCAGGTTTTTTGCCCCAATCCAAAGCTTATGTGGATCCTACTATAGGTAGGATCGCACACTATATTAAAGCAGTTAAAAAATCTGTTCTTGTTCCTGAACTCCACCCCTATGGAGATTATCTGGATACTGGCCTGTTTGAACCCCCATTTGCTTCCTGGGATGTTGGGGCCTTGCTGGAGGAATTTGATTTTGATTGGAAAGCCTTTTGCGATTTTTACATCGCAAAAAGCAAGGATGTCTTGAATGATTGTCTCAATTCTATGTACCTTTTGATTGATTCCGATGAATGTGACGAGGGTGATGTGGATCTGGTGATTTATGTGTGGCAGACGATTTTGGATGAGTTGCACACACACCAAGCAATTGATTCCAATAAAGAGATATCATTGTCGGATGATTGTTCCTGCCTTTCTGGGGTAAAGCATGTGAGTCTTGACTTTGTGCAATCTGAAATGAATGAGTGTGCCGCTGTGGTTGATTCCTGTGCGAATCCTGAAGGATTCTCTCCTGACAGTGTGCAGTTTGAATCTGTGCGATCTGATGCCTGTTTCTCGGATGTTCCTGCAGATTGTGATCGGCATGAGTCTGCCGGTTTCCTCAAGGATGTGTGGGATCCTTTTTCATTTAGATCAGATCTTTGAGATCTTCCGTCTGTGACCCTGCTATGGGGAAAATTTCTCGACTATGCAGCGTCAAAAGTAACATTAATATGCCTAATAAAGTTTATCCTGTTGATGTCGCTATTTCTTCTGCAAATGAGTCTCTGTCTCACCCTGTTCACACCTGTAGGGGCCCGTTGCCTGATGACAGTTGCTCCAGTGTTTCGGTCCTAGATGCCTTGCAGTCTGCTCCGCAGATCGCGGAGGTTTGCGCTATGGAAGCGTCAGTTTCACAACCTAAAGTAAATTTTGATTCGCAGGTTTTGCGTTCTGATTCCTCGGATTTGACATTGTTAGCCGAATCTAAGAGTGAGACAGCGCTTCGGTTTTGCGAATCTGATGCTGAACCTTCTTTGCCTTATTCAGAGATGCTTTCTCTGAACCTGCCCTGTACCATGAATGAAAACATGTTTTCCTTTCACACTGACGTTTGTGAGCCCTTTTCTTGCTCTGAGGGAAGTGCTGATTCGGCACCCTGTACTCTGGATGAGTCAATGTGGCCTTGCTTAGAATCCCCTGCAGTGTCCCTAGAGGCTCGTCTAGGTATTGCCACTATACTCACCTGTTTTTTTGCAGTTTTGGAGTTACAAGCTAGTTTGACTGCCACACCGAATTCTGGGTACAGTGAGAATGAAGTTAGGGAGTCAGTGTGTGTTCCAGTAAATATTCCTGTACATCCCGCTAATTATGATGAAGTTCAGTCTCAGGTTATGGTGGAACCATTCCTGGGACATCTGCCCTGCCTGCAGGAGGTATTTAATGTTCAGCCCTGTAACATGGATACTTCAGAATCCTGCTTAGAAAACCTGGAAAATGATGTTCCTGAGGTCTTGTTTGATGTTCTGGAGGTCTCCGAGTTCCTCCCAAAGGGTGCAGAACTTGTGGGAGATGTCTCCTGCCCCCCAAGTCCTTCTGAGGTGTTACCCTCTTCCGTGGGCATTGCTGCCTTGCTGGCTACCTTTTCAGCTCTGGTGGAGCTTCAGTCATGGGTAGTCAATGATGAATGTCTGTCAGATACCATTACAGTCATTGAGATCTCTAAGCCTGAGACCGAGTTTTCTTTTGAAATACCAGTACCTGTGACCTCTACTCGTGATGATTTTCTGCCCGGTCCTGGTTTTGGTCTGGTCGTGCCGGATTCTGAGGTTGGCAGTTCCCCGACATGTCCTGAGGTTTCTCCTGTGCTGGTGTACCCCAGTGTGCTCTGTGACCCAGAAAGCCCAAGTGTGCCTCGGTTACCAGCGTACTCAGATGCTTCCTCGGTGGAGACATGTTCTGATTTAGCCTGCCTGCTTGCATGCCCAGAAGCGGTCCTTGAAAGTCCTGATCTCGATGGGTGTCCTGCTAATTCTGAATCTGGAACTGTCATAGGTTCCATGGGGGTGCTTGGTAACTCTCCATGTGAGCCTGCTGAGCGTTCTGGCTTCTTGGAATCTCTGCGGAGCTTCAAGGCGTTCTGGGAGATTTCGAGAGAAGTTTTGCTTGGTACCCTGAATACAATCAACAGCGGCTTTTGTTTTGAAAGAGACACTTCGAACAGGTTTTGTGGCAGATTTGGTATTTTCGGACGCTCCTTGGAAGGTGGTGGGTATTGTCTGGAGGGTGTCGGTGGCTTCTTCTCTGGTATCCACAGTCCTGATGGGTGTTGCGCTGAGACTTGTAGTGCTGATGGGCATGTTTTGGTGGCTTCTGTTTCCTTTGAGGTCGGTTTCGGGTGGACTGACTCTGGAATTGCACCTTGTCGGGCTGTCCCGACCTTCATGAGTCTTCGGTTGGAGTCTTTTGCTAATGGCAGTTTTGAGGGTCGTCTGGAATTCGATCCTGGAGGGGGGGGGGGGGGTACTGTAATGATCTGCTCAGCTGCCTGTGCAGGCAGGCAGCTTTTTGACCATTGTTTAGGTTTGCATGCTGCAGGACTCTGGAAAGAAGAGCTTCTGTCAGTTTTGCAGCTTGTGCTTGCAGAGGAATTTGCATACCTTGTCATGCAAATTTCCTGGCCACATTAATTGGAGGTGTGTACTATAAGTACTATGTGTTTCCCACAATGCTTGGCTGGTCATAAGGATTCCTTCCTGTGAAACACTCCTTGAGGAGTGTCAGCCTTACTCTTTGTTTGAAGTTCAGCTTAGAGTAATTTCTGAAACTGCGCTAGGCAGGTTCCCCTAGTGCAGTTAGGATTGCTTATCTGTTTTGTTTGTTCTGTTGCGATTGTCCTGTCCCAGCGGTGGTCGACAGGAAATCGTTCTGATCTCTGTTCTTGGAGTATAGCCGGTGCAGCGGTTGCTACCAGCTTTCTCTTCTGATCCGTCTCACTTGGATCGCACTAGCATCTTGCGCTAGCGCTGTGGATACTTCTGTTCTGTCTACTTGAATCGCGCTAGCCACTTTCCGCTAGTGCTGTGGATCCTTCTGTTCTGCCTTCCTGGATCGCACTCGCTTTGCGCTAGTGCTGTGGATCCTTCTGTTCTGTCTTCCTGGATCGCGCTCGCCACTTTCGGTAGTGTGTGGATCCTATCTCTCGCTTGTCCCTGTTTTCGTGTGTCTCTCTTGTCTGCTACGAATGCTTGCTGGAGGCTCGGTGAGGTAACCGTTAAGCAAGCGTTCGCGTCCTCTGTTTCATGTTTGTCTGTCGATGGTTAGTTAGGCGTGCTTGTCTCTATTGTGCTTATCACATGGAGACCGCGCACAACCGCGTGCACTGTTGCGAATGAGTGCGGTGTTTGCGGTTAGCTAGCGTTTGTTGTTTTCTGTATCTCCTCATTGTATGATTTGCTGTGCCTTTGCTACTCTCGTGCTCCGCCTTGCTGTAGCCTTGTGTCACGTCTGGCGATCGCACCTCTCGCGATCGCGTTCCTATTTCTTATCTGCTGTGGTGTGTGCACCGTCGCGGGTTGACGACTAGTTTGGTGCACACACATACAACCTGTCCCTTTGCTCATTCTCATTCGCAATCGCTTCTCTTGCGATTGCGTTCTGCGCTTCGTACAATTCCTGTCTGGCATTTGTGGAGGTACAGAGGGTTGGTTCCTCTGCACTCCACAACACCATCTGCCAACAGGAATTTCCCTCTGCGGGTGCGTAGCACCTTTTGCTGGGTTCCTGCATTTATACGCTTGTGGAGGATTTCCGCCGTATCAGCGCACGCGTTGTGCGCTGATCACGGAGGAAGTTCCACAATCGTTACACACCCAAAATACATGTAATCTGGCAGCAGTGGTCCCCCAACATACACAATCTGGCAGCGGTTCCCCAAAATACACATAATCTGGCATCAGCAGTTCCCCAAAAATACAGATCTGACAGCAGTTCCCCCAAAATAGGTACCCTCAGTATAGCTAGCCAGGTCTATAGGTGTCTCCAATATAAGTAGCCATGTGTATAGTTGTCCGAAGAATAGGTGGCCAGATGTAGATATGTCACCAGAATAGGTAGCCAGGTGTATAGATGTCCTTAGAATTGGTGGTCAGGTGTATAGATATTCCCAGAATAGGTGGCCAAGTGTATAGATGTCCCCAGAATAGGTAGCCAGGTCTATAGGTGTCCCCAGTATACTCAGGTGTCCCCAGTATATGTAACCAGGTGTTCAGGTGTCCCCAGTATAGCCAGGTGTATAGGTGTCCCCAGTATATGTAGCCAGGTGTATAGGTGTCCCCAGTATAGCCAGGTGTATAGGTGCCCCAGTATATGTAGCCAGGTGTATAGGTGCCTCCAGTATATGTAGCCAGGTGTATAGGTGCCCCCAGTATAGCCAGGTGTATATGTGCCCAGTATATGTAGCCAGGTGTATGGGTGTCCGCAGTATATGTAGCGAGGTGTATAGGTGTCCCCAGTATATGTAGCCAGGTGTATAGCTGTCCCCAGTATATGTAGCCAGGTGTATATGTGCCCAGTATATGTAGCCAGGTGTATAGGTGTCCCCAGTATATGTAGCCAGGTGTATAGGTGTCCGCAGTATATGTAGCGAGGTGTATACTGGGGACAGCTATACACCTGGCTACATATACTGGGGACACCTATACACCTGGCTACATATACTGGGCACATATACACCTGCCTACATATACTGCGGAAAGCTATACACCTGGCTACATATACTGGGGACACCTATACACCTCGCTACAAATACTGCGGACACCTATACACCTGGCTACATATACTGGGCACATATACACCTGGCTATACTGGGGGCACCTATACACCTGGCTACATATACTGGAGGCACCTATACACCTGGCTACATATACTGGGGGCACCTATACACCTGGCTATACTGGGGACACCTACACACCTGGCTACATATACTGGGGACACCTATACACCTGGCTATACTGGGGACACCTGAACACCTGGTTACATATATAGGTGTCCCCAGTATATGTAGCCAGGTGTATAGGTGTCCCCAGTATAGCCAGGTGTATATGTGACCAGTATATGTAGCCAGGTGTATATGTCCCCAGTATATGTAGCCAGGTGTATAGGTGTCCCCAGTATATGTAGCCAGGGTATAGGTGTCCGCAGTATATGTAGCAAAGTGTATAGGTGTCCCCAGTATATGTAGCCAGGTGTATAGGTGTCCCCAGTATATGTAGCCAGGTGTATAGGTGTCCCCAGTATATGTAGCCAGGTGTATAGGTGTCCCCAGTATATGTAGCCAGGTGTATAGGTGTCTGCAGTATATGTAGCGAGGTGTATACGTGTCCCCAGTATATGTAGCCAGGTGTATAGCTGTCCCCAGTATATGTAGCCAGGTGTATATGTGCCCAGTATATGTAGCCAGGTGTATAGGTGTCCCCAGTATATGTAGCCAGGTGTATAGGTGTCCGCAGTATATGTAGCGAGGTGTATAGGTGTCCCCAGTATATGTAGCCAGGTGTATAGGTGTCCCCAGTATAGCCAGGTGTATATGTGCCCAGTATATGTAGTCAGGTGTATATGTCTCCAGTATATGTAGCCAGGTGTATAGGTGTCCGCAGTATATGTAGCGAGGTGTATTGCTGTCCCCAGTATATGTAGCCAGGTGTATAGGTGTCCCCAGTAAATGTAGCCAAGTATATAGGTGTCCGCAGTATATGTAGCGAGGTGTATAGGTGTCCCCAGTATATGTAGCCAGGTGTATAGGTGTCCCCAGTATAGACAGGTGTATATGTGCCCAGTATATGTAGCCAGGTGTATAGGTGCCCCCAGTATATGTAGCCAGGTGTATAGCTGTCCCCAGTATATGTAGCGAGGTGTATAGGTGTCCCCAGTATATGTAGCCAGGTGTATAGCTGTCCCCAGTATATGTAGCCAGGTGTATAGGTGTCCCCAGTATATGTAGCCAGGTGTATAGCTGTCCCCAATATATGTAGCCAGGTGTATATGTATAGGTGTTCCCAGTATATGTAGCCAGGGTATAGGTGTCCGCAGTATATGTAGCGAGGTGTATAGGTGTCCCCAGTATATGTAGCCAGGGTATACAGTGGAGGAAATAATTATTTGACCCCTCACTGATTTTGTAAGTTTGTCCAATGACAAAGAAATGAAAAGTCTCAGAACAGTATCATTTCAATGGTAGGTTTATTTTAACAGTGGCAGATAGCACATTAAAAGGAAAATCGAAAAAAATTACCTTAAATAAAAGATAGCAACTGATTTGCATTTTATTGAGTGAAATAAGTTTTTGAACCCCTACCAACCATTAAGAGTTCTGGCTCCCACAGAGTGGTTAGACACTTCTACTCAATTGGTCACCCTCATTAAGGACACCTGTCTTAACTAGTCACCTGTATAAAAGACACCTGTCCACAGAGTCAATCAATCAAGCAGACTCCAAACTCTCCAACATGGGAAAGACCAAAGAGCTGTCCAAGGATGTCAGAGACAAAATTGTAGACCTGCACAAGGCTGGAATGGGCTACAAAACCATTAGCAAGAAGCTGGGAGAGAAGGTGACAACTGTTGGTGCGATTGTTCGAAAATGGAAGGAGCACAAAATGACCATCAATCGACCTCGCTCTGGGGCTCCACGCAAGATCTCACCTCGTGGCTCAAGAAGAAGCACATTAAGGTCATGAAGTGGCCTAGTCAGTCCCCGGACCTTAATCCAATAGAAAACCTATGGAGGGAGCTCAAGCTCAGAGTTGCACAGAGACAGCCTCGAAACCTTAGGGATTTAGAGATGATCTGCAAAGAGGAGTGGACCAACATTCCTCCTAAAATGTGTGCAAACTTGGTCATCAATTACAAGAAACGTTTGACCTCTGTGCTTGCAAACAAGGGTTTTTCCACTAAGTATTAAGTCTTTTATTGTTAGAGGGTTCAAAAACTTATTTCACTCAATGAAATGCAAATCAGTTGCTATCTTTCATTTAAGGTTATTTTTTCGATTTTCCTTTTGATGTGCTATCTGCCACTGTTAAAATAAACCTACCATTGAAATGATACTGTTCTGAGACTTTTCATTTCTTTGTCATTGGACAAACTTACAAAATCAGTGAGGGGTCAAATAATTATTTCCTCCACTGTAGGTGTCCGCAGTATATGTAGCGAGGTGTATAGGTGTCCCCAGAATATGTAGCCAGGTGTATAGGTGTCCCCAGTATAGCCAGGTGTATATGTGCCCAGTATATGTAGCCAGGTGTATAGGTGTCCCCAGTATATGTAGCCAGGTGTATAGGTGTCTGCAGTATATGTAGCGAGGTGTATACGTGTCCCCAGTATATGTAGCCAGGTGTATAGCTGTCCCCAGTATATGTAGCCAGGTGTATAGGTGTCCCCAGTATATGTAGCCAGGGTATAGGTGTCCGCAGTATATGTAGCGAGGTGTATAGGTGTCCCCAGTATATGTAGCCAGGTGTATAGGTGTCCCCAGTATATGTAGCCAGGTGTATAGGTGTCCCCAGTATATGTAGCCAGGTGTATAGGTGTCCCCAGTATATGTAGCCACGTGTATAGGTGTCCCCAGTATATGTAGCCAGGTGTATAGGTGTCTGCAGTATATGTAGCGAGGTGTATAGGTGTCCCCAGTATATGTAGCCAGGTGTATAGCTGTCCCCAGTATATGTAGCCAGGTGTATAGGTGTCCCCAGTATATGTAGCCAGGTGTATAGGTGTCCCCAGTATAGCCAGGTGTATATGTGCCCAGTATATGTAGCCAGGTGTATAGGTGCCACCAGTATATGTAGCCAGGTGTATAGCTGTCCCCAGTATATGTAGTGAGGTGTATAGGTGTCCCCAGTATATGTAGCCAGGTGTATAGATGTCCCCAGTATATGTAGCCAGGTGTATAGGTGTCCCCAGTATATGTAGCCAGGTGTATAGCTGTCCCCAATATATGTAGCCAGGTGTATAGGTGTCCCCAGTATATGTAGCCAGGGTATAGGTGTCCGCAGTATATGTAGCAAGGTGTATAGGTGTCCCCAGTATATGTAGCCAGGGTATAGGTGTCCGCAGTATATGTAGCGAGGTGTATAGGTGTCCCCAGTATATGTAGCCAGGTGTATAGGTGTCCCCAGTATAGCCAGGTGTATATGTGCCCAGTATATGTAGCCAGGTGTATAGGTGTCCCCAGTATATGTAGCCAGGTGTATAGGTGTCTGCAGTATATGTAGCGAGGTGTATACGTGTCCTCAGTATATGTAGCCAGGTGTATAGCTGTCCCCAGTATATGTAGCCAGGTGTATAAGTGTCCCCAGTATATGTAGCCAGGGTATAGGTGTCCGCAGTATATGTAGCGAGATGTATAGGTGTCCCCAGTATATGTAGCCAGGTGTATTGGTGTCCCCAGTATATGTAGCCAGGTGTATAGGTGTCCCCAGTATATGTAGCCAGGTGTATAGGTGTCCCCAGTATATGTAGCCAGGTGTATAGGTGTCTGCAGTATATGTAGCGAGGTGTATACGTGTCCCCAGTATATGTAGCCAGGTGCATAGCTGTCCCCAGTATATGTAGCCAGGTGTATATGTGCCCAGTATATGTAGCCAGGTGTATAGGTGTCCCCAGTATATGTAGCCAGGTGTATAGGTGTCCGCAGTATATGTAGCGAGGTGTATAGGTGTCCCCAGTATATGTAGCCAGGTGTATAGGTGTCCCCAGTATAGCCAGGTGTATATGTGCCCAGTATATGTAGTCAGGTGTATATGTCCCCAGTATATGTAGCCAGGTGTATAGGTGTCCGCAGTATATGTAGCGAGGTGTATTGCTGTCCCCAGTATATGTAGCCAGGTGTATAGGTGTCCCCAGTATATGTAGCCAGGTGTATAGGTGTCTGCAGTATATGTAGCGAGGTGTATACGTGTCCCCAGTATATGTAGCCAGGTGTATAGCTGTCCCCAGTATATGTAGCCAGGTGTATAGGTGTCCCCAGTATATGTAGCCAGGTGTATATGTGTCCCCAGTATATTTAGCCAGGTATATAGGTGTCTGCAGTATATGTAGCGAGGTGTATAGGTGTCCCCAGTATATGTAGCCAGGTGTATAGGTGTCCTCAGTATAGCCAGGTGTATATGTGCCCAGTATATGTAGCCAGGTGTATAGGTGCCCCCAGTATATGTAACCAGGTGTATAGCTGTTCCCAGTATATGTAGCGAGGTGTATAGGTGTCCCCAGTATATGTAGCGAGGTGTATAGGTGTCCCCAGTATATGTAGCCAGGTGTATAGGTCTCCCCAGTATATGTAGCCAGGTGTATAGGTGTCCCCAGTATATGTAGCCAGGTGTATATGTGCCCAGTATATGTAGCCAGGTGTATAGGTGCCCCCAGTATATGTAGCCAGGTGTCCCCCCAACTGGAGGTGAGCAGTGCAGTGGAGAGGAGCATTGGGCAGAGCAGCGGGGAAGGGCGGACGTGCCCCCCCCCCCTTCCCTCACCTTGGGGCTCCTCTCCCTGGCTCTCCCCTCCATAACGATTGCGGCGGTGGCTGGCGGCAATGGCTTGGCTGGCAGCGGCATCAGTGGGCGGGACTTACCTCCTCCCGGCAAGTGGACGATGTGCGTGCAGCTAGTCTGGTCTAGTGAAGTCCAGACTAGCTGCATGCACAGCGTCCACTCGCCAGGACACTGGAGGAGGTAAGTCCCGCCCACTGATGCCGCTGCCAGCCAAGCCATCGCCGCAATCGTTATGGAGAGGAGCCCCAAGGTGAGGGAGGGGGGGAAACGTCCGCCCGTCCCCGCTGCTCTGCCCAATGCTCCTCTCCACTGCGCTGCTCCCCTCCAGGGTGCTAGGGGGGACGGCGTCCACTCTCCAAAAAAAGTGAGTAGACGTCGCCCCCCCCGCGTTCATGCAGGACTCGACCCCTGGTTGTATTTAAGCCTGCAGAGTGTTCCCAGTCATTGCCCGTGATGAGCATAGCTGTGGCTAGTTGCTGGCACCCCAGGGCGATGGCGATTCAACAATGTGAGTGAGCACCGCACTCACATTGTTGAATTACTGGATCTCAACCTTGGCTTGTATTTGACCATTCTTGTCTGCTGTTTTAACTCTTGCTTTGATTCCTGGATACTCTTGACCACTGCTTGGACCGACCTCTGCCTATTAACTGGCTAACTCTTGCCTGCTGCCTGAACCGAACTCTGCTTGTTAACTGGCTAACTCTTGCCTTCTGCCTGGACTTGTTAACTGGCTAACTCTTGCCTGCTGCCTGGACCGACCTCTGCTTGTTTACTGGACACACTAGTTATACCTGGACTGATCCTTGCATGTTGCTTGAATAACCTTGCATGTGGACCTTGCATGAACTCTCTCTCGTGTTGCCTGGATCATCCTCTGCCTGTTCCTCAATCATCTGTCATTACTGGCAATCAACGCTGAGGGCCTCATCCTCCTGAAACAAGGTACTAGTCTTGTGTGATACTTATGAACTATTGAACTGTGTTACTTGCTTCAGTGGGGTCCTGGTGGGTTATCCTCCTCTCTACTCCAGTCTGTATGCTTTGCACGTTAAGACCTGGGGGTAACTGTAGTCAGGAGACAAAGACCTCAATTCACTAAGATCATCCTGGAGATAATAAGGCAAGAGAAAACTTACCTCCACACAGTGAGAGAGTTATCTTATCTCTTCATTCCTTAAGTTACCTCCTCTGTAGTTAATTTACCTCCTCTGTAGTTAATGTACCTCCTCTGTAGTTAATGTACCTCCTCTGTAGTTAATTTACCTCCTCTGTAGTTATTTTCACACGCAGTTAATAAACAGCCTGTCTTTAACTGTGGAGTTATTTTAAAGAGAAACTCCAACCTAGAATTGAACTTTATCCCAATCAGTAGCTGATACCCCCTTTTACATGAGATATATAATGATTTTCACAAACAGACCATCAGGGGGCGCTGTATGACTGATTTTGTGCTGAAACCCCTCCCACAAGCAGCTCTGAGTACCGCGGTACTCTGGGCAAACTGCCACAATGTAACAATGTTCACAGACAGGAATTAGCTGTTTACAATTATGTAATAATGTCACCATGTAATACATGTCAGAATGTGAATCTGGGAGAGGAAAGATTTTACAATGAGCAAACACTGACTAAATCATTTATACATAATTATGGTAAAAAATTAAGCACTTTTTTACCACATTATTTTCACTGGAGTTCCTCTTTAAGGATTGAAGAGTTAACTTAAAGACAGCAGAGTTAACTTTAGGTTTGCCTGAGGTAAAATGTTTCCTGAATACGTCATGCCTCATCACCATGGTGACCACTCTAGAAATGTTATTAAAGACAGGAGATAAGCTTAGTGAATTGAGGCCAAAGTGTCCTGTTCACACAGGGACTTGTCTATAGGTGAAGACCGTGGGCCGGGCTCAGAGCCATGGCAATAGACTGGGGCATAGAGACTGATTGGGGACATAACCTGTCAAGCCTTAGAACAAGACACAGAACATTTATATTATGCTTTTCTCTTGGCAGCCTCAAAGCACCAGTGCTGCAGCCACTAGGGTGCGCTCAGTAGGCAGTAGCAGTGTGTGGGAGTCTTGCCCAAGATCTTCTTACTGAATAGGTGCTGGCTTGCTGAACTTGGGAAGAAGCAGAAATTTGAACCCTGGTCTCCTGTGTCAGAGGCAGAGCCTTTAAAGGACAACTGAAGAGAGAGGGATATGGAGGCTGCCATATTTATTTCCTTTTAAGCAATACCAGTTGTCTGGCAGCCCTGCTGATCCTCTGCCTCTAATACTATTAGCCATAGCCCCTGAACAAGCATGCAGCAGATCAGGTGTTTCAGACTTTAAAGTCATATCTGACAAGACTAGCTGCATGCTTGTTTCTGGTGTTATTCAGATACTACTGGAGAGAAATAGACCAGCAGGGCTGCCAGGCAACTGGTATTGATTAAAAGTAAATAAATATGGCAGCCTCTGAATACCTCTTACTTCAGTTTCCCTTTAACCAGTTCACTATCCAGCATTGCTAGGCACCCAGAGGCTTTCAGCAAAGACTGGAGAGAGTATTGTGAGGTGCATGCAGTGAGTTCACTGTGAAAGAAATAATGGGTGTGCTTAAAGGGAACCTAAACTTAGAAATATATGGATTTTTCCTTTTAAAGAAATTCTGTAATAAAAAATACCAATCTGGGGGATACTTACCTAGTGAGGCGGAAGCCTCTGGATGATAACAAGGCTTCCCCTGTCCTCTGGTGTCCCTCCATTAGCATGCCCGGGTCCTCCAAAGTGCGAAGATGTAAATATATACCTCTCCATGATCCAGCGCAGGCGTACTAGCAGCTTTTCGTTCGGGTAAGACGGAAATAGCCAAACCCAATTGATCCGCTCTACTGCGCAGGTGTGAGTACTTTTGCGCCTGCGCACTAGAGCGGATACGATCGGGCTCGGCTATTTCCGCCTAGCCTGAAGGAAAAGCCGCTACTGCGCCCGGGCAAACAAAGTCTTTTGATTAGTCGTTTGATCCAGTGCTGGGCGTAATGGAAAAAGCTACGCTTACGGATCATTACGCGTAATTTTACGCTATTACGCATTACGGAATTGCGCTTACGGCGTAGACATTCAATTTCGGTACATGTCTGTAATTACGCATAGCCTTACGCAATTACGCGTAAGAATACCGTAATTCAGGTTGTTACGTTATTGGCTTACGCGTAAAATCCTACTAGCAATTAATGCGTAAGGTCATGCTGCCAAGCGGAAAAGTTGACGCATGGATCAATGTTAGGTAGCCGCCGACTTTAAGGATTACCGTATATACTCGCATGCAAGCCGACCCGCATGTAAGCCGACCCCCCAACTTTTACCTAAAAAAACATGAAAAAATGATTGACCCTCATGTAAGCCGAAGCCCTGGGGGGAGTAGAGCATCAGCAATGAATGGAGAAAATGAGATCCACATTTACAATATACTAATTCAAAGGCAGAGGTCTGCAGCCTCTAGGTCTGATAAGAGTAGTAGGATAACATCACATCTCACATAAATAGTGGCCAAAGACAGTGTAAACAAAGTACCAAAGTACCAAAAAATATATCCACCAACAGTAAAATATAAATACAATACAGTGAGTGGGAGCAAATAAAAAGCATGTGTATCATGCTGCATATAATTGTACAAAACTGCTATATACAATGTGCAATTAGATAAGCAATGAGGGAGAATCCTATATCCATAAAGTGCAGCTAATGATATATTACTAAGTTCCAATACTTAGAGAGATGCCAGCGTAAAGTGAGCAGTGAAGACTGTCAGGGGCAGAACTCTGCTGGATACCTGCTTTGCCGCTGTGCGCTGATGTGTGTGTGTGAGACCGCCGCAGCCACCCAGAAAACCATGCCTGCAGCGATGTTTCACCAGGTGATCGGGCCGAAGGAGAGCGGGCAGCTGAGAGAACGGATGCGGAGGGCGGAGAGTATTGCTGCAGCCGCTGGATGTCCGCGGCGAGCAGGAGCGATGGATGTCATGACTGCACAGACTAGAAACACAACAGGAGCGCTCTTCCGTGTTCATAATCTCGCGCTTCCTGCTGTGTCTGCACCTTGTAAACCCATTGGCTGGTAATAGCTGGTAATAGCCAAGGTGCAGACACAGCAGGAAGCACGAGATTATGAACACGGAAGAGCGCTCCTGATGTTTCTACTCTGCTGTGTGGTCATCCATCGCTCCTGCTCGCTGCAGACTCTCCGCCCTCCACATCCGGTCTCTCAGCTGCCCGCTCTCCTTCGGTCCGATCAGCTGGTGAAACAGGACATGGGCACAAAAAATAAGTGACTCGCATGCAAGCCGAGACCCCCACTTTTGGGCCACTTTTTTGGGGTCAAAAATTCGGCTTGCATGCGAGTATATACGGTAATAGCAAAGCCCCCTTAAGTGCTAAGAGCCTCAAATTTGGAGAATATATTAACCATTTAAGGACCAGCGGTCTCTGGGCACTTAAAGACCAGAGACCGCTCGTCCAATCCCGACGAAATCCCGACGAATCACCGCACATACCCGCCGCAATCGCCGCCATCGCCGTTCGCCGAGACCCCCAGGACATAGACTCTGCCGTCTCTCTGACGGCAGAGTCATGTGAGCCGGTCAGGAGCCGCTTTCATTGGCTCCTGACCCTGTTTTTCTATGTAAGCCAATGGGAACAGCTTACATTGAAAGACAGGGCCAGGAGCCAATGAAATCGGCTCCTGACCCGCTCACATGACTCTGCCGTCATAGAGACAGGCAGAGCCTGTGAGATGCGGCGAGAATCGTCGGGTTTGAGCGGCGCGATCGGCGTGGAGCAGCGGAAACGGCGGATGCGCGCTGCGGACAGTGATTGAGATCTACGCCCTGCCAGCCAGGAGCCCACCAATACAGGGCGTAGATCTCAATCACTGCGGTCCTTAAATGGTTAAGGAGATCAGAAGGAATAAGAGGAAACATTTTTTTTTCAAAAAGACCTTATAGTTTTTGAGAAAATCGATGTTAAAGTTTCAAAGGAAAAATATATACATTTAAAAACCCGCCGACTTTAACGGTTAATAGCAAAGCCTGCTTAAAATTTAGGAACACCAAATTCACAGGGTATATTAAGGGGATCAGTGGGAATAAGAGGAAAAATTTTTTTTAAAAAAGACCTTATAGTTTTTGAGAAAATCGATTTTTAAGTTTCAAGGGCAAAAATGTCTTTTAAATGCGGAAAATGACAAGACAAGACAAGACAAATAACATTTATATTGCGCTTTTCTCCTTGCGGACTCAAAGCGCCAGAGCAGCAGCCACTAGGGCGCGCTCTATTGGCAGTAGCAGTGTAAGGGAGACTTGCCAAAGGTCTCCTACTGAATTAGTGCTGGCTTACTGAACAGGCAGAGCCGAGATTCGAACCCTGGTCTCCTGTGTCAGAGGCAGAGCCCTTAACCATTACACCATCAGCCAACTGCAAAATGTCAGTTTTTTTTTGCACAGGTAACAATCGTGTTTTATTTTCATAGATTCCCCCAAGTGGGAAGAGTTTTACTTACTTCGTTCTGAGTGTGGGAAATATAAAAAAAAACGACGTGGGGTCCCCCCTCCCAGACCTCTTTAACCCCTTGTCCCCCATGCAGACTGGGATAGCCAGAATGCGGAGCACCGGCCGCGTGGGGCTCCGCACCCTGACTATACCAGCCCGCATGGTCCATGGATTGGGGGGTCTCGGAAGGGGAGGGGCAGCCAAGCTTTCCCCTCCCCCTCCGAGCCCTTGTCCAATCCAAGGACAAGGGGCTCTTCTCCACCTCCGATGGGCGGTGGAGGTGGAGGCCGCGATTTCTTGTGGGAGTGGGGGGTTCATGGTAGCATCTGGGAGTCCCCTTTAAAAAGGGGTCCCCCAGATGCCCACCCCCCCCCCCTCCCAGGAGAAATGAGTATAGAGGTACTTGTACCCCTTACCCATTTCCTTTAAGAGTTAAAAGTAAATAAACACACAAACACATAGAAAAAGTATTTTAATTGAACAAAAAACATAACCACAAAAAAAGTCCTTTAATATTCTTAATTAACCATTAATACTTACCTGTCCCTTTAAAAGCCAGTTCCCACGCAATATCCTCGGAAATATACTAATCAGTTACAATGTAACAAAGTTGTTACAATGTAACAACTTTGTTACTTTGTAACTCCACCGCACCCGACGTCACTCGCCGCTCACCCGCCGGCCGCCGCATACACTCTAAGTCCCCGCCGGCTCCCGCCGTCCACTCCGCCCACACCTGTCACCCATATACATGCTGGCACCCATGGGTGCCAGCATGTATATAGGTGACATGTGGGAGAGGCGGGGAGGGCAGCGGAGCCGGCGGGGACTTAGCGTCCTGAACCCGACAGAGCTCTGAGCTATATAGCTCAGAGCTCTCTAAAGCATCTTTGTATTTGGGCTCCAAGGAGCCCCATTGGTCCTTAGCAGACCAATGGGGTTCCTTCAAATCAGAAGGAACCCCATTGGTCTGCTAAGGACCAATGGGGCTCCTTGGAGCCCAAATACAAAGATGCTTTAGAGAGCTCTGAGCTATATAGCTCAGAGCTCTGTCGGGTTCAGGACGCTAAGTCCCCACCGGCTCCGCTGCCCTCCCCGCCTCTCCCACATGTCACCTATATACATGCTGGCACCCATGGGTACCAGCATGTACAGGATCTTCTCAAAAAATTAGCATACTGTGATAAAGTTCATTATTTTCTGTAATGTACTGATAAACATTAGACTTTCATATATTTTAGATTCAAATACACACAACTGAAGTAGTTCAAGCCTTTTATTGTTTTAATATTGATGATTTTGGCATACAGCTCATGAAAACCCAAAATTCCTATCTCAAAAAATTAGCATATTTCATCCGACCAATAAAAGAAAAGTGTTTTTAAAACAAAAAAAGTCAACCTTCAAATAATGATTTTCAGTTATACACTCAATACTTGGTCGGGAATCCTTTTGCAGAAATGACTGCTTCAATGCGGCGTGGCATGGAGGCAATCAGCCTGCGGCACTGCTCAGGTGTTATGGAGGCCCAGGATGCTTCTATAGCGGCCTTAAGCTCATCCAGAGTGTTGGGTCTTGTGTCTCTCAACTTTCTCTTCACAATATCCCACAGATTCTCTATGGGGTTCAGGTCAGGAGAGTTGGCAGGCCAATTGAGCACAGTAATACCATGGTCAGTAAACCATTTACCAGTGGTTTTGGCACTGTGAACAGGTGCCAGGTTGTGCTGAAAAATGAAATCTTCATCTCCATAAAGCTTTTTAGCAGAAGGAAGCATGAACCCACTTTTGAACCAGAAACAGAGGCAGAAGCGCCTGACCTGAGCTACAGAGAAGCAGCACTGGACTGTTGCTCAGTGGTCCAAAGTACTTTTTTCGGATGAAAGCAACTTTTATATGTCATTCGGAAATCAAGGTGCCAGAGTCTGGAGGAAGACTGGGGAGAGGGAAATGCCAAAATGCCTGAAGTCCAGTGTCAAGTACCCACAGTCAGTGATGGTCTGGTGTGCCATGTCAGCTGCTGGTGTTGGTCCACTGTGTTTTATCAAGGGCAGGGTCAATGCAGCTCGCTATCAGGAGATTTTGGAGCACTTCATGCTTCCATCTGCTGAAAAGCTTTATGGAGATGAAGATTTCATTTTTCAGCACGACCTGGCACCTGCTCACAGTGCCAAAACCACTGGTAAATGGTTTACTGACCATGGTATTACTGTGCTCAATTGGCCTGCCAACTTTCCTGACCTGAAACCAATAGAGAATCTGTGGGATATTGTGAAGAGAAAGTTGAGATACGCAAGACCCAACACTCTGGATGAGCTTAAGGCCGCTATCGAAGCATCCTGGGCCTCCATAACACCTGATCAGTGCCACAGGCTGATTGCCTCCATGCCACGCCGCATTGAAGCAGTCATTTCTGCAAAAGGATCCCGACCAAGTATTGAGTGCATAACTGAACATAATTATTTGAAAGTTGACTTTTTTGTTTTAAAAACACTTTTCTTTTATTGGTCGGATGAAATATGCTAATTTTTTGAGATAGGAATTTTGGGTTTTCATGAGCTGTATGCCAAAATCATCAATATTAAAACAATAAAAGGCTTGAACCACTTCAGTTGTGTGTATTTGAATCTAAAATATATGAAAGTCTAATGTTTATCAGTACATTACAGAAAATAATGAACTTTATCACAGTATGCTAATTTTTTGAGAAGATCCTGTATATGGGTGACAGGTGTGGGCGGAGTGGACGGCAGGAGCCGGCGGGGACTTAGAGTGTATGCGGCGGCCAGCGGGTGCGCGGCGAGTGACGTCGGGTGCGGTGGAGTTACAAAGTAACAAAGTTGTTACATTGTAAAAACTTTGTTACATTGTAACTGATTAGTATATTTCCGAGGATATTGCGTGGGAACTGGCTTTTAAAGGGACAGGTAAGTATTAATGGTTAATTAAGAATATTAAAGGACTTTTTTCGTGGTTATGTTTTTTGTTCAATTAAAATACTTTTTCTATGTGTTTGTGTGTTTATTTACTTTTAACTCTTAAAGGAAATGGGTAAGGGGTACAAGTACCTCTATACTCATTTCTCCTGGGAGGGGGGGGGGGTGGGCATCTGGGGGACCCCTTTTTAAAGGGGACTCCCAGATGCCACCATGAACCCCCCCCCCCCCCCCCCAGGAAATCGCGGCCTCCACCTCCACCGCCCACCGGAGGTGGAGAAGAGCCCCTTGTCCTTGGATTGGACAAGGGCTCGGAGGGGGAGGGGAAAGCTTGGCTGTCCCTCCCCTTCCGAGACCCCCCAATCCATGGACCATGCGGGCTGGTATAGTCAGGGTGCGGAGCCCCACGCGCCGGTGCTCCGCATTCTGGCTATCCCAGTCTGCATGGGGGACAAGGGGTTAAAGAGGTCTGGGAGGGGGGACCCCACGTCGTTTTTTTTTAATATTTCCCACACTCAGAACGAAGTAAGTAAAACTCTTCCCACTTGGGAGAATCTATGAAAATAAAACACTATTGTTACCTGTGCAAAAAAACCTGACATTTTCCGCATTTAAAAGACATTTTTGCCCTTGAAACTTAAAAATCGATTTTCTCAAAAACTATAAGGTCTTTTTGAAATAAAATGTTTTCCTCTTATTCCCACTGATCCCCTTAATATACCCTGTGAATTTGGTGTTCCTAAATTTTAAGCAGGCTTTGCTATTAACCGTTAAAGTCGGCGGGTTTTTAAATGTATATATTTTTCCTTTGAAACTTTAACATCGATTTTCTCAAAAACTATAAGGTCTTTTTGAAAAAAAAAATGTCCTCTTATTCCTTCTGATCTCCTTAATATATTCTCCAAATTTGAGGCTCTTAGCACTTAAGGGGGCTTTGCTATTAACCCTTAAATTCGGCGGCTTTTTTATATTATACGGGAGCGTAATATTACGTGATTACGGCAGACTGTGTAATTTCAATGGGAGTTTACTGTCTTACGCGTAATTTGTTACGCGTAATAATGTAACCTACGGTCTACGCGTAATTAATTACGCGTAATACCGTAACCTTACACGTAACGCTTACGGTGCATTTGTAGTGAATTACGATGCGTAATTACGCTAATGCGTAATTTCGGCCCAGCACTGGTTTGATCTGGTCAATCCATTGATCTGGTCAATCCATATGACATTGACCAGTCAAACGACATGTAAATTAGCTGACATTAGCATATCAGCCATTTTGTCAGTCTGTGCATACAAGACGCTTGAACGACTTGTTGTTTGAATGACAAGTCATTCAAACGTCCGGTATGAACGACAATCGGGTGTAAAATCAGACGTGTGTATGCACCTTAAGACAGATGATCTTACATAGATGAAAGAAGAAGGACCTTGTCATTCTGATGGGTGATTTAAATTCAAAAGTAGGTTTTGATAATTAAGGATTACAACTCATGATGGGATCTTCTGCTAAATAACTGAAATTGGTGAAAGATTTGTAGCGTTCTCTGCTGAAAGAGATCTAGTGATAGGTGGTACTTTTTCCTCATATAAGGTGCCACAAGATAACTTGAGTCTCCCTAGATGGTACAAAAGATAACCAGAAAGATTACATTGCCATCAGGGGCGTAGCAATAGGGGGTGCTGAGATTGCGCCCACATCAGGGCCCTTGGACCAGAGTGGCCCTGAGGGGCCTCCCTCAACCGCAGTATTCGTTTTTTATTGGTCCTGTGCTGATAATATTCACTCCTATTGATGCTTTAAATAGTAGTAATCATCAACAAACTGTTACCCATTCCCTCCTTGCATCTCTGACACTGTGGAGGTCCTTGGCAGGTTTTGGTGTGTCGTATCAATAATTATACATAGAGTGCTGGGGGGGGGGGGGGGGTTATTGGGACACAATATAAAACTTGCACCGGAGCCCATAGCTCCTTAACTATGTCACTGATTGCCATTGCTGGAAAATTGAGAAAATCTTTGCTACATGTAAGCAACAGGTGTGAGAAGCAAATGCAGGAAGTGCACTTCACCTTGTTACTGCCCTCTTTTGAATGAAAGCAGATACAATGTGGTATTTTTTTCATTCGTTACTCCTCTAAAAGTGTGTGTGTGGGTCTGCCACACATTAAGAAGTGCTTAAAGTGGACTTGAACTCTTGCACAGGACAGAATAAAAACATAGAGAAAGGCACTCTGTATGTATTTAGAGAGTTTAGCCTGTTTAATTCCCCCTCATTTGTATTTAATCACAAGTTGTAATTTGATCCTCCCCTGTGTCACATGACTGTCTATGGCAGATAATCAGATAAGCCCATTTGAAAACACAGGCTGTAAACAATATGTCTGCTTCTATGAATCAGGAAGTAGAAACTGTGCAAATTTTTTTTTAGGATTTGTATAAGCTGTAACAAAAACATGTTTTTTGTTTAAAGGTTATTATGCTATTGTGTATCTTTTAGAGCAGAAAGGAGTTCTGAGTTCAGGTCCGCTTTAATAACAGTTCTACAGATAAAGCAGCAGTGCAGGCTAGACATGATTTGTAAAGTGCTCCTCCCCCTTGCTGCTATCAATACAGCAGATGTATTGGTTACCTTAGCAACAGCAATTTCCTTCACACACTGCACTGTCTGAGAAACTCCCCCTATTTAACAACAGTTTTAGAAGGAATCTACACTAAAACTATGAATTTTAGAAAAGTGAAGTTCAATCAACTCAGGCAGGCACTAAGTTTGGTGAACTGGGATAATGTACTACAAGGGGAGAACACTGAAGGGAAATGGCAACTTGAAACCTTATTCTTAATCAATATTGTAGTAGGTATATCCCATATGGAAAAAAAACGTCTAGGAATAAAAAAAGGCCTCTATGGAAGAATAGAAAGGTTAGAGATAAAATGAAGGGGAAAAAAATGCCTATAAGGTCCTAAAACAGGAGGGGACCAAGGCTGCATTCAGCAATTATAAGGAGTGCAAGTTGACTGGAATGGTATCTGGGTGCTGTGTGCCGGCGCGTCAGACTGCGGCCACCATCCGTGCCCCCTTGCATTTTTCTGCTCCTCTAATACAGTAGGTGCTCCTGTAAGTATATGTATCCCATAAGCGCTTATTTATGCATGGGGCTGGACGCCGGCTGGGGCAGCAGTACGCGCCGGGGCACAGGCTCTCTTTGTTACCTAGTTACAAGGACGCTGGGGGCGTGGCCAACTGACATAGGCGGAAGTGCCGCCGTGACGTGGGTATGTAATCCACGTTGATGCGGCCCGCCCCCAACTCTCCCCATTGCGGTGAACAAGCGCAGTTTACGTGAAACGGACGTCCGCAGGGGGACATAGACCTGGTGCCCACTTCATCCGCTATGCTTCCAACTGCACGCTTACTGTGAGTGATTTTATCCATTTTCTAATAAACAATCCCTTTGCAGTGCTGGCTTTGCTCCACCTCTCTATTTGTTACAAGATTGCTCTCTGCTTCAAGCCTGTGCACGCTACTTAAAGGGACCTGTACTTTTGCAGTCTACACCCAATTACAGTTCAGTCCAGTCCCTTGCTGCAATCTAAGGAGAGTGCTGGCACTCCACTTTCCCTGGTGTTTACCATGTCAGCATACGTATGGGCAAAGCCCCACCTCCTTTACCCTAGTAGGACGTCCTTAGATATTAAAAAGCCTAGACTAGCCCCATGCCATCATTCTCTTTTTTGTCCTCGCCTCCAGCAGGATCCTTAGATGTTCCCTTACCTCCGCATTCATGCGGGCTCCAGCAGTTTGGGCTACTGCTGACGTCCTTATCCTAGGTAGCTAAATGCTCCTATAGGGTATGGAGTCCCTCTCTAAGTGCTCTCAGGGACGCTTGTTTATAAAATCCTGTGGCCCTCTTATATCTAAAGGATATTGGGCTTCCCCGCAGCATTTTCCGCAGCATTTCCGCAACGTTCCCTGCGGCATGTCCTTCTGCCTGCCTCCCATGTGCTGAGTGCTAAGAAGATGGCGGTTGGCGTCTTCTGCGCTCTGTCTTACCTTTTGGCTGAAGTTTCCAGCATAGTGATGAGGTAGGCTTGTGCGCACCTTTCTGTTTCCAATTCCCTGGCAGTCTGTGGGCGGTCTCTCGCGCGCGAGGACTTCCTGTTTGTGCGCTGTGGGCGGAAGTGCTTGGCGGCCATCTTGGAAATGGGCAGAGCGCGACCTCGTCTCAATTTCCTCTAGGGGAGGTATATTAGGGGGCATTTCCTTCTGCCTAGCGGCGTTTGGCTTTCTGACGGGTGGAGTGTCAGGCTGCTGGGACTGTCAGCAGGTGGGTGACCTTGTTTGCTGCTCTGTACAAATGTTATGCTGCATATCTATATAGATGGTATAGATATGTATTTAGCTTGTTATAGCAATTGGTAATACCAGTACTGCTCTCTTTCAGCTGCTATAATGGGGAAAAGGTCAAGAGAGTACTCTGGCTCGAGTTCGAGCTCAGCATTAAATAGGTAAGGGTGGTGAGTATGTTGTATATAAAAGCCTGAAAATGTCTTAAAGCTATAAGCACCACTTATACGCTTCTGTCTATTTGACAGGAGCGAGAGAAAGAAGTCAGAGTCTAAGCGCCTGGGGGCTGCTGGTCAGAGTGATCGGTCATCGTATAAGTCTCCTCAAGATAAGAAGCAAGATAAAAGTCGCAAGTCTCATCCGAAATCTCCTTCCAGAAGTCGGTCAAGAAGTCGGTCCCACTTCCGGTCCAGATCGGGGTCACCGGAAACAAGACCTGGATCATCCTTGGAAGCATCCATACCAGGGAATTAAGCAGCTTTGCAAAATCCTGTGGATATTCCTAATGCGTTTGTACCAAGAAAACCAAACAAAGATGAGTGCTGGATCTGCGGCAGAGTGTCGCTTCCTAATAAGAAAGTATGTGAACTTTGTCATATGGACATTGCGAGAGAGGACCGAGAGGTGTCGTCATTGATAAAGCAAGTGGTCATGGATATGGTTTCCGAGTTATCATCAAAACAACAGCCTCCGCAGCCAGGCCCCTCTAGCAGGAGGGTGGTAGTGGAGGATTCTTTGAGCTCTGATGCTGAGTCTGAGGATGGAGGATTCGATTTTTCTTTGGTCTCTACCTTTGTGTCGAGAGTCAAGGAAGCCATTGAATGGGATGATGAGGTCTCATCTCCAGTGGTCAAGAAAAAGAGATACTATAAGGGTTTAAGTAAAATTAAGGTTTCCTTTCCACTGATGGAGGAAATCAGAGAGATGATCAAGGAAGAGTGGGACAAGACGGTTAAGAAGCCTTCGTTTAAAAACAAGCTCCAAAAGATGTATCCATTAGACTTGGAAAATGAAGCCTTAATCCAGACCAGTCCGGTAGTGGATGCATCCCTAATGAGAATGGTCAGGAATGTCACGTTGCCTCTTGAGGATTCTATCTTGTTTAGAGATGTTTTAGATCGTCAGATTGATCAAGATTTGAGAAGATCTTACCTAGCTTCGGGGGAGGCTGCAAGGGTAGCCATCACCTTGACCTCAGTGGCGAAGGCCTTAAAAGTCTGGATTGAAAATATTCAGAGGGGAGTTAGGTCTGGTGCAAATGTGGAAGATATCACGGTTGCTCTTGAGGAGTTAGATCTTGCTTCAGAATTTGTTGGAACTGCCAGCGTGGATGCTTTAAGGTCTACTGCTAGATCTATGCTCTATTCAGTTATGGCCAGGAGGGCGCTTTGGCTTAAGCCTTGGGCCGCTGATTCATCCTCTAAACAATCCTGGGCCAAAATTCCTTTTGATGGGAAGAACTTGTTTGGGCCCAAGATGGACGCAGCTATCTCCCGAGTTACTGGGGGTAAATCGGGCCTGTTGCCCCAGGACAGGAAGTTCAGGAAGCAGAGGTATCCTCAGGTGAGAAAACAGTCTTATGGCAGGTTTACGGAGTCAAGAGCTTACCGTCCAGGGCAGGAGTTTAGAAAAAGTTGGCGAAATCCCCAGCAGAATTCAAGGTCTGGAAGGCAGAAGGGCTCTCAGCCTGCTGGAGATTCGAGTAAGTCTTTTTGAAGTAAGGCCCGTCCACGATATACCGGTGGGAGCAAGGCTGACCCATTTCAAGGATATCTGGGCGGGGAACATTCGCAATCATTGGATAGTAGCCACAATTTCAGAAGGCTATCGTTGGGACTTTATGAAGTATCCGGTTCTTCCGGTGTTCAAGTCTACGAGAATACTAAACTCGGTGGAGAAAAAGCTAGTTTTGGTGTACTATGTGTCAGACCTATTGAGGAAAGAGGCAGTGTGTCAAGTACCCCCTTCAGAAAGAGGTTTGGGCTTCTATTCACAGATATTCCTGGTAAAGAAGAAGTCGGGAGAGCTCAGACCAGTGCTGGACTTAAAGCGGCTAAACAAATTTGTTCGGGTGCCAAAGTTCGAGATGGAGACACTCACTTCAGTCGTTATGTCTATCCAGCCAGGGGACTGGATGTGTTCAATAGATCTGAAGGATGCGTATTTCCATGTGCCAGTTCATTGGTCGATGCAGAAATATCTTCGTTTTGCGGTAGGTCATCTTCACCTTCAGTTCGTTTGCCTTCCTTTTGGCCTTGCAACGTCGCCCTGCACTTTTTCGAAGGTTTTGCTCGCCGTGATCTCATTCGTTCGGTTACAGGAAATACGCGTCCTTCATTACTTGGACGACATCATTCTCCTTGCCTCCTCACGGTCAGTCCTGTTGGAACATCAAAATTTTTTAGTCAAGACTCTTCAGGAATTTGGGTGGATAGTAAATTTCAAAAAGAGCCAATTGGTTCCCACCCAGAGGATGCTCTTCTTAGGGGCAATTCTGGACACAGTGCAGAATTCCATCTCTCTGCCAGAGGAGAAGAAAGTTTCCCTAAAATTTTTGTTGATAGAGCTTCTCAAGCATCATTATGAAATTGTCTGTCAGTGATCGGAATAATGTCTTCTATGATACCAATGGTATGCTGGGCACATTGGAATCTGCGCCAGTTTCAGATCAACTTCCTAAATCAGTGGAACAAGGTGGATCTGGGTCAAGCAATTTGGCTTCCATACAATGTAAAAAAATCTCTCGGATGGTGGTTGAATCAGGACAACTTAAGTCGGTTCAGACCTCTGCAACAACCGGTTTGGGCCATAGTGACGACAGATGCCAGTCAGTCAGGCTGGGGTGCTGTTTATCGCGACATGTATGTCCAGGGTGTCGGGAGCCAACCCATGAATGTAGTTTCCAACATCTTAGAGTTGAGAGCAGTTTATCTGGCTCTGGAGCATTTCTTGCCTTATCTGAAAGGGAAACCAGTGTTAGTGAAAGTGGACAATGTCTCGGCTGTATCGTACCTGAAAAGACAAGGGGGAACTCACAGTATGTCTCTGATGAGGGAAATGTCTCTGGATCTATCAGCAGTTTATCTCCCAGGGTCACAGAATCTGCAGGCAGATTTCCTGTCAAGAAACCATGTAGACAACAACGAGTGGTCCCTTCACCCGAGAGCCTTCCAGCAGTTGGTGCGGAGGTGGGTTATGCCTCAGATCGACTTGTTTGCCTCAGCATAGAACAACAAGATACCCCTTTACTTCTCGAGGGGCCCGGACCGGAAGGCGTTGGGCACGGATGCCTTAACTCAAACGTGGTGTTTCAGGAAAGCGTATGCTATTCCCCCAACTCCTTTGATTTTCAAATTTCTTCAGAAACTGAGTCACCTAAAATTGACAGTGTTAGCAGTGATACCGTGGTGGCCTGCGAGGCCCTGGTTTCCCCTGTTGCTGCAGATGAGTAGAGTTCGGCCGAACCTCCGATTTTAGGTTCGCGAACCGGGTTCGCGAACTTTCGCGGAAGGTTCGGTTCGCGTTAAAGTTCGCGAACCGCAATAGACTTCAATGGGGATGCGAACTTTGAAAAAAAAAAAAAATTATGCTGGCCACAAAAGTGATGGAAAAGATGTTTCAAGGGGTCTAACACCTGGAGGGGGGCATGGCGGAGTGGGATACACGCCAAAAGTCCCCGGGAAAAATCTGGATTTGACGCAAAGCAGCGTTTTAAGGGCAGAAATCATATTGAATGCTAAATGACAGGCCTAAAGTGCTTTAAAACATCTTGCATGTGTATACATCAATCAGGTAGTGTAATTAAGGTACTGCTTCACACTGACACACCAAACTGTTCACTGAACAGAACAGGTATACAGTGGCGGGTTCACTGAACAGAACAGGTATACAGTGGCGGGTTTACTGAACAGAACAGGTATGCAGTGGCGGGTTCACTGAACAGAACAGGTATACAGTGGCGGGTTCACTGAACAGAACAGGTATGCAGTGGCGGGTTCACTGAACAGAACAGGTATACAGTGGCGGGTTCACTGAACAAAACAGGTATGCAGTGGCGGGTTCACTGAACAGTACAGGTATGCAGTGGCAGGTTCACTGAACAGGTATGCAGTGGTGGGTTCACAGTACAGGTATGCAGTGGTGGGTTCACAGAACAGGTACTCTCTATGAGAGAGAGTGTGCAGCAGCTCGCCCTACTCTCACTAATGCAGGCACACGAGTGACCGTAATGGTCGCCGCTGCCTGCCTTTTAGTAGGGGGAGGGGGGTTGCTCCAGGGGCTAGTGTAGCCTAATTGGCTACACTGGGCCTGCTGACTGTGATGTAGAGGGTCAAAGTTGACCCTCATGGTGCATTATGGGGCGAACCGAACTTCCGCAAAAGTTCGCCTGCGGGACGCGTATGCGAACCACGGAAGTTGGCATGGAACCGTTCGCAGGCGAACCGTTCGGCCCAACTCTACAGATGAGTACCCAAGATCCCATTCCCCTTCCGGATCTGCCCGACCTGCTATCACAGGGAATGGTGTTTCATCAGAACCCTCGGTCTTTACATCTAATGGGTTGGAATTTGAGAGGGCTAGGCTGTTAGCGGAAGGTTGTTCCCCTGAGGTGGTGTCTACATTGTTAAAGGCCAAAAGACCATCCACTGTAGCTTCCTATGACAGAATATGGAGGAAATGTACAGAATTTTCCATTCAACGGAATTTTAATGTCAATGACTTTAATGTATGTAATCTGTTGGCTTTCTTACAGAAAGGATTGGAATTGCCTCTGGCATATTCTACGTTAAAGAGGCAAGTTTCAGCAATTTCTTCAATCTCAGGAGTGGTGTGGGCAGAGAAGCCCTTGATTAAACAGTTCTTTAAAGCATCTATTAAGCTGAAGCCACCAGTTAAGCCAAGATTCCCCAAATGGGACCTTCCATTAGTTCTGGATGTCATGACATCTTCCTCAGAATGGCAAAATCATTCTGCCTCGTTGAAAAATTTAACATATAAGACAGCATTCCTGATTGCGATTACATCTGGACGAAGGATGTCTGAACTGCAAGCCTTGTCATGTAAGGAGCCCTTTCTGGTGTTCTATGACGACAGATTAGTACTTTATCCTGTGCAATCTTTTCTTCCAAAAGTAGCCTCAGTCAGACACATAAATCAGGAATGGACTCTTCCAAGCTTTAGATTGCAGGAAAATCCGGAGTCTTTGCATCCCTTGGACATTCCTTCCCTAGTTAGGGCATATTTGGAGGCTACCAAAGACTTCCGGGACTCGGATCGCCTTTTTATAATCCCTTCTGGCCAGAGGAAGGGAAAGGCAGCCACTACAAGAACTATTGCAAGTTGGGTTGTGAACTCGATCCAAAAGGCATAGAAGTCTAAAGGCTTAGAGCCTCCACAGGACATTATTGCTCACTCTACAAGGAGTGCGTCCTCCTCTTGGGCAGCTTACAGTAAAGCATCTTTATTAACTGTATGTAAGGCAGCCAATTGGGCCTCTAACCATACTTTTCTTAAGCATTATTGTATTGATTTTGCAGCCCTTTCTTCTGTTAATTTTGGGAAAGCTATTATTTCCTCTGCTGTCAATAATGCTATTTAATTATGTATTATGTTCTTTTGTGTGGATTAAATTGGGTGATTAGCAGCATACCCACCCATGGTCTGTCTAGTTATTGCCCATACGTATGCTGACATGGTAAACACCAGGGAATTTGGAAAACTGTATACTCACCTTCGGTAGTTTTCCTTTCCTGGTGTTTCCCATGTCAGCATGCGGGCCCGCCCTATGCTGTCGGCTCGTACTAGTTACTTAGAATGATGGCATGGGGCTAGTCTAGGCTATTTAATATCTAAGGACGTCCTACTAGGGCAAAGGAGGTGGGGCTTTGCCCATACGTATGCTGACATGGGAAACACCAGGAAAGGAAAACTACCGAAGGTGAGTATACAGTTTTCAAAATTCTTTTGTTTTAAAAAATAAATTAGGCTGGCAAAGATTGAAGCTGAAAATCAAATCGCTAGATATCAAATCTAACCTAAAGAAGTTTTACAAGTACATCAACTCTAAAAAAAAGAAAGGTTGACAGTATTGGACTCCTAAAGGATGCGGGTGGGAACTCAATGGTGGATGACCAAGGTAAGGCAGAGTTATTAAATGCTTTATTTGCTTCTGTCTTCACAAGGGAAACATCACTGTTGCAAATTACAGATGCAGAAGAGTCTCAAACTTCCAATTGAAATATGAAATACTTAACACAGGAAGAAGTGAAGGCAAGACTAAACAAATTAAAAATAGACAAGGCACCTGGCCCGGATGGCATGAATCCTCGGGTCCTTAGGGAATTATAAGGATCCCTCCTGTAGCGTATTCTGTCTGTTGCAGTGGAGCTGCAAATGGACAGTTCTGGCTTATCTGCTTGCATTCGGTTGTGCATTTGCAATGGGTCTCATTGTCATTTGCAATTGCTCTGCAGTTCTGGGCAGCTCAGGATGCTGTCATCATTCCACCAATTGCTTGTTGCAGCTGAGCTGCGGACAGATAGCCCTGGATTTCCTGCATTCATGTTGTTACATAATTCTGCATGTATTTCTTATGGGGGTCCTTTGCATTCACAGCCAGCTTGCAAATGGTAATCAAGCCAGCTCAGGATTGAGTGATTACCATTCAGCTGTGTGGAGATTTGCATACCTGCATCCATTGGCTGATGCCAGCATAAAAGTCTGCCTCCCATTTCTTACCCCGCCTGTCATAGTGGTCAGTACGCTGATCTACTGGGCACCCTGTTACTCTGTATAGTTCTGTTATTGTAGTTATATGTGACTTTATTACTTGTGCTTTAGCTAGTTCTTGATAAAGATATATGTAGACTTGCTAATATATATTTATCCGTTAGTTGAGCTGTTTGTTATTTTTCTTATCATTGTGTATTGCCTAGTTCCATGCTTGATGGACGTTCGCTGCATCCGCGGTGGATCAGTGAAGTCCATTATCCAGATAGCTTGGATTCTGCCATCACCACGTTGGTGACTTGTAGTATTCCTGCTACTCTAGTTTCTGGGAACGTAACTATAGGCTGCAGTTGCTATTAGTTACATTCTATCCTGTAGTCTTGCCTGGGTGGATGCTTGCTGGTGACTGTTGTTAGCCAGCTTGCTCTGCTTCTGTGGGGGTGACTGTGAGCTGCAGTTTCTACTAGTTACGCTCCAATCTATATTCCTGTCTTGTACCTGTCTGAATACTTGCTATCACTAAGGCAGCACAGTGCGAACTAAGGCAGCGCAACATCGCACTGCGCTGCCATTGTGTTTTATTTGTAGCAATATCGGAAGTCCAGAGCGGCATTTGCTTGGGGCAGCCTGTGTAACCTCTTCCATTATCCAGCTCTTAGCCTTGTTGTGCTGGGTGGTCAGAAAGTATGACCCCCCAGCATTACATTATGACGGGCCTAACACAAAATCACATGGAGGAGGCTTCTAACACCATGTGTTATGGTTCCCTGTCTTTTGAAAGATTTGAAAAGCTTGACCGTGAAACAGCAAGCAAATTTATACCAGAATTGGTAAGATTCTTGTTAAATCCAGACTTTCAGACTTCAGCATTTTGTACCTCGGCTGATCAGATAGTTTGCACTCTGTTTAACCTCTTTCCGCCCGCGTCACGCTGATGGGCGTGGCCGCGGCGGCAGACCCAGGACCGCCTAACCGCAATTGGCGTAAAGTCCTAGGGCTCTGTTTTGCAGGAGATTGCGCGCACGCTGCGCGCGCATCTCCTGCTTGGGGGGCGTAGCTCCGCCCCGCCTTCAGTCTCCGAGCGGCTATCGCCGCTCGGGGGACTGTTAGACGGCGTGATCGCCGTCTATTTATATGGTGCAGCGCTGCGATCAGCAGCAGCGCTGCACTGGGGACAGCCGTGTGACACGGCTGTCCCCCTGGGGGACAAGAGAGCGATCGGCTCTCATAGGGTGAAGCCTATGAGAGCTGATCGCCATGATTGGCTGGCTGGGGGGAGGGAGGGAGGGAGGGAGGGAACGGGTTTAAAGGAACAGGGTTTTTTTTTTTAAAAAAGACACAAACATAAATATTGATTAAAAAAAAAAAAAAACATGGGGGGAGCGATCAGACCCCACCAACAGAGAGCTCTGTTGGTGGGGAGAAAAGGAGGGGGGGAATCACTTGTGTGCTATGTTGTGCGGCCCTGCAGCTTGGCCTTAAAGCTGCAGTGGCACATTTTACTGAAAATGGCCTGGTCACTTGGGGGGTTTAGCCCTGCAGTCCTCAAGAGGTTAAGGGAAAGCTTTTTGATTGGGCAGTTGATGTTTTGAATCACACTTCTCTGAGAGAAAAACCTTTGGAATCATAGCTTTTGTGATCCATAATTGGTTAAGAATATCTCCATTACCATATCCTCTTAATTAACTCCTGATTGCTAGTCAATCAGATGTCTCTTCTTCAGCAGTATTTAAAAGAAATCTGTATGCAGCAAAGTCTAAAGTCTTGAATAAAACTAAACGTAAACGTTCCAGAAAATGTTCACAGACTCTGTCGTTAGCAGATAATGAAATTCAATTGTCATTCATGGGAGTCAAATGGACCTATGAAACTATCAATGAACTTTCCTTGCTAGCCAGGGAGAATAAAGAATTTTGTTTAAAAGAATTGTCTGAATATTCTTATGAGAAAATATTAGAGTATTGAGCAAATCAAATTGTTGGTGCAGCAAGGAACATTTGCATATTCTGCAGTTCAACACATATTACAAGTCCTAGACGTTCATAAGAATAGGAAATACCCCAGTTAATCGAGTTGATTCTCTGTCAGGAGTAAACTAAGCCAAGTCCACTCCAACTACGGTAGCTTCCTGCAGAATGGTCCAACTGTTAATTATGCCCAGAATAATTGTTTAGTTCCTGACAAGAATGAATGGGAACCTCCGTTTGAAAAATGGGAAATTGAAGTTTTGATTTATGAATTGGAGAATGATCAAAAACATTTCTATGAATTTTACACTGCTAAGAGTAACATAATTTTGCATGCATGCATTGAGTCTGCTTTTTCTTTGATTGAAATAAATCTGTGTGTGCATGACTTTGTGATTCCGTTAATTGATGCATGGAATGATATCTTGAATGATCGCTCTGGGAGTCAGTGTGAGCAACACTCAGTAACCAATGTAAATTCCGTGTCTCCGTTGCCCCTAGCAATGACATCACCTGCTAGCCTTGCTCCAGATGCACACCTTGCTTCTCTAACCCATTATAATGGTGGCAATAAGTCTTTTTGAATTTCTTGCAGAATTGCACAATTTTGAATTCATGTTCTTTCTTCAGATCAGCTACAACATTTCAGCAGTCCAGGTTTATTATGTTATACCTGCTTGATAGCAAGATGAGAACCTGGGCTGAGGAAGTTGCTGAATAAAACGAGGAGGTTTTTGATGACCCCCTGGAAAATTAATCGCAAAACGTTTTATGAAAAAATACAAACAAATTCCTACTGATTTTTTTTTTTTGCAACCTGCAAACTATATGATCCAGCAGACACCAATGGATGCACTGCATCAGTGCCTGAGTCTCAGCAATCATGTTTGGTAACCTTAGAACCCCAGCATCTGAATTTTCCAACTTCACAGTTGAAGAACTGTGGTTCAGATTCGCAAACTCTGTGTTTTGATACTTACGTTTCCACACCTTGCTCTAGTTCGGCGAATGGTTCAGAGCATCTGTTATGTGAACCTGAAATCACAGAATCCTTGCCTTGTCCAGAAAATGTTCCAGTAAATTCGCCCTGTACCATGAATTACTCAGTAGTTCTGTCCAATGAAGCTCAGGTCACAGAACCATTATGCTGTCCAGCAGGTGCTTCCATGGTTCTGCCCTGCAACATGAACTGTTCAGTGATCCGGTCCAGTGAAGCTGAGATCGCAGGGTCTTATGCTTCATCCAGTACTTTGGATACCTCAAGATCTCTAGCAGAGGACTAAGAGGCTCTGCTTACTTCAGTTGGTGTTGCAGTAATATTCACCTGTTTAGCAGCTGTCTTAGAATTACAGTCCACTCTAGTAAAACTTGATGAATCTCTGTCCAGTGAAACAGAGGCCATTAAAGCATTGTCCTCATCAGCAAGTGTTTTGCATGCCTTGCCCTGTACACAGTCTGATTTGGCTAATGTTGTTGAATCCCTGCCTGATGTTGTAGCAGCTGCCAGCCAGGGAACTCCAGCCCTGTCCTCTGAATGCTTCAGAAGTCTTGCCCGGTAACATGGATAATTCTGACTCTCTGGTAAAAATAACAGAAGTCTCAGAATTTCAGTCCTGTTTAGTGAGTGTTCCTGAAATCATATCTTGGAAAATTCTGGTTCTCTGTCAAGTGTGGCAGAGGTTCCAGAGTCCCCTTCCTGTCCAGTGAGTTTCTTAGTCTTGCCCAGTTCAGTGGGGGTTGCTGCAATACTGACTTGTTTGGCAGCTCTTTTGGAGCTCCAATCCAGTGTAGTTGTCGATGAGTCTCTGTCCAGTTCAGAGGAAGTTGTGGAGACTCTATCTGGTTCAGTGCATACATCAGAAGATTTGTCTTGTCCTGTTAATGCCCCTGAACATGACTTATTAATAACCCTGGTGGAATCAGTGACCCCTAAGTCTGATTCTGTATTCTTTAGTGAGAGTCCAGTAACTGTGGGGTCTAGTCATGATGATTTTCTGCCCAGTCCTGGTTTCGGTCCTATCGTGACTGACTCTGAGGTCCGCAGTTCCTTGACGTGCCCAGAAGTTTCTCTTGTACCAGTGTGTCCCGATGTGCTCTGTGTGCCTGAATGATCAAGTGTGTCTTTTGTGTCATCGTACTCAGATGCTTCCTTAGTGGTGAAATCTTCTGATTTTGCCAGTCTTTCTGCATGCCCAGAGATGGTTCTGGTCCCTGAAAGCCCTGATCTCGATGTTTGTCCTTGTAACCCTGATTCTGGAATTGCCCTAGGTTCCATAAGGGTTCTTGATAGTTCTCCATGTGAGCCTAAAGGGCGTTCTAACCTCTTGGGATCTCTATGGAACTTCAAAGTGTTCTGGGAGATTTCTGAGGAAACTTGTCCTGGTGCCTTGGACTGGTTCGACAGTGGGTACTGTGTTGGAAAGAACAGTTCCGGTGGGCATTGCATTAAAAGGTTTGGCATTTTTGGACAGTCCCTGGAAGGTGGTGGGTATCACTCAGAGAGTTTCGGGTTTTTTTTCCCCTGAAAATCACAGTTCTGATGGGTATCACACTGGGGCTTGTAGTACTGATGGGCATGGTTCTGGATGTTCTGGTTCCGATTGGTTCAGTCTCGGTGTGCCTGATTCTGAAATTTGGTCTTGTCAGGCTGTCCCGACCTTCAAGAGTTATCAGTCAGATCAGTTTGCTGGACTTTCTACATCTGATTTTCTGGTTTAGGTGATTCAGGAGAATTATGCCAGTTTCTATAGGCATCTGGAATCCGCCTTTAAAGGAGGGGGGTACTGTAAGGATCCCTCCTGTAGCATATTCTTTCCGTTGCAGTGGAGCTGCAAACGGACAGTTCTGGCTTATTGGCTTGCATTTGGTTGTGCATTTGCAATGGGTCTCATTGTCATTTGCAATCGCTCTGCAGTTCTGGGCAGCTCAGGATGCTGTCAATTGCTTGTTGCAGCTGAGCTGCGGCCAGATAGCCCTAGATTTCCTGCATGCATGTTGTTACCTACTTCTGCATGTATTTCTTATGGGGGTCCTTTGCATTCACAGCCAGCTAGCAAATAGTAATCAAGCCAGCTCAGAATTGGGTGATTACCATTCAGCTGTGTGGAGATTTCCATACCTGCATCCATTGGCTGATGCCAGCATAAAAGTTTGCCTCCCATTTCTTACCCCGCCCATCATAGTGGTCAGTACGCTGATCTACTGGGCACCCTGTTACTTTGTATAGTTCTGTTATTGTAGTTTTATGCAATCTTATTGCTAGTTCTTGATAAATACATATGCAGACTTGCTAATATATATTTATCCGTTAGTTGAGATGTTTGTTATTTTTCTTATCATTGTGTATTGCCTAGTTCCATGCTTGATGGACGTTCGCTGCATCCGCGGTGGATCAGTGAAGTTTATTATCCAGATAGCTTGGATTCTGCCATCACCACGTTGGTGACTGGTAGTATTCCTGCTACTCTAGTTTCAGGGAACGTAACTATAGGCTGCAGTTGCTATTATTTACGTTCTATCCTGTAGTCTTGCATGGGTGGATGCTTGCTGGTGACTGTTGTTAGCCAGCTTGCTCTGCTTCTGTGGACGTGACTGTGAGCTGCGGTTGCTGCTAGTTACGCTGCAATCTATAGTCCTGTCTTGTACCTGTCTGAATACTTGCGATCGCTAAGGCAGCACAGTGCGAACTAAGGCAGCGCAACATCGCACTGCGCTGCCATTGTGTTTTATTTGTAGCAATATCGGAAGCCCAGAGCTGCAGTTGCTCAGGGCAGCCTGTGTAACCTCTGTGTGCATGGATAGGGAACTGGCTAATGGACAGAAAACAAAGAGTTGTGGTCAATGATCATACTCAAAATTGGTGACTGTTAGCAGTGGGGTCCCACAGGGGTCTGTACTGGGCCCAGTGCTCTTCAATTTATTTATTAATGACCTAGTAGATGCAGTAGAAAGCAATGTTGCTATTTTTGCAGATGATACAAAATTGTGCAGAATCATCAACTCTCAGGAAGATAGTGACATATTGCAACAGGATCTGGATAGGATGGCTATATGGGCACATAAATGGCAGATGAAATTCAATGTTGAACAATGTATAAAGTCATGCATTTTGGTTGTACTAATGTTCTAGCACCATATAAAATAAATGGGATACAGTTGGGGACATCAAACTTGGAGAAGGACTTAGGAGTACTCATCGACAACAAGTTAAATAATCACACCCAATGCCAAGCCGCTGCAACTAAAGCTAATAAAATTTTGGGATGCATTAAAAGAGAAATAAAAACTTGAGATGCTAGCATAATATTGCCCCTGTTTAACTTTCTAGTAAGGCCACATCTGGAATATGGAATTCAGTTCTGGGCACCACATTACAAAAAAGATATTGCAGTTTTAGAGCGGGTGCAGAGACAAGCAACAAAATTGATACGTGGGATGGAAGGTCTCACTTACCAAGAAAGGTTAAATAAACTGGGTTTATTTAGTCAAGAGAAAAGACGCCTTAGAGGGGATCTAATTAACATGTATAAATACATCAGAGGGCAATATAAAAGCTTGGCGGATGAGCTTTTTGTCCCTAGGCCTTCTCAAAGGACTAGAGGACATGATCTGCGCATGGAGGAAAAACATTTTAGCCATTTATTTAGGAAAGGGTTCTTTACAGTAAGAGTGATTAAGATGTGGAATGCATTGCCACAGGAAGTAGTTATGGCACATTCTATACATGCATTTAAAGGGGGCTTAGATGCTTTCCTTGCATTGAAAGACATCCATGGCTACAATTACTAGGTAATGCCCAGTGGTGTTGATCCAGGGATATTATCTGATTACCATCTGGAGTCGGGAAGGAATTTTTTCCCTTTTGGGGCTAATTGGACCATGCCTTGTAAGGGTTTTTCGCCTTCCTCTGGATCAACAGGGATGTGTGAGGGAGCAGGCTGGTGTTGTACTTTGTTCTCTCGTTGAACTCGATGAACGTATCTCTTTTTTCAACCTAAATAACTATGTAACTATCTTGTTATTTCCTAAGATGTCTGAGACAGTTCTGCATGGATCTTTAAAAACCTACCAATATTTTGTCTCAGACACTCTTGATTAATGAACCCCCCAGTGATTCTTATTAGAGTGACCAGATTTTTCTGGGTTCAACCTGGGACGGGGGGGGGGGGGGGAAGAATGGGGGTAGAGGTGGGTGCATGAAAAATGGGCGTGGCCATGACATTGTATGGGCAGAGCCAATGTAGTGATGTAACAGCAAGGCATAAGAAAGCAGTGTTTCCGCCATGATGTGGTGAAACGAGGATTCGCATCATGGGTGTGCAGAAATTCTATTTATTAGTATACCATAACCCCAAAGCAGCAAATATAGCCAACTATGACCATTAAATAATCAATGCAGCAACAGACACCAGAAGATTTCGGTGAAGTTGCGACGAAAAACATGAAGGTTACGTTGTGTGGCGCGCCGAACAATGGGTGTGGCCATGGACCAGAATGTGGGTGTGGCCACGGGTGGAGACAAATTTTCATGAACTTAGCAATGTGGGACCTTAGATTAGGACAGTGGTGGCGAACCTTTTGGAGGCCGAGTGCCCAAACTGCAACCCAAAAGTCACTTTATCTATCACAAAGTGGCAACAGCAATTTAAACTACATACAAACATTTTAACTCATACATGAACATTATAGAAAATCCAAGTTGAAAATAAACTGTGAAGATAAACAATTTCATCCATCCTACTCCTCAAAAATGTATTCATTTTTTTTAGAATCTTCCAGTTTTATTTTCTGTTTTAAACAGCTAAAAAAGTAGGTTAAATGCTATTGTCTCATATGATGATTCAGCTTTTCCCATAGTCTTGCAGTTAGCAATCATGTGACCCCCAAAAAGACACATTCAGCAATCATAATGCCCCCAACAAGACAAATTTAGCAATCATGAGGCCCCCAACAAATCATGAGGCTCCCAACAAGACACATTCAGCTATCTTGAGGCCCCCAACAAATCATGAGGCCCACACCAAGACAAATTCAGCAATCATGATGCCCCCAACAAGACAAATTCAGCAATCATGAGGCCCCCAACAAGACAAATTCAGCAATCATGAGGCCCCCAACAAGACACATTCAGCAATCTTGAGACCCCTAAAAAATCATGAGGCCCCCAATAAGACAAATTCAGCAATCATGAGGCCCCCAACAAGACAAATTCAGCAGTCATGAGGCACATAAATATACAGCATTTCACATAAATAGGCAGAATGTCCACTTTAAATGTTAGACACCTCTCACCTGGCTTCTCAATTCTCCTCTACTGGCTGCTGTGCCTGGCAATACTGTTTTTGACTGGATTGGGGATGACGTGTGGGCTGAAAAGCCTTGCGGCGATGCTTTGGCCGGGCTGGCGGTGATGTTGGGTTGTGCTTGGCTGTTTGAAGTAAATGCTGGCCTGACTGGTGGTGATGCTGTGGCCTTTTTGACAGTGATTGTGGGCTGGTTGGCTGCTGGTGATGCTGGGCTGGCTGGCCTGGCTAGTTTAGGTAGTGACAGGTGCCCCCTAGTTTAGGTAGCGCCAGGAGCCCCCCAGTTTAGGTAGTAACAGCCCCCCCAGGTTAGGAAGTGACAGGGACCCCCAGTAAGGTAGTGACAGGCGCCCCCCAAGGTTAGAAAGTGACAGGGATCCCCCGTTTAGGTAGTGAGTGACAGGGACCCCCAGTCCAGTTAGGTAAGGACAGGTGTCCCCAGGTTAGGAAGTGACAGGGACCCCCATTTAGGTAGTGAGTGACAGGGACCCCAAGTTAGGAAGTGACAGGGACCCCCATTTAGGTAGTGAGTGACAGGGACCCCCATTTAGGTAGTGAGTGACAGCAGGGACCCCCATTTAGGTAGTGAGTGACAGCAGGGACCCCCATTTAGGTAGTTAATGACAGGGACCCCCGTTTAGGTAGTGAGTGACAGGGACCCCCATTTAGGTAGTGAGTGACAGCAGGGACCCCCATTTAGGTAGTGAGTGACAGGCGCCCCCGTTTTAGGTAGTGAGTGACAGGGACCCACGTTTAGGTAGTGAGTGACAGGGACCCCCGCTTAGGTAGTGAGTGACAGGCGCCCCTGTTTAGGTAGTGAGTGACAGGGACCCCCGTTTAGGTAGTGAGTGACAGGGACCCCCATTTAGGTAGTGAGTGACAGGGACTCCCATTTAGGTAGTGAGTGACAGGGACCCCCGTTTAGGTAGTGAGTGACAGAGACCCCCGTTTAGGTAGTGAGTGACAGGAACCCCTATTTAGGTAGTGAGTGACAGGGACCCCCGTTTAGGTAGTGAGTGACAGGGACCCCCCCTTAGATAGTGACAGGGACCCCCACTTAGGTAGCGAGTGATAGGGACCCCTCTGGCCGCCGCTCCCACCTACCTCGCAGCCAGCACAGCAGCGTCAGACCTCAATCAGCCGGTGACCCGACCAGTAAGAGCGGGCGCCGGGCACACCGCTCTATATGCGGAAGTGATGTCACTTCCGCATATCAGTGTGGTGTGCTAGGTCCTAGCGCCCGCACTATTGGGCGCCGCCTGATCGAGGTCTGACGTGGGGCAGAGGCGGCCGGGGGGAGAGCCACGGCTGGGGGGGGGCCAGGCGCTGCGGGCAATGAACTGGCACGGCGTCTATAGATGCCGCAGCCAGTTCATGCATACGATGGCCAGAGTCCCGAGGCTGGGACGTCCCGCTGCTAAAAGTGGGACGTTTCCCGGGACCTCATGCAGCCTGGGACAGCGGACCCCGAAGGCGGAACGCGTCCCGGGTAAAGCGGGACATATGGTCACCGTTTTCTTATGGACTGAATGATACAGTAGGGCGGTGCTAGGTGTCCCCCCCCCAAGCTGTCTCTTCCCCCACCTAATTGTGATCTCTGCAGCCTCTGCAGGTTATAGTGGCAGTGGAGCGCATTCACCTGTCTGGCTGGCATGTGCCTTCCTGACTGTGTCCTCCTGCATCCATCCTTGTTGACCAGTGTTGTGGAGATGTTGCACCAGCAATGGTTTGTTACCGTTATTCTTCAGGGGCCCCAGGTGAGTGTCCATACTGGGCATGTTCAAGTAAGGTCCAGGCATGCCCAGTAGAATGAAAGCGTTCGTGCACCTCATTTTCCTCTGTGCATGAATGCTTCATTCTGCATCTACTGACATGCTCCTCCATGGCCGTGCTTGCACCCTGAAGAAACCCTAATGAGACAGATAGGTAGAGAAGGTCCCAGTGCTGGAATTGTGGGGTATAAGAGGGTATGACAAGCCTCTGGACAATTGAGAGACTTCCCACTACTGAGGTAAGTTTATTTCATTTAACTTCAGGATTGCTTTAATACACATCTGAACCAACCCCATACCAACCACACTTGATCTGGATTTTTGCAGTGGGCTCCTGGCAAAAATATAGATAAATCTTCACTGCTATTGTCTATAGTTACATTTTACCTGTTTTTACCATTCCCTTCTGCTTCCTCTTTCTAGCATCCCAAGGGCCCCTCCTCCAGTGCTGCCCTGTAGCTGCAGCTCAGATAAAATTGCAGAGTAACACCCAAGAACACCTAGAAGCCGTATAAAAGTAGGCAGCATTAAAGCGCCTTGATGCAATTAAGAACAGGAGAGTTTCAATCTGACCGGCCACTGGTGTAGTTAGAATACCATACTCCACTGTGCAACTCTGAATGTATTGGTAGAGCATGTCACACGCTGGTTTTCAAATGCATTCACACCAGGTGCATGTTATGTCAAGGGCTCAGAATAAAAAAGAAAAAAGCCTGGGCAGTGTAAAGTTATTTTAAAATGTAAAGCAGCCGTGGCAAAAAATGGATAGGCATAAGTCAAAAGAAAGAGGCGCACGAAGCGTGGCCAAAACATGATGTGGGTGGAGCCAAATACTAACAGTTTTTAGGCTAAATTGCACCCAGGGGGCAAGGGTGTAAAATGCGCCCCCAATATGGAGACAGGTATATGTGCCCGCAGTATAGGTAGCCAGCTATAGGTCCCCCCCAGTATAAGTAGCCCATATAGTTGCCCGCAGTATAGGTTAGATAGGTAGGTGCCCCCATATAGGTTAGATAGGTAGGTGCCCCCATATAGGTTAGTTAGGTAGGTGCCTCCAATATAGGTAGCAAATATATTTGCCCCAGTATAGGTTAGATAGGTAGGTGCTCCCATACAGGTTAGATAGGTAGGTGCCCATGGGCGTTCGCAAAAAAATTTCCAGGTGTGGGCAAAAAGGGGGGGGAAGAAGAAGCGCGTCGCGCCGAAACTTTGGGGTGGTGTTGCGCGCGCCAAAAAGTGGGGCTACGTCATGCCGAAAAATGGATGTGGTCATGAACCAGAATGTGGGTGTGGTCGCGGGTGGATACAAGTTTACATGAACTTAGCAATGGTGGGACATTAGATTAGGACAGTGGTGGCGAACCTTTTGGAGGTCGAGTGCCCAAACTGCAACCCAAAAGTCACTTTACTATCGCAACGTGCCAACAGCAATTTAAACTAAATACAAACGTTTTAACTCATACATGAACATTATGGAAAATCCAAGTTGAAAATAAACTGTGAAGATAAACAATTTCATCCATCCGACTCTTGAAAAATGTATTCATTTTTTTAGAACCTCCCAGTTTCATTTTCTGTTTTAAAAAGCTGAAAAAGTAGGTTTAATGCTATTGTCTCATATGATGATGATTCCGCTTTTTCCATAGTCTCGCAGTTAGCAATCATGTGACCCTCAACAAGACAAATTTAGCAATCATGAGGTCCCCCATCAAGACAAATTTAGCAATTATGAGGCTCCCAACATGACCAACTCAGCAATCATGAGGCTCCCAACATGACCAACTCAGCAATCATGAGGCCCCCAACAAGACAAATTCAGCAATCATGAGGCCCCCAACAAGACAAATTCAGCGATCTTGAGGCCCCCAACAAATCATGAGGCCCCCAACAAGACAAATTCAGCAGTCATGAGGCACATAAATAGACAGCATTTCACATAAATAGGCAGAATGCCCCCTTAATATGGTAGACACCTCTCACTTGGCAGCAGTTCCCCAAAATACACTCAATCTGACAGCAGTGGTTACCCAAAAATAGGTAGCTCCAGGTCTATAGGTGTCCCCAGAATAGGTGGCCAGTGGTATAGATGTCCCCAGAACAGGTAGCCAGGGGTAGTGATGTCCCCAGAACAGGTAGCCAGGGGTATATGTGCCCAGTATATGTAGGCAGGGGTATATGTGTCCAGTATATGTAGCCAGAGGTATATGTGTCCTGTATATGTAGGCAGGGGTATATGTGCCCAGTATCTGTAGTCAGGGGTATATGTGCCCAGTATATGTAGTCAGGGGTATATGTCCCCAGTATATGTAGCCAGGGGTACATGTCCCCAGTATATGTAGCCAGAGGTATAGATGACCCCAGTATATGTAGTCAGGGGTATATGCGCCCAGTATATGTAGGCAGGGGTATATGTGCCCAGTATATGTAGTCAGGTGTATATGTGCCCAGTATATGTAGTCAGGGGTATATGTGCCCAGTATATGTAGTCAGGGGTATATGTCCCCAGTATATGTAGTCAGGGTTATATGTGCCCAGTATATGTAGGCAGGTGTATATGTGCCCAGTATATGTAGTCAGGGGTATATGTGCCCAGTATATGTATTCAGGGGTATATGTGCCCAGTATATATAGCCAGGGGTATATGTGCCCAGTATATGTAGTCAGGGGTATATGTGCCCAGTATATGTAGCCAGGGGTATATGTGCCCAGTATATGTAGTCAGGGGTATATGTGCCCAGTATATGTAGTCAGGGGTATATGTCCCCAGTATATGTAGGCAGGTGTATATGTGCCCAGTATATGTTGTCGGGGGTATATGTGCCCAGTATATGTTGTCGGGGGTATATGTGCCCAGTATATGTAGCCAGGGGTATATGTGTCCGGGATCGGTTGAAAAGGGCGCCCGAGCTGCCTGTATGAAAAGGGCGCCGCCATAGACATCAATGTTATTTCTGGAAATATGGGTTACAAGGTGTAGAAAAGGGCGCCCGAGTTTTGATATAGGCTACAAGCGGGCTCCCCTTTGTAGCCCATATTTTTTTGGCTACAGTAAGGTGCCCCTTTGTAGCCCATATTATTGCCTTTCTTTCTTGCCTAAGTTTTTATATGGGCTACAAGTGCTGGAAGCCGAATTATTTCATTCCCCCACTATCCATGGCAGCCTGGAGGGGGAATAGTAATTTACACATCCCGGAGTTTTTTTTCTAGCCGAAGTTTTTATATGGGCTACACCAGGCGCCTTTTTTGTAGCCGAAGTTTATATGGGCTACACCAGGCGCCTTTTTTGTAGCCGAAGTTGGTATATATGGGCTCCACCAGGTGCCCTTTTTTACCGGCGCCCTTTTCATGTAGACCCATGTGCCCAGTATAAGTAGGCAGGGGTATATGTGCCCAGTATATGTAGCCAGGGGTATATGTGCCCAGTATATGTAGGTAGGGCAGGGGTGTATGTGCCCAGTATATGTAGTCAGGGGTATATGTGCCCAGTATATGTAGTCAGGGGTATATGTCCCCAGTATATGTAGTCAGGGTTATATGTCCCCAGTATATGTAGGCAGGTGTATATGTGCCCAGTATATGTAGTCGGGGGTGTATGTGCCCAGTATATGTAGCCAGGGGTATATGTGCCCAGTATATGTAGGCAGGGGTATATGTGCCCAGTATATGTAGCCAGGGGTATATGTGCCTAGTATATGTAGGCAGGGCAGGGGTATATGTGGCCAGTACATGTAGCCAGGGGTATATGTGCCCAGTATATGTAGTCAGGGGTATATGTGCCCAGGATATGTAGTCAGGCACTAGATTTCCTCCAAGGACACCATGATGGGGTATCAGGTAGCCTGCATGATATTGCTAGCCTGCCACTGGCAAGCCTCCACTGTGTGGTTCTACATTGGTGAGTTGTCACCACTAATGGTAGACAGGCCTGCTGCCAGGCTGCCACCTGCTGACATAACATTTATTCAAAAATATCATTGACATTTTTTAAAAATAACATTTACATTTTTTTTTTTTATAAATGACTTCATAAATATTTTTTTTATAAATAACCTTGGCAAATAGGCTTAAAAAAATAGGCTGTAGACTGAGCCTGTCTGCTTCAGTTGAGCGTGCATGCAACACCCACACATTTAAGGGCCTTACAGACCTATTACACTCAAACTCGGATTGCTGCTTGGTCGCGTAACTAGTTAGCATTTTAGAGTTCACAAATAGGCCTCCCCCCAAAAATAGGCTGTACACTGACACTGGTCTGCTTGGTTCCATCATAAAGTTCCATTATTCCCTCCGGCATGCCACAGTCCAGGTGTTAGACCCTTCGAAACAAGCTTTCCAGACAGAAACAGTCTTTGTAGTTTTTAAAACTCGAGTGCCCATTGAAGTCTATGGTGGTTCACGCAAATTTGAAGTTTGGAAATTCGAGTTCGCCATTCACAAACCCAAAATTTGAAGTTCACAACATCTCTAATTACTTGTTTACCAGATAAAAATAAAGAATTGTTTTTTGATTTTATGCCAGACAGTTTCACTTTAAACATACTTTTCCTTTCATGGAGGTCAGCACCTCTACCCTGCCCTGGGATTCCATATTCCACTTGTTGCCCCCACCACTATTACTGAGAGTGCTGGGGAGCAGTAGCCGTTACAGCAGATGCCAGTGTTAGTAGCTGGAGAAGAGGAATGACAGTGTGACTAGACACACAGAAGCAGTGGAGTGCAGCAATACCTTACAGGCATGAAGAGAATGTGCATCTATAAAGGCTGACCATACTTCTTTGCTGCTTTCACTTCCTACCAGCTTCGGAAGCTAAAACTGCTTGAACTACCTCCTGTATCCCCGCCCCTCCGTATTTCTGATTAGCAGGAGCAAGGAAGAGGGTGGGGATACAAAGGATTGTACTGTTGCTATTGAGTGAACTAATGAGTGAAAGCAAGCAGGGCTGAAATGATGCAGACATACCTCCCAACTTTTTGAGATGAGAAAGAGGGACACTTAAGCCAGGCCCCTGTCACACCCCTGATCACGCCCCGTCACACCCCTACTCATGCATACCATAAAGATTTCATGAGAAAAATATGTTGTTTTATAATTCAAACAACACTGGTGTTTTCTACCCTGGTTCATTTTTCTTGATATTAACATTTTACAATTAGTAATATATAAATTTAAAGGTGGGGATTAAGTTTAGAGTCAATCAAACACATTTTTTTTAGTAGAGAAATATATATATTTACATAGAAAGAGGGACAAAGAGGGATAAATGAGGAGGAAAGAGGTACAGACAGAGGGACAGGGCTCCCAAAGAGGGATTGTCCTTCCAAAAGAGGGACAGTTGGGAGCTATGTGCAGACACTGCTCCTATCATGTTAGCAAAGCTGCCCGCTCTGTCCCTGTCTGTAGCCACCGTTGCTGCACACACAGACATGCTTCTGTGTGCAGAGCAAAGTGAGGGGCGGCGGCAGACAAACATGGCCATTATTGTGGGGGATTTCATGGATAGCTATTAGGACAGTTTGTTAACCTGCTCTTCCCTAGGTTCAGCCCTAGTCCCCGGTTTATGGAGCCTGCCCACAAATCCGGCCCTGCTGACTATGATACTGATGCCTCACCTGGCTGACTTCCTGAAATATGAACCAATGGCCCCCTAATGCTTGCTGGCTGCCCCAAATCCAGGTGCACCCAATGGTGAGCTGAAAGAGAAGCTGTCTTCATCTTCAAGGTCTCCTACAACCCAAGCATGTAAGGAGTGTGACACACGTGGTGAATATTGTTCATTAACTAAGCATTATACTGACCTTTGTAAGTGGCAACTGGGTAGGCAGTACTACTCCTTCCTTTGAGAGAAGCTTCCTTTCATCTTCAGTCAACACTAATTCTCCACAACTTCCAGCATTACGACCATTTTGTGGTTGGCCAGATGCTTGCTGTTTTTAATAAAAACAAAGCCATGACAATCAATAAATATATAGCAATAGTCTAATCTAAGTTTTGTGTACGTCACTAGGTTGGATCATTAAGGGGTTGTTTTGTATTATTTTTTTTTTATAATTATTATGCCTGACAGCATTTCATCTGGCATGGCTTCATGTCTGGTGGTTGAACATAGCTGTTCAGTAGAGATGGCCCGAACGGTTCGCCCGGCGGGTAGTTTGCGCGGATTTCAGCTGTCCGCATCCATGAACACATAGCGTGTTCGACCTGCCCCCTATACCTCGTCTTTGAGCTAAACTTTAACCCTCTGCATCAGGGGTGCTCGGATACCCCTTTTCAAAATCTGGGTTGACCCGGATCCGGATACTCAGATATCCGGGTCCAGACCGGATATCCGGATCTGAACTGTTGGGTATCCGAATAGAATCGGGTATCCGACCCTACTATCCGGGCAAATTCGAATATCCGGCTAGAAAAGCAGGAAGTGGCCCTTTAAATTGCCTTAAAACTGTTTTTGAGGGTAAATGAGGCATGTAGCATCATTATTTTTTAAAGGGAAACAATAATTGATGAGGTGGGGACATAAAATCCCCCAAAAAACAGGTTCCAGACAGCAGTCATGCAGCCCACATTGTGTCCAAAGTCCAAAGTACCACGTGCAAAGTGCCAAGTGCAAAGTGCCATGTCCAAACACGTTCGAAGTGCCACGTGCAAACACATGCAAAGTACCACGTGCAAAGTGCAAAGTGCCATGTGCAAAGTGTGAAGTGCCACGTGCAAACATGTGCAAAGTGCCACGTGCAAAGTGCGAAGTGCCACGGGCAAACACGTGCAAAGTGCCACGTGCAAAGTGCCAAGTGCCACGTGCAAACACATGCCACGTGCAAAGTGCGAAGTGCCATGTGCAAACATGTGCAAAGTGCCACATGCAAAGTGCAAAGTGCCATGTGCAAACACGTGCAAAGTGCCACATGCAAAGTGGCAAGTGCCACGTGCAAAGTGCCAAGTGCAAAGTGCCAAGTGCCATGCGCAAACACGTGCAAAGTGCACATCGCACTTTGCACATGTTTTAACATGGCATTTCGCACTTGGCACTTTGCACTTTGCACGTGTTTGCATGTGGCACTTTGCACGTGGCACTTTGAACTTTGCATGTGTTTGCACGTGGCACTTTGCACGTGTTTGCACATGGCACTTTGCACGTGTTTGCACGTGGCACTTTGCACGTGTTTGCACTTTGCACTTGGCACTCGGCACGTGGCACTTTGCACGTGTTTGCACGTGGAACTTTGCACTTTGCACGTGTTTGCACGTGGCACTTGGCACATGGCACTTGGCACGTGGCACTTTGCACGTGTTTGCACGTGGCACTTCGCACTTTGCACTTTGCATGTGTTTGCACGTGTTTGCATGTGGCACTTTGCACGTGGCACTTTGCACGTGGCACATGTTTGAATGTGGCACTTGGCACTTTGCACGTGGCACTTTGCACTTTGCGCGTGGCACTTTGCACTTTGCACGTGTTTGCACTTGGCACTTGGCACTTTGCACGTGGCACTTTGCACATGTTTGCACGTGGCTCTTGGCACTTGGCACTGGGCACTTGGCAAGTGGAACTTTGCACTTTGCACGTGGCACTTTGCACGTGTTTGCACGTGGCACTTTGCACTTGGCACTTTGCAAATGGCACTTTGCACTTTGCACGTGGCACTTTGCACTGTGCACGTGTTTGCCTGTAGCACGTCGCACTTTGCAATTCGCACTTTGCACATGTTTGCACGTGGCACTTTGCACATGGCACATGTTTGCACGTGGCACTTTGCACTTGGCACTTTGCACGTGGCACTTTGCACTTTGCACGTGTTTGCATGTGGCACTTTGCACTTTGCACATGTTTGCACGTGGCAGGCAGCAGCTGGCCTGGTGTATGCACAGCACACACACAGACACATAGCAGCTGCAGCAGCACTGCAGCACACACTCTAACTGTCAAACTATGACATCAATCAAGGTAATTAACGATTTAACTATAATGAAGTGATAGTGAAGGGGTTAATCACTGAACAGCTTATCACTGTGTACAACCCTTGGCCCAGCAGCACTGCAGCACACACTCTAAAGGCTCATACACACATCAGACTATAGTCTTTGGAAAATGAAAGATCACAGACCAATTTTACCCCCTTCCATGTGTTATGAGAGCCATACCTACACAGTCTATTCTATGGAGCTGAACTCCCCATCAGAAAAAAATCTTTGCAAGATGCTGCACACACAGATGCTGTACAGACACAAAAGATCAGAATCTGCAAAAGATCTGTTCCTGCCAAAAATCCATTCCTGCAAATTGTAATGATAGTCTATGAGATCTGCAGATCATCATACACACATGATTTAACTGACGTTTATCTGCAGATCAAGCAATCATCCGCAGATCTGAAAATCCATCCTGGTGGATCTGATCTGCAGATGAATGTCAGTTAAATCATGTGTGTATGATGATCTGCAGATCTCATAGACTATCATTGCAATTTGCAGGAATGGATTTTTGGCAGGAACAGATCATTTGCAGCTACAGATCTTTTGAGTGTGTGCAGCATGTTTGTGTGCAGCATCTTGCAAAGATTTTTTTCTGATGGGCGTTCAGCTCCATAGAATAGACTGTGTAGGTGTGGCTCTCATACTACATGAAGGGTGGTAAGATTGGTCTGTGATCTTTCATTTTCCAAAGAGTATAGTCTGATGTGTGTATGAGCCTTTACTGTCAAACTGTGAGACATCAATCAAGCTAATTAACGATTTAACTATAGAGTAGTGAAGGGGTTAATCAATGAACAGCTTTAGGTATATAACTGTGTGTACAGCCCTTTGTAGGCCACCAGCACTGAAGCATGTCTCTCAGTGTGCATTCAACAAGCCAGGATGATCTGTCTCATCATGGCAGCCCTCCTTTTTATACAGAGGGGCTGGCCAGCGTTCCTTTCTGTGATTGGGTGCCAGGGCTTAGGCTGGGAGGCCTCTGATTGGCTCAATCAGTTCAGGTGGTGCCGGCCAGGGTTCCCCTCTGTGATTGGTTGCTAGGGCTTCTGCTGGGAGCCCTCTGATTGGCTCCAGGACGTCATCACCTTAGTTACAGTATTTCGGATCCGGATACCCCCGGATATCCGTGGATATGTACCCAACTATCCGCAGATAGCTATCCGGATTTGGGCCCAACTATCTGGAATCCGAATCTGATCCGGATAGGCCTAAAAAGTTTGGATATCCGGGTTACCCGGATATCTGGAATCCGGATGAGCACCCCTGCTCTGCATCACAATCAGCAGACACATGGCTGCCAATCAGGCTGCACTCCCTCCTGGACCCCCGCCTCCCCTATAAAAATGCCGCAGAGTCGGCCATGTTCTTAGTCTCTGTCTGCTGCTGTAGTGAGAGGAAGGGAGAGACATTGTTGGAGATAGGGAAATCGTTAGTTAGGCTCTTGTTAGCTTGCTCCTCACTAAAATTTGTTGCTGAAATTTGTTGCTGAAAGCACCCCCAAAAAGCTCTTTTGAGGGCTAATATTCTTCTGATGTGTTTATTTTTGTGTGTGTGACATTGACACTGCATAGATACAGCCCTGTCTGTCGCAGCTGGCCCTTGCAGTACTGTGCCAGGCCCAGCACACTGTATTACCAGTGCATATCTTTCCACTGTATTTGTGTGATTTAACTTACTATAACATAGCTCTCTTTGTGGGTGACACTGCAATAGATACAGCCCTGTCTGTGCCAGGCCCAGCACACTGGGCTTGATTCAGTAAACGGTGCTAACCAACTTAGCACGCCTGAAGAGTTTAGGCGTGTTAACCAGGGTGCTAAGTAGGTTAGCACCGTTTCTAAAATCTGATCGCGCGCAAAGTCCCGTGCGCAAAAGTTTGTGTGTGCTAATTCCGGTGCGCGTGAAACGTCGCATAGACTTGAATGGGCACTTTGCGTACACCGCGCTGTGCACGCGCAAAACTTTGCGCGCATGTCTTTGCACGCGATCTGAGTTTAACACGCCCAAACTGAGTTTAGGTGTTATAATGGCCTTTTCAGAAGCGTGCTAACAGTTAGCACTGCTTACTGAATCAAGCCCACTGTATTCTACTGGTGCATATCTTTCCACTGTATTTGTGTGATTTAACTTGCTATACCATAGCTCTCTTTGTGGGTGACACTGCATAGATACAGCCCATGTCTCAGCTGGCCCTTGCTGTAGTCCGCCAGCACAATGTATTACCACCAGTGTATATCTTCGGGTGACACTCCATAGATACAGCCCACAGTTGCCAGCTGGCCCTTGCTGTACTGTGCCAGGCCCAGCACACTGTATTACCACCAGTGCATATCTTTCCACTGTATTTGTGTGATTAACTTACTATACCATAGCTCTCTTTGTGGGTGACACTCCGTAGATACAGCCCACAGTTGCCAACTGGCCCTTGCTGTACTATGCCAGGCCCAGCACACTGTAATACAACCAGAGCATATCTTTCCACTGTATTTGTGTGATTTAACTTACTATACCATAGCTCTCTTTTTGGGTGACACACTGCATACAGCCCAAAGAGAGACAGGGACAGTTAGCTAGGCTGTTCTTTATTGCTAAAAGTACCCCAAAACAAAAGTCCTTTTGAGGGACTCATATTGTTCTGTGTGTGTGTGTGTGTGTGTGTGTGTGTGTGTGTGTGTGTGTGTGTGTGTGTGTGTGTGTGTGTGTGTGTGTGTGTGTGTGTGTGTGTGTGTGTGTATGTGTATGTGTGTGTGTGTGTGTGTGCGTGCGTGTGTGTGTGTGTGTGTGTGTGACACTGCATACAGGCCAGGGCACAGTCATTGTTGGGCCTTGCAGTTCTACTATCCTCTTATACAGGGTAGGCCTGGGACACTGGTGGCTCACCAAAGAAATTTCAACCTGGGGCCCACACATCCCATGATTGCGGTGAAAAAAGGGCGTGACCATGCACCGGAAGGTGGGCGTGGTCATGATGTATTATGGACAGGGCCAAATGATCTTAGCAGCATAGTAATTCAGAGACACTGCTGCCCAGCAAAACTTTGCATAGAGTCCCCTCCTTCAATATAAAGTAATGTCCTAGTTACCATACATATGCCATTGATTAGACTGTGAGCTACTCTGGGGACAGTCAGTGACATGACTATGTACTCTGTACAGTGCTGCAGACGACGTCAGTGCTATATACAGTGGCTTGCAAAAGTATTCGGCCCCTTGAAGTTTTCCACATATTGTCACATTATTGCCACAAACATGAATCAATTTTATTGGAGTTCCACGTGAAAGACCAATACTAAGTGGTGTACACGTGAGAAGTGGAACGAAAATCATTCAGGATTCCAAACATTTTTTACAAATAAATAACTGCAAAGTGGGGTGTGCGTAATTATTCGGTCCCCTGAGTCAATACTTTGTAGAACCACCTTTTGCTGATATTACAGCTGCCAGTCTTTTACGGCATGTCTCTACCAGCTTTGCACATCTAGAGACTGAAATCATTGCCCATTCTTCTTTGCAAAACAGCTCCAGCTCAGTCATATTAGTTAGACAGCGTTTGTGAACACCAGTTTTCAGATCATGCACAGATTCTCGATTGGATTTATATCTGGACTTTGACTGGGCCATTCTAACACATGGATATGTTTTGTTTTAAACCATTCCATTGTTGCCCTGGCTTTATGTTTAGCGTCGTTGTCCTGCTGGAAGGTGAACCTCCGCCCCAGTCTCAAGTCTTTTGCAGACTCCAAGAGGTTTTCTTCCAAGATTGCCCTGTATTTGGCTCCATCCATGTTCCCATCAACTGAAGAGAAGCACCCCCAGAGCATGATGCTGCCACCACCATATTTGACAGTGGGGATGGTGTGTTCAGAGTGATGTGCAGTGTTAGTTTTCCGCCACACATAGCATTTTGCATTTTGGCCAAAAGGTTCCATTTTGGTCTCATCTGACCAGAGCACCTTCTTCCACATGGTTGCTGTGTCCCCCACATGGCTTGTGGCAAACTGCAAACGGGACTTCTTATGCTTTTCTTTTAACAATGGCCTTCTTCTTGCTACTCTTCCATAAAGGCCAACTTTGTGCAGTGCACGACTAATAGTTGTCCTATGGACAGATTCCCCCACCTGAGCTGTAGATCTCAGCAGCTCGTCCAGAGTCACCATGGGCCTCTTGACTGCATTTCTGATCAGCGCTCTCCTTGTTCGGCCTGTGAGTTTAGGTGGACGGCCTTGTCTTGGTAGGTTGACAGTTGTGCCATACTCCTTCCATTTCTGAATGATCGCTTGAACAGTGCTCCATGGGATGTTCAAGGCTTTAGAAATATTTTTGTAGCCTAAGCCTGCTTTAAATTTCTCATTAACTTTATCCCTGACCTGTCTGGTGTGTTCTTTGGACTTCATGGTGTTGTTGCTCCCAATATTCTCTTAGACAACCCCTGAGGACATCACAGAGCAGCTGTATTTGTACTGACATTAGATTACACCCAGGCGCACTTTATTTAGTCATTAGCACTCATCAGGCAATGTCTATGGGCAACTGACTGTACACAGACCAAAGGGGGCTGAATAATTACGCAAACCCCACTTTGCAGTTATTGATTTGCAAAAAATGTTTGGAATCATGTATGATTTTAGTTCCACTTCTCACGTGTACACCACTTTGTATTGGTCTATCACGTGGAATTCCAATAAAATTGATTCATGTTTGTGTCAGTAATATGACAAGATGTGGAAAACTTCAAGGGGGCCGAATACTTTTGCAAGCCACTGTAAGTACATAATAATGATAATAATATGGTAGGACATTAGACTAGGAGTATGGTAGGATCAGAGTGTGAGCTTCTCTAAGAACAGTCAGTGCCATGACTATGTGCCGTGTAATGTGCTGCAGAAGATGTCAGTGCTAGATAAATACATAATAATAATATGGTAGGACATTAGACTATGACTATGGTAGGATTAGATTGTGAGCTCCTCTGAGGACAGCTAGTGACATGACTATGTACTCTGTAATGTGCTGCAGAAGATGTTAATGCTATATAAATACATAATACAAATATAGCACACTAGGCTAGATATGGTGGGAATCATTTGACTGTGAGCAATGACAAGTAATGTCAAGTGCCAGCAATTGTGAGGCCTCCAAGTACCGTATATACTCGCAAGCAAGCCGAATTTTTTACCACCCAAAAGTGGCCCAAAAGTTGGGGGTCGGCTTGCTTGCGAGTCATGTGTCTCCCCCCGCCCCGCGGCCGCCACTGCCATTAACTTAGTCGGCGCCGCTTCCTCTATCCCAGTCCCGCACGTACAGTAACTAATTCACAGCAGCGCGCCCCACGGCGGCTGCTGTGATGAGGGAGGAAACCATAGAGAGCGGTTCCCATAGTAACGGCGATACACATCGCCGCTACAGGAAGCCGCTCTCTCTAGGTTTCCTCCCTCATCCCAGCGGCCGCCGTGGGGCGCGCTGCTGTGAATTAGTTACCGTACGAGCAGGACGGGGATAGAGGAAGCGGCGCCGGCTAAGGTAATAGCAGCGGCGGCCGCGGGGGGAGCGGGGAGGGGCACTATCTACCCACCCACCTACCCATACTGGGACTATACTAGCCATACTGGGCACTATGTTAGCTATACTGGGGCACTATACTAGCTATACTGGGCATTATACTAGCTATACTGGGGCGCTACCTACCCATACTGGGCACTATACTAGCCATACTGGGCACTATACTAGCTATACTGGGGCGCTACCTACCCATACTGGGCACTATACTAGCTATACTGGGACACTATACTAGCTATACTGGGCACTTTACTAGCTATACTGGGGGACTACCTACCCACACTGGGCACTTTAATAGATATACTGGGCACTTTACTAGCTATACTGGGGGACTACCTACCCATACTGGGCACTTTAATAGCTATACTGTGCACTTTACTAGCTATCATGGGTCGCTACCTACCCATACTGGGCACTATACTAGCTATACTTGGACACTATACTAGCTATACTGGGCATTTAACTAGCTATACTGAGGGACTACCTACCCATACTGGGCACTTTACTAGCTATACTGGGACACACTGGGGGGATCACGCGGCCAGCATTTCCTACCCCCAGCTTATATGGGGGTCAATAATTTTTTCCTGGTTTTTCAGGTAAAAGTTGGGGGGTTGGCTTATATGCGAGTCGGCTTGCTTGCGAGTATATACGGTAATAATAAATCCAGCAATCCTGAGGAGTCTAGTGGACCTCCTCCCTCAAATATACATTTCCCTGGCATCAAGTGCACCCCTCCCTCTCTTATACAATTCTCTGAGTCTAGTGGTTCACCCTCCTCTATACTGTTCCCTGGAGTTTAGTGGTCCTTCCTTCCCTATACAGTTCCCTGGTGTCTAGTGGACCTCCTCCCTGCCATATGCAGTTCCCTGGAGTCTAGTGGTAGTTCCTCCCCTATACAGTTCCCTAGTGTCTAGTGGACCTCCTCCCTGCCCTATAAAGTTCCCTGGTATGTTGTTGTTCCCCCTTCCCCTATACAGTTCCTGGTGTCTAGTGGTCCTTCCTCCCATATACAGGTCCCTGGAGTCTAGTGGTCCTTAACTCAACAGCCTGTCATCAGGGTAAGAATAGGAGTTATAATCACCGGGGGCTTATTCCAGTTCCTGTGGTCCATCAACTCCTCAGTGTCCATCTGGTCCCTACTGTTCTGCCGCTGTCAGCCCTGTTAAAGTCCACGACTCAGCTCAGTTGGGACTATTGCACATGCATTGCCTCAGAGTCTCCACAATCACGCTCGCAGAGTCAGGAGCGTTCTGTGCATGCACAGGTACAAGCCTAAACTGAGCAGGCACAGAACATTCCCGGCAATGAAGCATGATCGAGGAGGTGTGTTGCCAGTGCCGTGCCCATGACTACTGGGCTGATAGCCGCAGAATGGAGGGTAAAGTATAGACACTGAGGGAGCTGACAGACTCAAGGGGGCTCAAAGAAGCCCCAAATAAGTATAAGTTGCCCCCCCCCCCCCAAATCACATGGATCTGGCATGTACTGTAGTAAAGACAGGAGAGAACAAGAATTACTGTAGGGCAGGAATGGATCATGTGAAGAGAGACATAGGAGTTGCACTGTGGAGAAGGGAACATTTTTTTTGAGCAGCACCAAGCAGATTGCAGATTTGTAAAGCGTGCAGCACAGTGCAGGACTCTCTACACATGAAGGATCCATTCTTACCCAGCACAGTAGCACACGTTCTCTCCTGGCTGTGAAAGACTCCCACCCGACAGACCTCCTTCATACCTCACCTGCTGCTTCTGTGCTGCTCATCACTGGCTTCTCCGTCCTGACCGTGACAGCCAGGCTCGGACTTAGCCACCGAACCACCGATGGTCCCATCGGTGGGCCCCGACTGCCCCGCCTCCTGGGGGCCCCAGAGCCAAGAGGGAGGGGGGCACAGCTTGGAAGGGGAGGAAATTGGGCACAGAGCGGCGGGAAGCCTCCCCCCCATCCCTCACCTAGGGGCCCCCCCTTCCGCGCACCCCCCTCCTCCAGAAGTGCAGCCAGCAGCGAGCGGAGAATAGCTACAGAGCTTTAGATGATGCTAGCTCCGCTCCGCATGCCGCTGCTGCCCTGCTGATCTCCGTCTCCTGTAGTGACGCTGTCCAATCACGCTCTCACAGTACTTCCTGCGAGAGCGTGATTGGACAGCGTCACTACATTAGACGGAGACCAGCAGGCAGCAGCGGCATGCGCGGAGCTAGCATCATCATCTGAAGCTCGGTAAGCTATTTTCCGCTCGCTGCTGGCTGCACTTCTGGTGGAGGGGGGCCCCTAGGTGAGGGAGGGGGGGAGGCTTCTCCGCTGATCTGTGCCCGCTGCCCCCCCTTCCAAGCTGGGGGACTTGCATTTTGTAGGGGTATCTGCAGCCAACCTGAATTGCATTGTATGGGGGTATCTGCAGCCAACCTGATTGCATTGTGTGGGGGTATCTGCAGCCAACCTGATTGCATTGTGTGGGGGTATCTGCAGCCAACCTGATTGCATTGTGTGGGGGTATTTGCAGCCGACCTGATTGCATTGTGTGGGGGTATCTGCAGCCAACCTGATTGCATTGTGTGGGGGTATCTGCAGCCAACCTGATTGCATTGTGTGGGGGTATCTGCAGCCAACCTGATTGCATTGTGTGGGGGTATCTGCAGCCAACCTGATTGCATTGTGTGGGGGTATTTGCAGCCAACCTGATTGCATTGTGTGGGGGTATCTGCAGCCAACTTGAATTGCATTGTGTGGGGGTATCTGCAACCAACCTGATTGCATTGTGTGGGGGTATCTGCAGCCAACCTGATTGCATTGTGTGGGGGTATCTGCAGCCAACCTGATTGCATTGTGTGGGGGTATCTGCAGCCAACCTGATTGCATTGTGTGGGGGTATCTTCTGCAGCCAACCTGATTGCATTGTGTGGGGGTATCTGCAGCCAACCTGATTGCATTGTGTGGGGGTATCTGCAGCCAACCTGATTGCATTGTGTGGGGGTATCTGCAGCCAACCTGTTTGCATTTTTTGGGGGTATCTGCAGTCAACCTGTTTGCATTTTTTGGGGGTATCTGCAGCCAACCTGATTGCATTGTGTGGGGGTATCTGCAGCCAACCTGATTGCATTGTGTGGCGGTATCTGCAGCCAACCTGAATTGCATTGTGTGGGGGTATCTGCAGCCAACCTGATTGCATTTTTTGGGGGTATCTGCAGCCAACCTGATTGCATTGTGTGGCGGTATCTGCAGCCAACCTGATTGCATTGTGTGGGGGTATCTGCAGCCAACCTGAATTGCATTGTGTGGGGGTATCTGCAGCCAACCTGATTGCATTGTGTGGGGGTATCTGCAGCCAACCTGATTGCATTGTGTGGGGGTATCTGCAGCCAACCTGATTGCATTGTGTGGGGGTATCTGCAGCCAACCTGATTGCATTGTGTGGGGGTATCTTCTGCAGCCAACCTGATTGCATTGTGTGGGGGTATCTGCAGCCAACCTGATTGCATTGTGTGGGGGTATCTGCAGCCAACCTGATTGCATTGTGTGGGGGTATCTGCAGCCAACCTGTTTGCATTTTGTGGGAGTATCTGCAGCCAACCTGTTTGCATTTTTTGGGGGTATCTGCAGCCAACCTGATTGCATTGTGTGGGGGTATCTGCAGCCAACCTGATTGCATTGTGTGGGGGTATCTGCAGCCAACCTGTTTGCATTTTGTGGGGGTATCTGCAGCCAACCTGATTGCATTTTGTGGGGGTATCTGCCGCCAACCTGATTGCATTTTGTGGGGGCATCTGCCGTCAACCTGATTGCATTTTGTGGGGGCATCTGCCGTCAACCTGATTGCATTTTGTGGGGGCATCTGTCGGCAACCTGATTGCATTTTGTGGGGGCATCTGTCGGCAACCTGATTGCATTTTGTAGGGGTATCTGCTGCCATTTGACTACTTTATGAATTATCATGATGCATGTAACTACTTGAATATTTTATCTAAAATTTATCTGGTCAGACCTAATCTCTGTGAATAACACCGCTACTTATTTTTTGTTTTGTATTTATTTTTTTTTTAAGTCTGCCCATGACTCATCATGACCACGCCGATGTTCCAGTGCGTGGTGACACCCATTTAGACATATCCCTATTGGAGACTGTCCTCAGAATTGCTCAAAATCTATTCCCTACCATAAAGTCATGCAAAATTTCTAGAGTACATGTGTATGTGAGCCCAAAATGGGGGGGGGGGGGAGGAGGAGAGGGGGGCGGGCCCCAGGCTGAAACTTCCTTGGTGGGCCCTTGGTGTCCCAGTCCGACCCTGGTGACAGCAATCAGTCAGATCTAGGGCTGGATTTGTACTTTTTACCGCACAAGGCCTTCTGTCACTAACTGCCCACCCCCACCATTAGCATTCTCACTAACCATGCCTCCCCATTCCTACAGCACCTCTCTGTTCTCTATCGTAGTCAAAAGCCAATTACAAAATACCAGAGATGGATGTTGCGCCCATTAGCAAATAATTAAGCGAATATTTAATATCACTTCAATTTAAGTAGGCCTCAGTTATTTGGACTGAGGTTTAGGTAAAAGGCTTGTTCGCAGAGTATACCTTTAAATAAAGTTTCTTGTGATGCAAGCAGAAGCATCTCAGTGTCTGCTTGAAGCAGATGATGCAAGCAGATAGTGAGAACATGTTCCTGAAGGAAGGCCACGGGCCTACACTGCCCCAGACAAATGGTCTACGGGAACAATCAACATAGGCCATATTTACAAAACACAACATTCCTGCAACTGGGACAAGGGGGCTCATAGAATATTAATTGAGTAGGTGTGTATCAGGACATCACAAGGGATCTGAACCAATCATAGATGGTTCAGATGATGGCACAGTTAACTCTTTCCTGGTCAGTATTAAGGGTCATGATTTGCCAACGGAGGGCACTCTTACTTTCATGCTCTCTATCTGCTGACTGGAACCCTAATTACTTTCCTTTATTTATGTAATCTGATATAATATATGCTGTACATAGGTAGTCTAGATGTAACGTAGTATAGACATAAGATGACCTGATTACCTTCAGCAGGAAGGAAATCACGAAGCTGTAACGCAACGCAAGAATCTGCTTTGCTAAGATGTAACGAATTGTATCTGTATATCTGTGTACTGAATAAACTTGGAAGCCTAAAGAAGTTCTATCTCCTATAATGCTTGCTGTGAGGAGAGTCGAGTCAGCTCACATTCTGTGAGGTGCACCTCCAAGGGGGTGCTGGTGCCGGAGTAAAGGTGATTTCTAACATACAGTAAAATTAATAAGAGGTATTCTGTATGATATGCAATTGATCTGCCTTAGAAGGTATATACTGTAGTACAATGGGGGACCCAGTCTAAGTAAACCTGAGAGAGGGGAAATAAGTTGAGCTGGGCTTCTTCTAGTCATTGAGGCCACTCTGCGTTCTCCAGGTCCCTTCTTTCATCCCAATTAGAGTCTGCAATGTGATTGGGTCACGCACTATGGCGCATGCGCTGTCCTGACTGTGCACTTTCTTAAATGCACTCCCATAGCCAGGAGCGTTTTCTTTATGTGCATTTACAAGTCTTTACTAACTGTGCATGTGCAGAACACTCCTAGCTATGGCAGTGCAACTGAGGAGACGCAAGGAGATGCAAGGACAGGACCTCACGCCCCTGGACTTGGCTGACTGCTTCTACTGATACACTGTAATGATCTGCTCTGCTGTCTGCACAGGCAGACAGCGTTTTGACCATTTTTTAGGTCTGAATGCTGCAGGTCTCTGGAAAAGAGAACTGTCTTCACTCTGCGAGTTGCAGAGCTGCTCTTCTGGTGAGGAATTTGCATCCACTTGTCATGCAAATTGCTTAGCTGCTTCCTTTGATGTCTTGCAGTATAAATACCATTTCTTCCCAGAATTCCTTGCTGGTCATGATGGTTTGTTCCTGCTAACTTGCCTGTAAGTCCTCAGCCCTCTGCTCATAGTAGGCTATTATTGCTAGCTTAGAGTAGTTACCCTTTGGGAGTGCTCCTTGCACTCCTATTTAGCGTAGTCAGGTTGTATTATCTGTTTTGCCTTGTGCTGTCTATCTGTTGCTATTGTCTTGTTGCCAGCGGCGGTCGACAGGAAATCGTTCTGTCTGTTGGGATGGCATTCGCCCTAGCGGTAGTGGTGGTGGTTATTTCTGTACTCTGTCTTAGGGGTGCAAGCCAGAGCAGCGGTTGCTACTGGTTGCTCCATCTGTCTGTCTGCCTGGATCGCATCCGCCCTAGCGGTAGTGGCGGTGGTTCCTTCTGTACTCTGTCTGGGAGTGTAGGCAAGAGCTGCGGTTGCTACTGGTTGCTCCTTTAGTCTGTCTTGTTTGGAACGAACGCTTGCTGTAGGCTCGGTGAGGTAACCGTTTCGCGTTCTCTATTCATTTTCGTGTTTCATTGGTTAGTTAGAGTTGGCGCGTTTTGTCTCTGTTGCGCTTCTCGTGCAGAGACTGCACCATTAGCGTGCTTTGTCGCTGTTACGCTTTTCATGCGGCGACCGCACTTAGCGAGTGTGTTTGTTATTTTCCTTGGCATTCTGATCATTGTTATTTGCTGTGTCTTTCTTGCTACACTTGTGCTCTGTCTTTACTCGGTCTTGTGTCACTTTTGGCAATCGCCACTCTTGCGATTGCGTTCCAACTTGTTTTCCGCTGTTGTGTGTTCACCGTCGCCGGGTGGCGACTAGATTGGTGGACACACATACATTCTGTCCCTGTGCTCTCTCTCTCTAAGGGCTATCTTGCACTGCATTGCTTCAACTCGTACAATTCCCCAACTGGCATCTGTGGCAGTGCGGAGGCTGTGTTCCTCTGCACTCCACAGCTCCATCTGCTGGTGGGAATTCCCCTCTACAGGTGCATTGCACCACCGCTGGGTTCTGTTATTTTATACGCTTGTGGGGGATTTCCGCAGTGTCAGCGCGCGTCTTGTGCGCTGACCACGGAAATAATTCCACAATCGTTACAGTATGACCAGCCAAACCGAAATTCCCAGTGTAGAGGGAATTTCCGATTTGTACGATTTGGTCGAATATGGTCCTTATACCTTTAAGAGCTTCAAAAAACTAGACTCTGAAACCAAGGAAGACTTCATTTCTGAATGTGTAAGATTTTTTCTGAATCCTACCTTTCAAATTACTGATTCGTCCACATCGGCTCTCCAATTAGCTTATATTCTAATGCAAGGAGATCTGTTTGTGTGGGCTTATGAGGTTTTGAAAAGTCATTCCTGGAATGATAATCCTTATCAGTTCCTTACATTGATTTTTTTCCCCATTGGTTTAAACTGCCTTGTTTGCCATCTGTACTTGATGAGTGTGTACCTGCTAACCAGTCAGCTGTCCTATCCCTTCCAGGCAAAACCATTCAGTGTGACAATCATCAATCATTTTAATGTTCCTGTTACTGCTTTGGTTACTAAGCGTATGCAGGAGGAAGGCATTGACAGCTCTTTTGCATTTAAACAGCAGCTGTTCAAACTTGCTAAAAAGAGAAAGTCTAAAAAACGCAAATATCTGAGGGAAACAATTCCTTTGGATGTTGACAATGGAATTGTTCAGCCTGTGTCTAGAAAAGCTTCCCAGCTGAAAGATCCGTTGCCCATAGCAACTACAAATAAGGAAAGTATTTCTGTAAAGTCTGAAATATGGAGTACACTTGAATGTGATAAATCCAGAGAGATTTCTCAGTCTCAGGTTTGGTTGCCCCAAGCAAAATCATATGTGGATCGAGTTATAGGCAGAATTATTCAGTATATTAAAGAGGTAAGAAAATCTATGCATGTTCCTGATCCCAACCCGTATGAGTGTTACCTTTATACAGGGTTGTTTGGGCCTCCATTTGCTCCGTGGGAGATTGGGGCTGTGATTGAGGAGTTTGAGATTGATTGGAAGGCGTTTTGCGATTTTTACTTTGCAGAAAATGAGGAGATTCTTAATGCTTGTGTAAATTCTGTGTACACTGTCATTGGATCTGATGAGTGTGACGAATGTTTTGTGGATCCGCTGATTTGTGTGTGGCAGACGATTTTGGATGAATTGCACACATACCAACCAATTGACTCCAATAAAGTGACACTGTTATCAGATGAATGTTCCTGCCTTTCTGGGGTAAAGCAAGTGAGTTTAGATACTGTGCGACCTGAAATGAATGAGTGTACCACTGTTCTTGACACCTGTGTGAATTCTGAAAGATTCTCACCTGCTTGTGTGGAGTTTGAATCTGTGCGATCTGATGCCTGTTTTTCAAGTGTTCCTGCAGATTGTGATCGGCGTGAATGTGTCAGTTTTGTTAAAGATATGTGGGATCCCTTGTCATTTAAAAACCGATCTTTTTCTCCCAGTGATTCTTTAAGATCTTCCATCTATGATCCTGCTATGGGGAAAATTCCTAAACCATGCAGCCTCAAGAGTAATGTTAATATGTTGTTGTCACTACCTCTTCTGCAAATAAATCTATGTCTCACTCTGTTCACACCTGTAAAAGCATGTTGCAAGATGAAAGTTGTTCCAGTGTTTCTGTCCTGAACACATTGCAGTCTGTTCCACAGATTGCGGAGGCTTGCGCTTTGGAAGAGTTAGTTTCACAACCCAAAGCGATCTTGGATTCGCAAATTTTGCGTTTCAGACTCCTCGGATTCGACATTGTTAGCCGAGTCTAAGGGTGAGACAGCGCTTTGGTTTTGCGAATCTGATACTGAGGGATCTTTGCTTTGTCCAGTGAATGTTTCTGTGAGTCTACCCTGTACCATGGATGAAACTATGAGGTCCACTCACACTGACATTTGTGGGTCCCTTTCTTGCTCTGAGGAAAGTACTGACTTTCCACCCTGTACTATGGATGAGTCAATATTACCTTGTAATAAATCCCCTGCAGGGACCCCAGAGGCTCATCTAGGTATTGCAGCTAATTTCATTTGTTTTTCTGCCATTTCAGAATTGCAGTCTGGTTTGACTGCTATGAAGGATTCTGCCTGCAGTGAAACTAGACTCAAGGAGTACTGACTGTTGGTTTCACTAGATATTCCTGTGCATCCTGTTCATGAAGATGAAATTCTGTCCCAGCATATGGTAAAACCATCCCTGGGACAGCTGCCCTGTCCGCAGAATGTATTTGATGTTCGGCCCTGTAACATGGATAGTTCAGAATACATGATTGCTTTGTCAGAAAACTTGGGAAATTATGCTTCTGAAGTCTTGTTTGATGTTCTTGAGATCTCCGAGTTCCTCCCAAAGGGTGCAGAACTTTTAGGAGGTGCCTCCTGCCCCGCAGGGCCGTCTGAGGTATTGCCCACTTCAGTAGGCATTGCTGCTATACTGACTACTTTTGCAGCTCTTGTGGAGCTTTATTCATGCGTAGTCAATGATGAGTTCTGGTTGGATACAATTACAGTCACAGAGAATTCTAAGTCTGAGTCCAAGTCTTCTTTTGAAAGATCAGTACTTGTGACCACTACTCGTGATGATTCTATGCCCGGTCCTGGTTTTGGTCTTGTCGTGACAGACTCTGATGTTGAAAGTTTCTCGACATGTCCTGAGGTTTCTCTTGTGCTAGTGTGCCCCGATGCGCTCTGTAAGCAAGAATGCCCAAGTGTGTCTCGGTTACCAGCATGCTCAGATGCTTCCTCGGTGGAGACATGTTATGATATTGCCTTCCTGCCTGCATGCCCAGAAGTGGTCCCTGAAAGCCCTGATCTTGATGGTTGTCCTGGTAATCCTGAATCCGGAATTGTCATAGGTTCCATAGGGGTTCTTGATAGTGCTCCATATGAGCCTAGTGAGCGTTCTGGCCTCTGGGGATCTCTGCGGAGCTTCAAAGTGTTCTGGGAGATCCTGGGAGAAATGTTTCTTGGTACCCTGGATGGGATCAAAAGTGGCTTCTCTGTTGAAAGGGACACTTCGAATAGGTATTGTGGCAGGTTTGGTATTTTTGGACGGTCCCTGGAAGGTGGTGGGTATTGCTCGGAAAGTGTCGATGGGTTCTTCTCTGGCATTCACAGTTCTGATGGGTGTTATGCTGAGGCTTGTAGTACTGATGGGCATGTTTTTCGGTGGCTTCTGCTTCCGACGAGTTTGGTTTCGGGAGGATTGACTCTGGAATTGGGCTGCCCCGACCTTCATGAGTGTTCAGTCTGACTGTTTTGTTGGAGATATCAGTTTTGTGGGACGTTTGGAAGCCGTCCCTGGAGGGGGGGGGGGGGGGGGTACTGTAATGATCTGCTCTGCTGTCTGCACAGGCAGACAGCGTTTTGACCATTTTTTAGGTCTGAATGCTGCAGGTCTCTGGAAAAGAGACCTGTCTTCACTCTGCGAGTTGCAGAGCTGCTCTTCTGGTGAGGAATTTGCATCCACTTGTCATGCAAATTGCTTAGCTGCTTCCTTTGATGGCTTGCAGTATAAATACCATTTCTTCCCAGAATTCCTTGCTGGTCATGATGTTTTTTTCCTGCGAACTTGCCTGGAAGTCTCAGCCCTCTGCTCATAGTAGGCTATTATTGCTAGCTTAGAGTAGTTACCCTTTGGGAGTGCTCCTTGCACTCCTATTTAGTGTAGTCAGGTTGTATTATCTGTTTTGCCTTGTGCTGTCTATCTGTTGCTATTGTCTTGTTGCCAGCGGCGGTCGACAGGAAATCGTTCTGTCTGTTGGGATCACATTCGCTCTAGCGGTAGTGGCGGTGGTTCTTTCTGTACTCTGTCTTATGGGTGCAAGCCAGAGCAGCGGTTGCTACTGGTTGCTCCATCTGTCTGCCTGTCTGGATCGCGTCCGCCCTAGCGGTAGTGGCGGTGGTTCCTTCTGTACTCTGTCTGGGGGTGTAGGCCAGAGCTGCGGTTGCTACTGGTTGCTTCTTCTGCCTGTCTTGTCTGGAACAAACGCTTGCTGTAGGCTCGGTGAGGTAACCGTTTAGCAAGCGTTCGCGTTCTCTATTCTTTACTCTGTCTGGGAGTGTAGGTAAGAGCTGCGGTTGCTACTAGTTGCTCCTTTAGTCTGTCTTGTCTGGAACGAACGCTTGCTGTAGGCACGGTGAGGTAACTGTTTCGCGTTCTCTATTCATTTTCGTGTTTCATTGGTTAGTTAGGGTTGGCGCGTTTTGTCTCTGTTGCGCTTCTCGTGCGGAGACCGCGCCATTAGCATGCTTTGTCGCTGTTGCGCTTTTCGTGTGGTGACCGCTCTTAGCGAGTGCGTTTGTTATTTTCCTTGGCATTCTGATCATTGTTATTTGCTGTGTCTTTCTTGCACTAGTACTCTGTTTTTACTCGGTCTTGTGTCACTAATGGCAATCGCCACTCTTGCGATTGCGTTCCAACTTGTTTTCCGCTGTTGTGTGTTCACCGTCGCCGGGTGGCGACTAGATTGGTGGACACACATACATTCTGTCCCTGTGCTCTCTCTCTGTAAGGGCTATCTTGCCCTGCATTGCTTCAACTCGTACAATTCCCCAACTGGCATCTGTGGCAGTGCGGAGGCTGTGTTCCTCTGCACTCCACAGCTCCATCTGCTGGTGGGAATTCCCCTCTACAGGTGCATTGCACCACCGCTGGGTTCTGTTATTTTATACGCTTGTGGGGGATTTCCACAGTGTCAGCGTGCGTCTTGTGTGCTGACCACGGAAATAATTCCACAATCGTTACATACACATCATGCTGGAGTCTTTGAACTTTACTGCCCCAGCCCAGCATCACATGGGGGTGGAGCCACCATAGCACAGCCAGCCTGCAGCAGCCTCTCAGCATGAGTGATTATAGCACTGAGAGGAGAATTTTTGTGCTGCAGGCAGCGATTGGAGCTCTGTCAGACGAGGAGGGGGGGCCGACCAGAGACCTGGAGGCGAGGCCCACGAGGGAAAAAACTGTACTACTGTGGCCCAGTCCGACCCTGCTCTTATATCTATTACAAGCCAGCACACTGTCTATCATCATAAGCTGTGCTTAGCTTGCAACTGTATCTGTTATTGATATCTGTGTGGATTACATTCTGCATACATGACACAGTCAGTTGCTGGCCCTTGTAGTTCTACTATACTCTTCTAACTATTGCAAGCAAGCCAGCACACTGTGTATCATAAGTAGAGATGTCCCGAACGGTTCACCGGCGAACGGTTCCAGGCGATCTTCGGTGGTTCGAGTTCGCCTACCAAACGCGAACTTTCCCGGAAGTTTGAGTCGCCCCATAATGCTCTATGGAGCAAAACTTTGACCCTCTACATCACAGTCAGCAGACACATTATTGCCAATCAGACTGCACTCACTGGTGGAGCCCCACCCCCCCCTTATACAAGGCAAGGTCCTTGAGCCATTTGACTCACTCATCTGCCTATACTAATTAGTTAAGGGACAGCTGCTACACACTCTGCTAGGGAGATTTTAATTAGCCTCTTGTGGGCTCCACCCTCCTACCCTCCACCCTTCTCCCTCCTACCGGAGGGAGGAGGATCTCATCTGCCAGAGAATTATATTATTTCAAAAGCCAGTTTACATACCATAGCTGAGAATTGAACCCAGGTCTCACTGTGTGGTGGGCAAGTACCTTAACCGCTGTACCACAACAGTACTAACTGAAGCTGGCCTAGCATTTACCATTTATGCTCAATCCAAGAGAAAAATTAGACAAGATAGCAGTGTTAGGAAGACTTGCCTAAGGCCTCCTACTGAATAGGTGCTGGCTTACTGAACAGACAGAGACGAGATTTGAACTCTGGTCTCCTGTGTCAGAGGCAGAGCCCTTAACCATTACACCATGCAGCCACTGCTTACAGATATGTAGCCAGACATGGCCTTGTCTTTTGTGTTCAACAGTTGTCAAGAGAAAAATTAGACAAGATAGCAGTGTTAGGAAGACTTGCCTAAGGTCTCCTACTGAATAGGTGCTGGCTTACTGAACAGACAGAGACGAGATTTGAACTCTGGTCTCTTGTGTCAGAGGCAGAGCCCTTAACCATTACACCATCCAGCCACTGTTTACAGATATGTAGCCAGGCATGGCCTTGTCTTTTGTGTTCAACAGTTGTCCAAAGAGAACCCCAGATAGCCAGGTAGATTCATCTCTCTCTCTCTCTCTCTCTCTCTCTGGTTCAATTCTCAGCTATGTATGTAAACTGGCTTTTGAAATAATATAATTTTCTGGCAGATGAGACCCTCCTCCCTCCGGTAGGAGGGAGGAGGGAATGGGTAGAAGGGTGGAGGGTGGAGGGAGGCCTAAAATAGGGGTTTATGTGAAATCTAGATTTTTCCCTGGGACTTTTGATGTGTATTTGACTCAATCATGTCTGCCTCCAGGTATTAGAGCCCCTGAAACATGTTTTCTATCATTTTTCTAGCCGTTAGAATTTTTTCTATTTTTCAAAGTTCGCCTCCCCATTGAAGTCTATTGCGGTTCGCGAACTTTTTCGCGAACCGAACCTTTCCGAAAATCGGAGGTTCGCGACATCTCTAATCATAAGCAGTGCTTAGCTTGCAACAGTATTTGTGATTGAAAGTACTATCTGATATCTCTGTGTGTGTGTGTTAAAGTACACAACCCTGTGATACACACACACAAAACTGTATTTGTGATTGAAAGTACTATAGGATATCTCTGTGTGTGTGTGTGTGTTAAAGTATACAGCCCTGTGATACACACACACACACACACACACACACAATGCTGTGTATTTGTCACTGATGGTGTGCCTCTTTGTCATTTCACGCACTATCTACCAATATTGAATATTATTAGTAGTACTGCATACCCCAAAAATGGAAAAAATAACAGGCAGAGGCAGGCCACCCCGGAGGTCTGTTCGAGGTCGTGCTGGCATGATTTTGTGCGGTCCTCGCCCAAAGTACAGTGTTCAGAAGGCACGGACCCTCAACCCTCAAGATTGTCAGGACGTAGCTGACTATTTAACACAGAACACATCATCTTCCTCAGCTTCTGCATGGAACCGTGACATATCTTCCTCCTCCTGCTCTGATTCTGGCACCCCACAACTACTTACCACTCAGCCGGCAGCCACCATCGCTGCTACTAGCACCACAGCTGCTCCACTTCAGATGTCGCAGGAGTTATTCACACATGTTTGTGGTGAATTTACTGATTGTAAGAGACGAGGCAGCTGCGGCTAACAGCACCGCCGCCGCAGCTGCCTCCATGCAGCCATCCTTCCGTCTGGCATCCAGGACGCCGAGGACGGAACGTTCTTCCGTGCAGGGGGTCGCCTTAGCGTGCGGGCGCGCGCACAGATGGGACCTTTATGCGGGGAGGAAGCCCGTCAGCTGACCTGCCGGGGCGGCTGATGTCAGAGGAGTCCCACGGCGCCCAGGATTGGCTGATCCAGGAGGGGTGTGCCGGGCGTACATCAAAAAAGGGCGTCGGGAAAAAAGGGCGCGTGGTGTAAACTATAAGCAGTTTTATCATTTATAGAAATATTGTGTAGAATTTTGTTTACAAATAGTGTTTTAAGAATTTATAAATCATTAAATAATGTGTATGAGATCGGCAATTCTTAAAACGTTAATCATCCCTGTTTCTAAACTGAAACGTATATTTACGTTTATTAAAAACCCTCCCTGTACCTATCCCTAACCCCTAGACCCCCTGTTGGTGCCTAAACCTAAGACCCCCCTGTTGGTGCCTAAACCTAAGACCCCCCTGTTGGTGCCTAAACCTAAGACCCCCCTGTTGGTGCCTAAACCTAAGACCCCCCTGGTGGTGCCTAAACCTAAGACCCCCTGGTGGTGCCTTAACCTAAGACCCCCCTGGTGGTGCCTAAACCTAAGACCCCCCTGTTGGTGCCTAAACCTAAGACCTCCCTGTTGGTGCCTAAACCTAAGACCCCCCTGTTGGTGCCTAAACCTAAGACCCCCCTGGTGGTGCCTAACCCTAAGGTGGTGCCTAACCCTATGGATAATAATGTTTTACAAACATTAATAAATAAAAAATGTAAATAAAAAAATGTAAATAATTTTTTTGGGTGGATAATAATGTTTTAGAAATGTTTTAGAAATAGTGATTTAGTATCTTTATAAACGTTATTCGTCACGGGCTCATTTTGTAAAGTTAAATCATCACAAACATACAGTGGTGTGAAAAACTATTTGCCCCCTTCCTGATTTCTTATTCTTTTGCATGTTTGTCACACGTAAATGTTTCTGCTCATCAAAAACCGTTAACTATTAGTCAAAGATAACATAATTGAACACAAAATGCAGTTTTAAATGATGGTTTTTATTATTTAGTTAGAAAAAAAACCTCAAAACCTACATGGCCCTGTGTGAAAAAGAAATTGCCCCCTGAACCTAATAACTGGTTGGGCCACCCCTAGCAGCAATAAATGCAATCAAGCGTTTGCGATAACTTGCAACGAGTCTTTTACAGCGCTCTGGAGGAATTTTGGCCCACTCATCTTTGCAGAATTGTTGTAATTCAGCTTTATTTGAGGGTTTTCTAGCATGAACCGCCTTTTTAAGGTCCTGCCACAACATCTCAATAAAATTCAGGTCAGGACTTTGACTAGGCCACTCCAAAGTCTTCATTTTGTTTTTCTTCAGCCATTCAGAGGTGGATTTGCTGGCGTGCTTTGGGTCATTGTCCTGCTGCAGCACCCAAGATCGCTTCAGCTTGAGTTGACGAACAGATGGCCGGACATTCTCCTTCAGGATTTTTTGGTAGACAGTAGAATTCATGGTTCCATCTATCACAGCAAGCCTTCCAGGTCCTGAAGCAGCAAAACAACCCTAGACCATCACACTACCACCACCATATTTTACTGTTGGTATGATGTTCTTTTGCTGAAATGCTGTGTTACTTCTACGCCAGATGTAACGGAACACGCACCTTCCAAAAAGTTAAACTTTTGTCTCATCGGTCCACAAGGTATTTTCTCAAAAGTCTTGGCAATCATTGAGATGTTTTTTTAGCAAAATTGAGAAGAGCCTTAATGTTCTTTTTGCTTAAAAGTGGTTTGTGCCTTGGAAATCTGCCATGCAGGCAGTTTTTACCCAGTCTCTTTCTTATGGTGGAGTCGTGAACACTGACCTTAATTGAGGCAAGTGAGGCCTGCAGTTCTTCAGATGTTGTCCTGGGGTGTTTTGTGGCCTCTCGGATGAGTTTTCTCTGCGCTCTTGGGGTAATTTTGGTCGGCCGGCCACTCCTGAGAAGGTTCATCACTGTTCCATGTGTTTGCCATTTGTGGATAATGGCTCTCACTGTGGTTCGCTGGAGTCCCAAAGCTTTAGAAATGGCTTTCTAACCTTTACCAGACTGATAGATCTCAATTACAGTACTTTTGTTCTCATTTGTTCCTGAATTTCTTTGGATCTTGGCATGATGTCTAGCTTTTGAGGTGCTTTTGGTCTACTTCTCTGTGTCAGATAGCTCCTATTTAAGTGATTTCTTGATTGAAACAGGAGTGGCAGTGATCAGGCCTGGGGGTGACTACAGAAATTGAACTCAGGTGTGATAAACCACAGTTAAAGAGACACTGAAGCGAAAAAAAAATGATGATATTATGATTTGTATGTGTAGCACAGCTAAGAAATAAAACATTAAGATCAGATACATCAGTGTAATTGTTTCCAGTACAGGAAGAGTTGAGAAACTCCAGTTGTTATCTCTATGCAAACAAGCCATTAAGCTCTCCGACTAAGTTAGTCGTGGAGAGGGCTGTTATCTGACTTTTATTATCTCAACTGTTCCTGGACTATTTACCTTTGCTCTGCTAGAGGAGAGGTCATTACTTCACAGACTGCTCTGAAAGACTCATTTTGAATGCTGAGTGTTGTGTAATGTGCACATATTTTAGAATGATGCAATGTTAGAAAAAACAATATATACCTGAAAATAAAAGTATGAGAATATTTTCTTTGCTGCTAATCTTCTAGTAATTATTCATAGTACACAACCAATTCACTATATCATATTTTTTTTTCGCTTCAGTGTCTCTTTAAGTTATTTTTTTAACAAGGGGGGGCAATCATTTTTTCACACAGGGCCATGTAGATTTGGAGTTTTTTTTCTCACTAAATAATAAAAACCATCATTTAAAACTGCATTTTGTGTTCAATTATGTTATCTTTGACTAATAGTTAACGGTTTTTGATGAGCAGAAACATTTAAGTGTGACAAACATGCAAAAGAATAAGAAATCAGGAAGGGGGCAAATAGTTTTTCACACCACTGTAGTTATAAAACCTTAAAAATCTCCGGGCGCCGTTTGCAAAACGTTAATAATCTCCGGCGCCTTTTTTTCCCTGTTCGACGCCCATTAAACGATATTTATAATGGGAGTGAATGGGGCGCCCTTTTTGTCCACTTGTCTCATGCGTCCAAATCTCCTACTTCCGCGTGCCGGTGGGGTCTCCTCTGCTTCATTCTGCTGGTGTCTGTTGTTGTGAATGCTTGCGTGTTAGCGCTCAGACCTTAGACTAGATCCCAGGTGTTGATGCTAAGGATTTCACACCTAGTCTAGGATATTGCTACCTTGCTATTGTTATTTGTTAGACTAGTTCCCGGGTGTTGATGCCAAGGACTTCACACCTAGACTAGGATATTGCTTATTGTATTGATCTCCTGTGTATGACTCTTAGCGATTTCTCTGACTCTGATCCTGCTTTCTGATCCTGTACTTTTGCCTATCTGCCTACCTGTTGCTGAACCTCTGCCTGATTACCGTTTACTCTCTTGTCTCACGATTCTGTACCGATACGTACCTTTCTGTTGCCGAACCTTGCCTGTCAGACCATTCTACTCACCAGTGGGCCCTCGCCACTGGTGAGGTGCTAGCTCCACCAGCTCCGCTGGTGAAGTTGTTCTTTAGTGCAGTACTGTTTGCGTTTTCCACGCCTAGGCTGCAATATAGTCTGAATCACCTGCTCCACAGGTGATCATTAGTGCAGGACTGTTTGTGTCTCCTGTTCCTAGGCTGCAGTACAGTCTGAAACACCTGCTCCACAGGTGATCATTAGTGCATTACTGTTTGTATCTCAGGCCTGCAGTATTGTCTGAATCACCCGCTCCTCGGGAGATTCTCTCTCTTCAGTTGCTGTATCTCCAGCTTGCTGGGGTAGTACTCTATTATACAGTCAGTGAACCGATAGTACCTCACCAGTCCCTCTGGTGAGGTCTTGCCAAACTATGTAAGTTACTGTACTTAAGTATACAGTCAGTGTTCTGATAGTACCTCACCAGCCCCTCTGGTGAGGTCTCGCTAAACTATTAAAGTTACGGTTGCGCCAAACACCACACACTCAGCTCTTTGTCTTGCTATACTGGCATTATTGGCGATTCTGCAGATCACACATAATCTGGTATAGCGTCTGAATTATTGGTGATTCTGCAGATCACCACATAATCAGACATCTGAGCTACGACACAAGACCGTTACACTGATCCACAACCATTACTGTTCCAAGATGAAGGCCCTAAGGATACAACACCTCATATGTCTGAATTGGGCATTACTATGAACGTAAGGTGTGAGGATGATGAATACCTTTTGTTGGTGCAGTTTTGGAGGTGTCTGATACACGTGAAGTTGTGGATGATGATGATGATCATGGCATGGCTGTCACGTGGGATCCCAAAAGACAAGATGAACAGGAGGACAGTTCAGAGGGGGAGTCAGAGAGGAGGAGGAGACGAGTTGCTGTAAGAAGCAGGGAGGCTCGTCGGAAACATCTCGTGGCAGTGTCCTGCAGCATGTCTCGCCACCTACGGACAGGCAGCCAACACGCCCTTCAACGTCAGCTGCTGCCGCCACCACCACCACCAAAATGCCGTCATCCCAGATCTCACCAGTGTGGAAATTTTTGTGTGTGTCTGCCTCAGATTACAGCGATGCCATCTGTACTATCTGCCACCAAAAATTGAGTCGTGGAAAAAGCAACACCCTCCTAGGGACAACAGCCTTACGAAGGCACTTGATCAAGAAGCACAAACATCAATGGGATGAGCACATGAGGAAAAGCAGCACACAAATGCAAAGCCACCCTCCGCCTCCTCTTCCTCCTCCAGGTGCAGCATCTTCAGCCGCTTTATCCTCTGCTGCCCTTGCACCTTCACAGCCACCCTCCTCCACTCCACCTCTCACCTTGAGCAGTTCCTGCTCCTCTGCCCACAGCCAGGTGTCCGTTAGGGAAATATTTGAGCGGAAGAAGCCAATGTCTGCCAGTCACCCCCTTGCCCTGTGACTGACAGCTGGCTTGTCAGAACTGTTAACTCGCCAGCTGTTACCATACAAGCTGGTGGACTCTGAGGCCTTCCAAAAATGTGTGGCAATTGGGACACTGCAGTGGGAGATACCAGGCCACAATTATTTTTCCAAAAAGGCTATACCCAAACTGTGCCGTGATGTTAAAAGGCAAGTGGTGTCATCTCTGGCACAAAGCGTTGGGTCAAGGGTCTATCTGACCACGGATACCTGGTCTGCAAAGCATGGTCAGGGCAGGTATATTACTTATACGGCACATTGGGTAAACCTGGTGACCGCTGGCAATCATGGAGTATGTGGCTTTGCAGCGGACTTGGTGGTGACACCTCCACGGCTTGCAGGCAGGCCTGCTGCCACCTCCTCTCCTCCTCCTACTCTTCCTTCTACATCCTCTTCGCTGTTGTCCTCCTCCTCAGCTGAGTGTTACTCTAATGCTGTGCTCTCCTCTCAAACTGCACACCCCCAGCTCCCCAGGGCCTAGGTACGACAGTGTCACACCATCTTGGACATGTCTTGCCTCAAAGCCGAGAGTCACACCAGACTAGCACTCCTGGCCACTCTGAACAAACAAGTGTATCAGTGGCTGACTGTAACGAAAAATCCACAACGCCGGATGGATTGCGGAAATATGGTCGCATCCAGTCCGGCAAGCGGACCTTCCAACGCGGGATGCGGAAATTCGTCCGCATCCGCTGCGCAAACCCGTCCGAGCACTCTGCTCCAAACTCATCAGCATGCTGCTCACCAGGGCTCTGCCATCTTGCCTCTAGGGGGTGCGCGCGCACGCCAGACACACCTTTTTACTCTTAGAAAGCGTGTCAGCTGACCTGGAGGTCAGCTGACATTTTAGCCTGCTCTGATTGGCCGCTGCCTGGGGAGGAGACTTCTCTCCCAGGCAGTATATAAGGAAGTGCTTTTCAGTCACACTTCGTCTGTGTTTGCGATACCCTGTGTCAGCACTCAGACCTAGTCAGCCTTGTCTCTGGTATTGTGTTATATATTGGTTTATCGCCAATATATACACATATTAAACTGTTTGATTTATCGTGTCACACTATACTTGCATTATTGGCGATTCTGCAGATCACCATATAATTATTATTATTATTATTTAGTATTTATATAGCGCCGACATATTACGCAGCGCTGTACAGTGTATATATATATATATATATATATATATATATATATATATATATATATATATATATATCTTGTCACTAACTGTCCCTCAAAGGAGCTCACAATCTAATCCCTACCATTGCCATATGTCTATATTGTGTAGTGTATGTACTGTAGTCTAGGGCCAATTTTTTTTTTTTTTTTTTTAGAGGGAGCCAATTAACTTATCCATATGTTTTTGGAATGTGGAAGGAAACCGGAATGCCCGGAGGAAATCCACGCAGACACGGAGAGAACATACAAACTCTTTGCAGATAGTGCCCTGGCTGGGATTCGAACCAGGGACCCAGCGTTGCAAGGCGAGAGAGCTAACCACTACGCCACCGTGCTGCCCTCATAATCAGGTATAGCATCTGTATTATTGGTGATACTGCAGATCACCAATAATCAGAATATCTCTTGCTGACACCAATCGTTACATAAACACAGACCATAAAGAAGTAAAATGGAGGGGGTGGTCAATTAGCTTCAGACCGTAAGGGCAGAGCTAGAACAGCTGAAGATTACTGTGACTGCACAGCAGGCTCAGATTACTCAGCTGACTGAGACTGTCCGGAGGCTGTAACCACCACTTAACGTCCTACCTCCCCCGGCTCCTAGTGAGCCTAAAATGAACATTCCCGAGAAGTTTTCAGGCTCTAGGTCAGATTTTCAGAACTTTCGCCACAGAGTTCAGTCCTATTTTGACATGAAACCTGTGTCATCAGGAACAGAGGCCCAGAAGGTTACTCTTGTCAAAACTCTGTTGCACGCAGATTCCCAAACTTGGGCTTACGGTTAATCGGACGATCATAGTGCCCTTTCATCCTTCCAAGAGTTTTTTAAAGCCATGGCGGTCATCTACGATGATCCGGATAGTGCCGCCACGGCCGAACGTAAACTTAAAAACCTTAGACAGGGACGCAGTACAGCGTAGGACTATGCGTCAGAGTTTAGAAAATGGGCTGTATCATCTAGATGGGAGCGATATGCACTTCTTGATCGATACCTAGATGGGTTGTCGGAACCAGTAACCGACGTGATGGTTAGCCATTCAGAGCCTAAAGATCTTGATTAAAGAGACTCCGTAACAAAAATTTCATCCGGTTTTCTTCCATCCTACAAGTTCCAAAATCTATTCTAATGTGTTCTGGCTTGCTGCAGCCCGTTCTACTATCACCATCTCTGTAATAAATCAACTTATCTCTCTCTTGTCAGACTTGTCAGCCTGTGTCTGGAAGGCTGCCAAGTTCTTCAGTGTTGTGGTTCTGTGATGCATCTCCCCCCTCTAGGCCCCTCTCTGCACACTGCCTGTGTGTTATTTAGATTAGTGCAGCTTCTCTCTGCTCTATTATCTTTTACAAGCTGGATAAATCCTCCTCTGAGCTGGCTGGGCTTTCACATACTGAGGAATTACATACAGGCAGAGCTGTCTGCACTCTGCAGGAAGAAACAGCCTGACACTTCAGTGGAAGATAGCTGCAGGGGGAAAGAAACACACAAATGATCTCTTGAGATTAGAAAGGAAGGCTGTATACAGCCTGCTTGTGTATGGATGTATTTTCTATGTGTGGACATACTGTACATCAACCTACTTCCTGTTTTGGTGGCCATTTTGTTTGTTTATAAATAAACTTTTTAAAACTGTTTTTAACCACTTTTAATGCGGCGGGGAGCAGCAAAATTGTGACAGAGGGTAATAGGAGATGTCCTCTAACGCACTGGTATGTTTACTTTTGTGCGATTTTAACAATACAGATTCTCTTTAAGCCATAACGCTATCTATCAGAATAGATAGACGCCTTAGGTACAATAAGAAGGGTAGGTATCCTTTGTATCCTAGGGTTTCAGGTACTAGTAGCTCGGCAGCAGTTGAGACTGAGGAGCCTATGCAGCTAGGCCACGGGCGCCTCACTGAGGCTGAGAGAATCAGAAGACGCAGAGAGGGTCTCTGCATGTATTGCAGAGAAAAGGGTCACATTGAACAAAACTGTGGTAGGAAGTCGGGAAACTCTTCGACTTAGGTGTGGTTGGGGGTACCACCCTAAGCGGACTAGTTTCATCCCCCAAACAAGAGAACATTTTATTGCCCTGCTCCATTAATTAGGAAGGGCGAAACTTTTCTACCACAGCATTTGTGGATTCTGGGTCAACTGCCAACTTTTTAGATCTGAATTTTGCTTTAAGTCTAAATATTCCCATACTTCCTGTATGTAGCAAAAAAGTTTCTGTACCGTGTTAGCCAAACAAATTATATAGGTAGAAAAAAAAAAACAACGTTTTGTAAGAAATAATACCTTTTAATGGCTAACTAATAGAGTTAAATGATGCAAGCTTTCTGGGATCTAGTCCCCTTCTTCAGGCATTACTTATTCAGCTTACATCTGGAAATATGCCTGAAGAAGGGGACTAGATCCCAGAAAGCTTGCATCATTTAACTCTATTAGTTAGTCATTAAAGGGTATTATTTCTTACAAAACGTTGTTTTTTTTTCTACCTACATACTTCCTGTAGAAAGACATTTATAAGTTACAGCAATAGATGATTCTCCTCTGCAAGGAAAGTCCCCACTGTGCCAGACACCTCCTCTCTCGCTTCAAGTAGGAGCTCTGCACAAGGAGGTCATACAGTTCTATGTGCTAAAAATGTCTACCTCTATGGTGATATTAGGATTACCTTACAATAATACAATAACATTTGTAAAGCGCTTTTTTTCCCATAGGACTCAAAGCGCATGGTTACATTTACATTCTCCTCAGTTTGATTGGAGAGATGGGCAGTTGACTACTTGGTCTCCTTACTGTTCGCAATATTGTCTACAGAATATAATTTTATGTTCTACTAAGGTTCATGTGGAAGGAGTTCCTCCACAATATCAAGAATATTCGGATGTGTTTTGTCCCCGTGCAGCTGATCAGTTACCCCCTCATAGACCCTTTGACTGTCTGATAGATTTGAAACCAGGAACCATGCCTCCTAGGGGCCACTTATATAATCTTTCTCCCCCAGAAAAATTGGCCATGGATGATTACATTCAGGAAAATTTACAGAAGGGTTTTATCCGCCCTTCAAGATCTCCTGCGGGGGCCAGATTCTTTTTCGTTCAGAAAAAAGATGGAGGCTTGCACCCCTGTATTGACTACAGGGGTCTAAATAAGATCACGATTAAGAATCGTTACTCACTACCGTTGATTGATGATCTGTTCACACAAGTTTCCGAGGCTTCTGTATTCACAAAGCTAGATCTGAGGGGGGCTTACAATTTAATCCGTATTAGGGAGGAAGACGAGTGGAAGACGGCGTTCAACACTCCCAAGGGGCATTACGAGTATTTGGTGATGCCTTTTGGGTTGTGTAACGCTCCTGCAGTTTTTCAGGAGTTTGTTAACAAGATTTTCAGAGAGGTACTGGGTCACTTTGTAATCGTCTACTTAGACGACATCTTGATAATTTCTAAAAATATCACTGAACATCACCAACATGTGAAATATGTGTTACAAAAACTCAGGGACAATCAATTGTTTGCAAAGTTGGAGAAATGTGTTTTCGAGGTAAAAGAGATCGCCTTTCTTGGATATATTATCTCCACGTCAGGATTGTCCATGGTTCCCAAGAAGGTCTCTGCAGTGAAGGGTTGGCCACAACCATCTGGACTTAAAGCACTGCAGAGGTTCTTGGGATTCGCAAACTATTATAGGAAGTTTATCAGGGGTTTCTCTTTAGTGGTGACTCCACTTACTAATTTGACAAAAAAAGGGGCTGATGCCACTCATTGGTCAGAGAAAGCATGTACGGCATTTTCCTCTCTGAAAGAAGCATTCTGTTCAACTCCTATATTACGTCATGTCGATATTGCTTATCCATTTATAGTAGAGGTGGATGCCTCGGAGGTTGCAGTGGGAGCAGTATTGTCTCAACGTTCAGGACTTCAAGGCAAGCTTCATCCCTGTGCTTTTTTTTCCCAAAAGTTCTCTCCTGCCCAGAGAAACTATGACATTGGAAACAGGGAATTATTGGCCATCAAGCTTGCTTTCGAGGAGTGGCGCCACTGGTTGGAGGGGGCAGAGCATGTAATAACTGTTTACACGGATCATAAAAATTTACAATACATTGAAAAAGCCAAGAGACTCACCCCCAAACAGGCTAGATGGGCCCTCTTTTTCTCCCGTTTTAATTTCATAATTACATTTACACCAGGGAGTAAGAACGTCAAAGCAGACGCCCTTTCTCATTGCTTTGAACCTGAAACTGATCCACCCCCTTCTCCAGAAAGTATTTTGTCAAAAGAGATCATCCTGGCAGCCACTGAAATAGTTAAAGATCTTGCTAGCCTTCTACGTCCTTTTCCAATTAGAAGCCCCAGAAGGGAAACCAGAAGGGGTTCTATATGTTCCTTGTGTCTTGCGCCCCAAGGTATTGCAGTTGTTTCATGGACACAAGAATGCTGGACATCCTGGCATCACCAGAGCCCAAGACTTGTTGGGTAGGTCTGTCTGGTGGCCATCATTACAAACAGATTGCAGAGAATTTGTTAAAACCTGTACCGTCTGTGCCAGGAGCAAACCCTCCCGACTAGCTCCAGTCAGAACTTTACAGTCTCTGCCCTCCCCTCAGGAGCCATGGACGCACATTTCCATGGACTTTGTGGGAGAACTGCCAGTTTCCAATGGAAAGACGGTCATTTGGGTAGTCACTGACAGATTCAGTAAGATGGCTCACTTTGTGTCCTTGAGTGGTTTCCCTTCTGCTCAAAAATTAGCAGATCTTTTTATTCAAAATATCTTTAAGTTACACGGCATTCCGGAGAATGTCGTCTCGGACAGAGGGGTTCAGTTTGTCTCGAGATTCTGGCGGGCCTTCTGTAAGGGGATGGGTATGTCGTTGTCTTTTTCATCAGGTTACCATCCGCAGACCAACGGTCAGACGGAGAGGATTAATTAGTCCTTGGAACAGTTCATCTATAGCAGAGAAAAACTGATGCACAGGACTGCAGCTAATACTGCCAGAGTGCAACTTCCCAGGTAAACTCACTGTGCTTTGTTTGAAGAAAAAAAGCGGTAGTGCACATCCAGCTAAAACTTCGCATTTATTCCAAACTTCTTAAAAGCTTTTTCCAGGCAATACAAATATGGAGAGAGGTACAGGCAGAGAGAAGGTCAACAGCCGTTTCGCGCCTATGCAGCGTGGCGCATCATCAGGTCCTGATGATGCGCCACGCTGCATAGGCGCGAAACGGCTGTTGACCTTCTCTCTGCCTGTACCTCTCTCCATATTTGTATTGCCTGGAAAAAGCTTTTAAGAAGTTTGGAATAAATGCGAAGTTTTAGCTGGATGTGCACTACCAAGTCCTTGGAACAGTTCTTAAGATGTTATGTGGCGGACGCTCAACACCAGTGGGCGGAGTTTCTGCCATTCGCTGAGTTCGCACATAACAATCTCAGGAATGAGTCCTCTGGTTATGCGCCTTTTCAGATAGTCAATGGGAAGTCTCCCAAATTTTCTCCTTTACCAGTGATGGCCTCTCCATTCCCTGTTCTGGAGAAGTGGCAGGAATCCTTCAAGAAGATCTGGGCTAATGTCAGAGAAAATTTGAAAAAGGCTTTTGGTATACAGAAGAGGCAGGCAGATAAGAGACGATCTGCGGAGTGGGAGTTTAAACCAGGGGACAAAGTTTGGGTATCAACTCGTCATATAGCTCTGAGACAGCCGTCCGCGAAACTGGGGCCCAGGTATATTGGTCCATATCCAATTTCCGAAAGGGTTAATCGTGTTACTTACAGAGTCAGTTTACCGCATTCTCTAAAGGTGGTGAAAGCCTTTCATGTGTCGCTCTTGAAGCCGGCTGTTCAGGTGGATTCCCTCCCGGCTCACCCTGTCATGGTTGATGGTGAGCCTGAATGGGAGGTTGAGGAGATCTTGGACTCCAGACGAGTTCAGGGTTCAGTGCAGTATTTGGTGCATTGGAGAGGGTACGGTCTAGAGGAAAGATCCTGGGTCAAAGCAGGTGATTTACATGCTGATAATCTTAGGAGACGGTTCCATGAGCTCCATCCTGACAGGCCAGGTGGGACGTGTCCGGAGTCCACGCCTAGAGGGAGGGGTACTGTAATGAAAAATCCGCAACGCCGGATGGATTGCGGAAATATGGTCGCATCCAGTCCGCCAAGCAGACCTTCCAACGCGGGATGCGTAAATTCGTCCGCATCCGCTGCGCAAACCCATCCTAGCACTCTGCTCCAAACTCACCAGCATGCTGCTCACCAGGGCTCTGCCATCTTGCCTCTAGGGGGTGCGCGCGCATGCCAGACATGCCTTTATGCTCTTAGAAAGCGTGTCAGCTGACCTGGAGGTCAGCTGACATTTTAGCCTGCTCTGATTGGTTGCTGCCTGGGGTGGAGACTTCTCTCCCAGGCAGTATATAAGGAAGTGCTTTTCAGTCACACTTCGTCTTTGTTTGCGATACCCTGTGTCAGCACTCAGACCTAGTCAGCCTTGTCTGTGGTATTGTGCTATATATTGGTTTATCGCCAATATGTACACATATTAAACTGTTTGATTTATCGTGTCACGCTATACTTGCATTATTGGCGATTCTGCAGATCACCATATAATCAGGTATAGCATCTGTATTATTGGTGATACTGCAGATCACCAATAATCAGAATATCTCTTGCTGACACCAATCGTTACACTGACCCCGCACCAACTGGAGATCGGCAATGTGGTGTGTGACAACAGAAGCAATCTCATTCCGGCCTTGAGTTTGGGCAGGTTGACACATGTGCCCTGCATGGCACATGTGCTGAATCTTCAGGTCCAGGAAGGTGTGTGGGCATTTCAGCGGTTCCTACATGGCCATGGCGCGCTTCTCTGATATTCAGCGGAGAAAGAACTTCCCAGTGAGGTGCTTGATTTGCGATAGCCCGACTCGCTGGAATTCAACGCTCCTCATGTTTGACGACCTGCTACAACAGGTGAAAGCCGTCAAAGAGTATCTGTACAGCTACGGTGCTAGGGCAGGCTCTGGGGAGCTGGGAATTTTCTTCACGAGGTACTGGACACTCATGCATAATGCCTGCAGGCTCATGCATCCGTTTGAGGAGGTGACAAACATGGTGAGTCGCAATGAAGGCACCATCAGCGAACTGATCCCATACGCTTTTTTCCTGGAGCATGCCGTATGTAGAGTGGTGGATCAAGCTGTAGGGGAGCGTGAATAGGAAGAGAAAGAAGGGTCGTGGGAACCAGAAACAGAACCAGATTTTTTGTCAACACCTGCGGCAGCACAGAGGATGGGGGAGAGGAGTCAGACGAGGAAAGTAGCTTTGAGGCAGAGGCGGAAGAACTACCGCAGCAGGTGTCGCAGGGGGCTTGTGCTGATCACCTTTCCTGTGGTATTGTTCGTGGCTGGGGGGAGGAAGAGAACTTACCTGACATCACTGAGGAAGAGCAAGAGGAGATGACTAGTAGGTCGGCATCCAACCTTGAGCAGATAGGGTCTTTCATGCTGTCCAGCCTGTTGAGGGACCCCGTATAAAAAAGCTCAAGGGGAATAACCTGTACTGGGTGGCAACACAACTAGACCCTTGGTATAAGCACAAAGTGGTGGAGATGTTACCAAATTACCAGAAGGCAGAAATAATGCAACACTTGCACAACAAGCTGGCTAGTATGCTTTACAGTGTGTTTAAGGGTGATGTCACAGTATAACAGAAAAAAGGTGCCAGTAATCCTCCTCCTCCTCCCATGTCCACGCAGGCAAGGACAGGACGCTCTAGCGATCTGATGGTGAGGTTGGACATGCAGACTTTCTTTAGTCCAATGCCTCGCCTCGGCCCTTCGGGATCCACCCGCCAACAACCCCTCGACTGGCAGGTAGTTGACTACCTGGCCTTAAGAGCGGATATAGACACTCTGAGCAGCGATGAACCTCTGGACTGCTGGGTGCGCAGGCCTGACCTGTGGCCAGAGCTGTCACAACTTGCCATCGAACTTCTAGCTTGCCCCGCCTCAAGCGTCCTGTCAGAAAGGACCTTCAGAGCAGCAGGAGGCATTGCCACTGACAAGAGAAGTCGCCCAGTGCTGGTCGTAATGGAGAAAGCTACACTTACGGATCATTACTCGTAATTTTACGCTATTACGCATTACGAAATTACGCTTACGGCATAGACATTCAATTTCGGTACATGTCTATAATTACGTATAGCACTTACGCAATTACGCGTAAGTATACCGTAATTCAGGTTATTACGTTATAGGCTTACGCGTAAAATCCTACTAGCAATTAATGCGTAAGGTCATGCTGCCAAGCGGAAAAGTTGACGCATGGATCAATGTTAGGTAGCTGCCGACTTTAAGGGTTAATTGCAAAGCCCCCTTAAGTGCTAAGAGCCTCAAATTTGGAGAATATATTAAGGAGATCAGAAGGAATAAGAGGAAAATTTTTTTTTCAAAAAGACCTTATAGTTTTTGAGAAAATCGATGTTAAAGTTTCAAAGGAAAAATATATACATTTAAAAACCCGCCGACTTTAACGGTTAATAGCAAAGCCTGCTTAAAATTTAGGAACACTAAATTCACAGGGTATATTAAGGGGATCAGTGGGAATAAGAGGAAAAAATTTTTTTCAAAAAGACCTTATAGTTTTTGAGAAAATCGATTTTTAAGTTTCAAGGGCGAAAATGTCTTTTAAATGCGGAAAATGTCAGTTTTTTTTGCACAGGTAACAATAGTGTTTTATTTTCATAGATTCCCCCAAGTGGGAAGAGTTTTACTTACTTCGTTCTGAGTGTGGGAAATATAAAAAAAAAACGACGTGGGGTCCCCCCTCCCAGACCTCTTTAACCCCTTGTCCCCCATGCAGACTGGGATAGCCAGAATGCGGAGCACCGGCCGCGTGGGGCTCCGCACCCTGACTATACCAGCCCGCATGGTCCATGGATTGGGGGGTCTCGGAAGGGGAGGGGCAGTCAAGTTTTCCCCTCCCCTTCCGAGCCCTTGTCCAATCCAAGGACAAGGGGCTCTTCTCCACCTCCGATGGGCGGTGGAGGTGGAGGCCGCGATTTCCTGGGGAGGGGTTCATGGTGGCATCTGGGAGTCCCCTTTAAAAAGGGGTCCCCGAGATGCCCACCCCCCTCCCAGGAGAAATGAGTATAGAGGTACTTGTAGTACCCCTTACCCATTTCCTTTAAGAGTTAAAAGTAAATAAACACACAAACACATAGAAAAAGTATTTTAATTGAACAAAAAACATAACCACAAAAAAAGTCCTTTAATATTCTTAATTAACCATTAATACTTACCTGTCCCTTTAAAAGCCAGTTCCCACGCAATATCCTCGGAAATATACTAATCAGTTACAATGTAACAAAGTTATTACAATGTAACAACTTTGTTACTTTGTAACACCACCGCACCCGACGTCACTCGCCGCTCACCCGCCGGCCGCCGCATACACGCTAGTCCCTGCCGGCTCCCGCCGTCCACTCCGCCCACACCTGTCACTCATATACATGCTGGCACCCATGGGTGCCAGCATGTATATAGGTGACATGTGGGAGAGGCGGGGAGGGCAGCGGAGCCGGCGGGGACTTAGCGTCCCTTCACCCGACAGAGCTCTGAGCTATATTAGCTCAGAGCTCTCGAAAGCATCTTTGTATTTGGGCTCCAAGGAGCCCCATTGGTCCTTAGCAGACCAATGGGGTTCCTTCAAATCAGAAGGAACCCCATTGGTCTGCTAAGGACCAATACAAAGATGCTTAGAGAGCTCTGAGCTATAGCTCAGAGCTCTGTCGGGTCCTGCAGCACAGACGCGACGGCGGCGGCGGCGGTGAGTGACGTCGGGTGCGGCGTAGTTACAATGTAACAAAGTTGTTACATTGTAATAACTTTGTTACATTGTAACTGATTAGTATATTTCCGAGGATATTGCGTGGGAACTGGCTTTTAAAGGGACAGGTAAGTATTAATGGTTAATTAAGAATATTAAAGGACTTTTTTCGTGGTTATGTTTTTTGTTCAATTAAAATACTTTTTCTATGTGTTTGTGTGTTTATTTACTTTTAACTCTTAAAGGAAATGGGTAAGGGGTACTACAAGTACCTCTATACTCATTTCTCCTGGGAGGGGGGTGGGCATCTGGGGGACCCCTTTTTAAAGGGGACTCCCAGATGCCACCATGAACCCCTCCCCAGGAAATCGCGGCCTCCACCTCCACCGCCCATCGGAGGTGGAGAAGAGCCCCTTGTCCTTGGATTGGACAAGGGCTCGGAGGGGGAGGGGAAAGCTTGGCTGCCCCTCCCCTTCCGAGACCCCCTAATCCATGGACCATGCGGGCTGGTATAGTCAGGGTGCGGAGCCCCACGCGGCCGGTGCTCCGCATTCTGGCTATCCCAGTCTGCATGGGGGACAAGGGGTTAAAGAGGTCTGGGAGGGGGGACCCCACGTCGTTTTTTTTTATATTTCCCACACTCAGAACGAAGTAAGTAAAACTCTTCCCACTTGGGGGAATCTATGAAAATAAAACACTATTGTTACCTGTGCAAAAAAAACTGACATTTTCCGCATTTAAAAGACATTTTCGCCCTTGAAACTTAAAAATCGATTTTCTCAAAAACTATAAGGTCTTTTTGAAAAAAAAATTTTTCCTCTTATTCCCACTGATCCCCTTAATATACCCTGTGAATTTGGTGTTCCTAAATTTTAAGCAGGCTTTGCTATTAACCGTTAAAGTCGGCGGGTTTTTAAATGTATATATTTTTCCTTTGAAACTTTAACATCGATTTTCTCAAAAACTATAAGGTCTTTTTGAAAAATTTTGTTTTCCTCTTATTCCTTCTGATCTCCTTAATATATTCTCCAAATTTGAGGCTCTTAGCACTTAAGGGGGCTTTGCTATTAACCCTTAAAGTCGGCGGCTTTTTTATATTATACGGGAGCGTAATATTACGCGATTACGGCAGACTGTGTAATTTCAATGGGAGTTTACTGTCTTACGCGTAATTTGTTACGCGTAAAACGTAAACCTACGGTCTACGCGTAATTAATTACGCGTAATACCGTAACCTTACACGTAACGCTTACGGTGCATTTGTAGTGAATTACGATGCGTAATTACGCTAATGCGTAATTTCGGCCCAGCACTGAAGTCGCCTAGGTCAAAAAAGTGTTCAGTACCTCACTTTTATTAAAATGAATGAGGCATGGATGCCAGAGGGCTACTGCCTGCCAGAAGACTAAGTCAGTCCCCTTGATTGCTTTCTCCGCCACCACCAACATGGTCCAGGACTCCAGGTGGATTCCTGAATTTTTAAGGCCGCTGCTAGCAGCGGCTGCTACCAAAAATAATAATCATTTTTCTGGTGTGTGTGCATGGCTAATATTTCTGACTGAACTGTGGCTGCAACAACAAAACAAAAGGCATGTACATGTGTTAATTCCCCTTCGTGATCGTTACCTTGCCGCAGTGAAGGGGCTTGTGTATCACAATGAAGCAATGACCTATATGAGTGTGTTGGGAGCACACCCAAGATAATAAAGTCATTGTTTCATTGTGGACAGACCAAATTTGATCAGCTGGACAGTCACTGTTGTTCTGTCATTGAGCTACCTCAGCCCAACCATATGGGCTGGAAAACCGACATTGCCTGCACTCTCGCCAACGTGAGCACCAGCACGGCCATCACTACACAAACAGCTGTTTGTTGTGCATTAACCAGTGAGTTTGGTCCGTCAGTGTGAAGCAGTACACTACTTACACTACCTGATCCATGTATACACACGCAAGATGTTTTAAAACACTTTATGCCTCCAGTTTAAGAATGCATTGTCATGTCTGCCCTGTGACAAATGCTCCGGACGTGGAACAGTACAGATTGTTGCTGCTCCTTTTCTGCACTACGATGACAATTATATGTAAAAAGAGAACCAATAGCCCAATATAGTGTAGTAAGCATTGACAATTGGGTAAATAAAACGAGTATAATATATATTCACAAACCAGGGTTACCTCCAAGTAACCACTGTACAGGCAGGTGAGGAGATTGACCTGTCCTCACTCAGGATTAAGAAGTCGCTCTCTGTAGACAGGAGAAAGAAAGGGGTATCCCCCTGCACCAGGGGTGGATATTAATTAAAACGTAATGAAGAACAGAAGCGCCAACAGGATAAAATCAATTCTTAAAACTTTAAAAATTGCTTAGGAGGCAGTGGTGGACTAACCCCTCTGCAAGCAGACACAAAAACTGTGTATTCAAAAGAATCAAATTTATTGGTACACTCCAGGGGTTTTTGCAACGCATTTCGCAGGTATATTCCCACTCCCTCAGGCAATAAAAAAATAGGAGTACACACAGCACAGTCTCAAGGTCACGTCAGAGGCGCTTATCGTGACCTTGAGACTGTACTGTGTGTACTCCTATTTTTTTGCGGGGGGTAAGTTCACCACTGCCTCCTAAGCAATTTTAAAAGTTTTAAGAATTGATTTTATCCTGTTCTTCATTACGTTACGATGACTATTATGCAAGAGGAATCATTTTCAAAAGTACAAAAGTGGGTGAGATCTCATAATTCTGAACTGTGCTGAGGTGTCCATCTGATACTCCATGATCTCGGTACATCACAATCTTCTCTGGCAGCGCATGATTTACCTTGTAGTACTTCTAGAGAGCTGGCACAAGGTACAGCTTCAAGCCATCCATACTATCCTGATGTGGTCACTGAAAGAATACACAGAAGTATCAGTGGGTCAGGAAATAATTTATGTTGGCGCAACAAAGCCTGTCACTGAACGGGAACTCCTTCTGGCATCATGGTAGATCCATCACCATCAGATTTTTCAGGGGAATAAATAACGTCCACCCACCACTCCATCTTGGTATACCACAATCTTTTCTGGCAGCGCATGATTTACCTTGTAATACTTCTGGAGAGCTGCCACAAGGTACAGCTTCAAGCCATCCATACTACTGTAATGGACTTACCTCCGAGATCCAGCAACGCGGCCGTCTCTGCCAAGAGCGGGTCGCGTCCTAGCACTTCTGCATGTAGGCAGCCATCCTCCGCTGGTGACGCACGCACTGGGGATCGCTCTACGCATACTGGTGGGCGGATGTCTCTCTCCTTTCGGCTGCAGTATGGTCTGAGGCAGTGACAGAAGTAGTGTCAGCTGACAGGATAGTCAGCTGACACTTAGGCAAGGGTTTATTTAATAAATATAAAAAAAATGGATGACTCTGGCTGGGATTGAACTCTGGTCTCTCACATCGGAGGCGATGCCCTTAACCAGTATGCTATAGCTGACACACAGTCAGGATGTTTTGCTGGTCAGTACTGGTTAGTCAGCTGACATGTATTGTCACTTGTGTCAACTGATCTCTCTGTCAGCTGACACTTAAACAGGATTAATGCCTGCGTGATTGGCTGTTGTGTACATGTAGCCAGCCACTGATTGGATGCTGTCAGTATTTAAACCTTGCTGTGACAGTTGCATGTTGCCCATGATAGCTCTAGCTCTAGCAGATTTTTCAGGGAATGATTAACCACTCCCCACAGCTCTCCTTCAAGCTTGCAATTTAACTGCAGCTAAATTTTCTGTGCGATGCTTCTCAGTTTCGTTGGATTAGAGATTGCTTTCACATTCACAAATTGAGAAAGCACAGGTGTTTGTACACAGCACAAGTTTTTATGGCAACGTAAAGGTCAGCGCTCATCGGCAGGTATTAGCTCTGGAATTACCACAGTTATCAAAGTAACATATCAGGAAAAAAAATTGTAGAATTTTATAAATAACTTTGCAAATTTCAATTAATCAAAAAACCCTGTATTCTTAAATTTTCCTTATCATCGCCTGCACTCTCGCCAACGTGCGTACGAGCATGGCCATCACTATACAAACATTGCTGCCGAGGGGACTGACATTTATGTCCTGAGATCAACTAATGACAACCCTTTGCAGCTGTTTGCAGTGCGTTAAACAGTGAGTTTGGTCTGTCAGTGTGAAGCAGTACTTACACTACTTAATCCATGTATACACACATCAGATGTTTTAAAGCACTTTATGCCTCTAATTTAGGAATGCAATGTGATCTCTGCCCTTAAAGGGATTATAACCCTACTCTGCGTCAAATACGTAATTTTCCCAGGGACTTTTTATATGTATCCCACTCCGGCATTCCCCCCCTCCAGGTGTTAGACCCCTTGAAACAACTTTTCCAGCACTTTTCTGTCCAGAAACAGTCTTTGTAGGTTATAAAATGTGCCTGCCCATTGAAGTCTATGGCGGTTCGCGCGAACTCGAACTTTTGCGGAAGTTCACGTCCACGGTCCGAGACCCCAAAATCGGAACTTCAAGCAATCTCTACTGTGAAGGAGAGACTAGGGACAGAGCTATATGCTATTAGGGAAAGCATTAGTTAGGCCTGTGTTCTGTGTCTCCAGTGGAGTTTCTTGCTACTACAGTACAATTCACCATCTGCATAACCCAAGAGTCCTTCTGAAGACTGTGTTTTGATCTTGTGATATTGCTGTTCAGTGTGTCCATACAGTGCACTTTAGCTGTTGCAGACAGGTGCAGTCAGTGCTTAGTGCTACAGTAGTTCACCCTTCTAAGGGCTGTTTTTCTTTTTCTTGCTATTGTTATATTGCAGTTTTGAGTGTCCAATGCACACGTTAGCTGTTGGAGACAGGTCTGCTGGTCCTAGTGGTGCACTGACCATAACCCAATAATTCTTCACTACCACTACTGGCATCTAGTATCCAGTACTATCTCCTGTATAAGGCCTCAGTGCAGAATCAGTGTTTTTTTGGTCACTTAACTGTCATTGAACTACCTCAGCCTGACCATAGGGGCTAGAAAACCGCAATCACCCGCACTCCCGCAAACGTGCGCACAAGGTGCTGACCCACCGTTTGCACTTGGTCTCTAATTGTATATACACTTAAAAGCTCCCCCCAAAAAAAGATTTATATATACCTGTGGCTTCCTCCAGCCCCATCAGCTTGGATCGCTCCCACGCCGCTGTCCTCCGATGTCTGCAGCGCCGATACCGGGTCCCCGCACTTCCGTCAGTCGGAGCCAGTCTGACATAAGGGAAGTGCACCCTCTACGTATCTCTCCAGCAGCTGCTGGAGAGATACGCAAAGAGCGCACTTCTCCTGCGAAGACTGGAGCTGACTGATGGAAGTGGACCCGGTACATGCGCTGCAGACTTCGGAGGATGGCGGCGTGGGAGCGATCCAAGCTGATAGGGCTGGAGGAAGCCCAAGGTATGTATAATTTTTTTTTTGGGGGGGGGCTCTGGAACACTTTAAAGGATAACTGAAGCGAGAGGGAAATGGAGACTCTAATACTTTTAGCCATAGACCCTGAACAAGCATATGCAGATCAGGCGTTTCTGACATTATTGTCAGATCTGAGAAGGTCAGCTGCATGGTCGTTTCTGGTGGTGTTCAGACACTACTGCAGCTATATAGATCAGCAGGGTTGCCAGGCAACTGGTATTGTTTAAAAGAAAATAAAAATGGCAGCCTCCTTATTCTTCTCACTTCAGTTATTCTTCAAGCTTCTCCCTTATACTGTATTTATGGTGCCAATGCACTTTATTTTCCACTAGGTGGCATTGGTGATTTTTTTCCCTACTTCTTTACATGCTATGAATTAAGCTTGCCCTTTATTTTTTCACTTAAAAGAAAACTATAGTGAGTGGGATATGAAGGCTGCCATATTTACTGTATATACCTCTAGGCAGTATTAGTTGCCTGGCAGCTCTGCTGGTCTATTTGGCTGCAGTAGTGCGAAACAATTGTCGACTGCAGTTTGATGTATCAACACCTTTGACTTCATGTGGCGAGATGCTCAGTAGTGATGGGCCGAACAGTTCGCCTGGGGAACCTCTCTGGGCCTCTTACTACTTCCGGGTCGCAATGACCCGGAGTGGTACGCCTGCGCTGCCCGGCGGAGCGCGTCCTAGATCGCGCTCCTGTTGCCGGGCACTCTCTGCACATGAGCGTGACGTCACTCATGACGTCACGCACATGCGCAGAGAGTGCTCGGCAACAGGAGCGCGATCTAGGACGCGCTCCGCCGGGCAGCGCAGGCGTACTACTCCGGGTCATTGCGACCCGGAAGTAGTAAGAGGCCCATGGATTTAGAGATGTTCGCCACATCTCTAATGCTCAGTTGAACATTGAAAGTTCATATCTGTTGCCCGTTGTTTGCCTTGACTTCAGATAGTATTTGTGATAACTACTGTGGTAATACAGCCCACACTTTAATCACTTTTACTGTAAAGAACCCTTTCCTAAATAAATGGCTAAAACTTTTTCCTCTATGCACAAATCATGTCCCCTAGTTCCTTGCACAAGCCTAGAAATGAAAAGCTTATCTGACAAAGCGTTTATATTGCCCTCTGATGTATTTATACATGTTAATTAGATCTCTTAGGTGTCTTTTCTCCAGTTTATGTAACCTTTCCTGGTAAGTGAGACCTTCCATCCCTCGTATTAATTTTGTTTCTTGTCTCTGCACCTGCTTTAAAACTGCAATGTCCCTCCTGTAATGCGGTGTCCAGAATAGTATTCCAGATACAGCCTCATTAGAGACCGAAACAGCGGCAGTATTATGCTAGCATTCCAAATTTGTATTTCCCTTTTAAAGGGATACTATAGGGGGGTCGGGGGAAAATGAGTTGAAGTTACCCGGGGCTTCTAATGGTCCCCCGCAGGCATCCTGTGCCCGTGCAGCCACTCACCGATGCTCCGGCCCCGCCCTGGGTCACTTCTGGAATTTCAGACTTTAAAGTCTGAAAACCACTGCGCCTGCGTTGCCATGTCCTCGCTTACCCTGATATCCTCAGGAGCGCACGGCGCAGGCACAGACCATACTAGTCCTGCGCAGTACGCTCCTGGTGCCATCAGCGGTAGTGAGGATACGACAACGCAGGCGCAGTGGTTTTCAGACTTTAAAGTCTGAAATTCCAGAAGAGACCCAGAGGTGGGGCCGGAGCATCGGTGAGTGGCTGCACGGGCACAGGATGCCTGCGGGAGACCATTAGAAGCCCCGGGTAAGTTCAACTCATTTTCCCCCGACCCCCCCCCCCCACCCCCCTACAGTATCCCTTTAATGCACCCCAACATTTTATTTGCTTTAGCTGCAGCTGCTTTTTAAATAGATAATACAGGTCCTTCTCAGAAAATTTGCATATTGTGATAAAGTTCATTATTTTCTGTAATGTACTAATAAACATTAGACCTTTTATTGTTTTAACATTGATGATTTTGGCATACAGCTCATGAAAACCCAAAATTCCTATCTCAAAAAATTAGCATATCATGAAAAGGTTCTCTAAACGAGCTATTAACCTAATCATCTGAATCAACGAATTAACTCTAAACACCTGCAAAAGATTACTGAGGCTTTTAAAAACTCCCAGCCTGGTTCATTACTCAAAACCGCAATCATGGGTAAAACTGCCGACCTGACTGCTGTCCAGAAGGCCATCATTGACACCCTCAAGCAAGAGAGTAAGACACAGAAAGAAATTTCTGAACGAATAGGCTGTTCCCAGAGTGCTGTATCAAGGCACCTCAGTGGGAAGTCTGTGGGAAGGAAAAAGTGTGTCAGAAAACGCTGCACAATGAGAAGAGGTGACCGGACCCTGAGGAAGATTGTGGAGAAGGACTGATTCCAGACCTTGGGGGACCTGCGGAAGCAGTGGACTGAGTCTGGGGTAGAAACATCCAGAGCCACCTTGTACAGGCGTGTGCAGGAAATGGGCTACAGGTGCCGCATTCCCCAGATCAAGCCACTTTTGAACCAGAAACAGTGGCAGAAGCGCCTGACCTGGGCTACAGAGAAGCAGCACTGAACTGTTGCTCAGTGGTCCAAAGTACTTTTTTCGGATGAAAGCAACTTTTGCATGTCATTCGGAAATCAAGGTGCCAGAGTCTGGAGGAAGACTGGGGAAAAGGAAATGCCAAAATACCTGAAGTTCAGTGTCAAGTACCCACAGTCAGTGATGGTCTGGGGTGCCATGTCAGCTGCTGGTGTTGGTCCACTGTGTTTTATCAAGGGCAGGGTCAAGGCAGCTAGCTATGAGGAGATTTTGGAGCACTTCATGCTTCCATCTGCTGAAAAGCTTTATGGAGATGAAGATTTCATTTTTCAGCACAACCTGGCACCTGCTCACAGTGCCAAAACCACTGGTAAATGGTTTACTGACCATGGTATTACTGTGCTCAATTGGCCTGCCAACTCTCCTGACCTGAACCCCATAGAGAATCTGTGGGATATTGTGAAGAGAAAGTTAAGAGACGCAAGAACCAACACTCTGGATGAGCTTAAGGCCACTATCGAAGCATCCTGGGCCTCCATAACACCTGAGCGGTGCCACAGGCTGATTGCCACCATGCCAAGCCGCATTGAAGCAGTCATTTCTGCAAAAGGATTCCCGACCAAGTATTGAGTGCATAACTGAACATAATTATTTGAAGGTTGACTTTTTTTGTTTTAAAAACACTTTTCTTTTATTGGTCGGATGAAATATGCTAATTTTTTGAGATAGGAATTTTGGGTTTTCATGAGCTGTATGCCAAAATCATCAATATTAAAACAATAAAAGGCTTGAACTACTTCAGTTGTGTGTAATGAATCTAAAATATATGAAAGTCTAATGTTTATCAGTACATTACAGAAAATAATGAACTTTATCACAATATGCTAATTTTTTGAGAAGGACCCGTATTTCCACTTTAAATAATACAACTTTTGCTCTTACCAGGTCAAAACTACCAGATAGAAGAAGATCCTTGACAGTGATAGGCATATCTGTCATTTGAGACTTTATTTCTGAATTGTTGTTTTGGCTCATCATATCTGCCCATGTATCTGCAAATGAACAGGTGAGAATACCTGGGTTATGATACTGCTTTTGAAGAAATAAAGCACAGATCAGAAAATGAACTCAAGGTACAATATTATATTGCTTGAACAACACTAAATAATTTGCGTGCCAGCTAACCAGAAATGAAAATTGTGTTACATGATATTAGTGATAAACGAACAATTCCCATAGCACATAGTTACATAGTTATTTTGGTTGAAAAAAGACATACGTCCATCGAGTTCAACCAGTACAAAGTACAACTCCAGCCCGTCCCCCACATACCCCTGTTGATCCAGAGGAAGGCGAAAAAACCCACAAGGCATGGTCCAATTAGCCCCAAAAGGGAAAAATTCCTTCCTGACTCCAGATGGCAATCAGATAAAATCCCTGGATCAACATCATTAGGCATAACCTAGTAATTGTAGCCATGGATGTCTTTCAACGCAAGGAAAGCATCTAAGCCCCCTTTAAATGCAGGTATAGAGTTTGCCATAACGACTTCCTGTGGCAATGCAGTCCACATCTTAATCACTCTTACTGTAAAGAACCCTTTCCTAAATAAATGGCTAAAACGTTTTTCCTCCATGCGCAGCTCATGTCCTCTAGTCCTTTGAGAAGGCCTAGGGACAAAAAGCTCATCCGCCAAGCTATTATATTGCCCTCTGATGTATTTATACATGTTAATTAGATCTCCTCTAAGGCGTCTTTTCTCTAGACTAAATAAACCCAGTTTATCTAACCTTTCTTGGTAAGCGAGACCTTCCATCCCACGTATCAATTTTGTAGCTCGTCGCTGCACCTGCTCTAAAACTGCAAAATCTATTTTGTAATGTGGTGCCCAGAACTGAATTCCATATTCCAGATGTGGCCTTACTAGAGAGTTAAACAGGGGCAATATTATGCTAGCATCTCGAGTTTTTATTTCCCTTTTAATGCATCCCAAAATTTTGTTCGCTTTAGCTGCAGCGGCTTGGCATTGAGTACGATTATTTAACTTGTTGTCGATGAGTACTCCTAAGTCCTTCTCCAAGTTTGATGTTCCCAACTGTATCCCATTTATTTTGTATGGTGCTAGACCATTGGTACGACCAAAATGCATGACTTTACATTTGTCAACATTGAATTTCATCTGCCATGTATGTGCCCATATAGCCATCCTATCCAGATCCTGTTGCAATATGACACTATCTTCCTGAGAGTTGATGATTCTGCACAATTTTGTATCATCTGCAAAAATAGCAACATTGCTCACTACTGCATCTACTAGGTCATTAATAAATAAATTGAAGAGCACTGGACCCAGTACAGACCCCTGTGGGACCCCACTGCTAACAGTCTCCCATTTTGAGTACGATCCATTGACCACAACTCTTTGTTTTCTGTCCATTAGCCAGTTCCCTATCCATGCACACAAACTCTTCCCCAGTCCTTGCATCCTCAACTTTTGCACCAGACTTCTGTGGGGAACAGTGTCGAAGGCCTTTGCAAAGTCCAAGTATATCACATCTACAGCATTCCCAATATCCATATTAGCATTCACTACCTCATAAAAGCTGAGCATGTTAGTCAAACAGGGCCTGTCTTTAGTAAACCCATGTTGATGCTGAGAAATAAGATTATTTTCTACTATGAAGTCATGTATAGTATCTCTTAGTAACCCCTCAAATAGTTTGCATACAACTGATGTTAAGCTTACAGGTCTATAATTTCCTGGATCCGATTTTTTGCCCTTCTTAAATAATGGGAAAACGTGGTCTGTACGCCAATCCACTGGGACTCTGCTAGTTGCAAGAGAGTCACAAAAGATAAGATAAAGGGGCTTAGCTATAACTGAACTTAATTCTCTTAGGACCCGAGGATGCATGCCATCCGGGCCAGGTGCCTTGTCTATTTTTAATTAATTTAGTCTTGCCTTTACTTCTTCCTGCGTTAAGTATTTAATATTACAGTTAGAAGATTGAGACTCTTCTGCCTCTGTAATTTGCAACAGTGCTGTTCCCTTTGTGAAGACAGAAGCAAAGAAAGCATTTAATAACTCTGCCTTACCTTGGTCGTCCACCATTGAGTTCCCACCCTCATCCTTTAGGATTCCTATACAGTCAACCTTTCTTTTTTTAGCTCAATCACAAGAAAATGTATGCGTGCTCTACACCAAGCTTAACCCTTTCAAGTCTAGCTGTGCAAATTTGGCTAAAATGGCTTAATTTTTTTAGAGTTGATGTACTTGTAAAACTTTTTTGGGTTAGATTTGACATCCCTAGCGATTTGATTTTCAGCTTCGATCTTTGCCAGTCTAATTTCTTTTTTACAATTTTTATTGCACTCCTTATAATTGCTTAGTGCAGCCTCAGTCCCCTCCTGTTGTAGGACCTTATAGGCATTCTTTTTCCTCTTCATTTTATCCCTAACCTTTCTATTCATCCATAGAGGCCTTTTTTTATTCCTAGACATTTTGTTTCCATATAGGATATACATACTACAATATTGATTGAGAATACGTTTAAAAGCTTGCCATTTCCCTTCAGTGTCCTTCCCTTGTAGTACATTATCCCAGTTCACCAAACTTAGTGCCTGCCTAATTTGATTGAACTTTGCTTTTCTAAAATTCATAGTTTTAGTGGTCCCGCTGCCCCGTGGCCTATCAGTCACCAGATCAAACGTTATCATGTTGTGATCACTATTTCCCAAATGTTCTTGAACCTGCACATTAGATACATTATCTGGTCTATTAGAAATGATCAAATCCAGTAACGCATTCCCCCTAGTTGGTTCCGTTACCATTTGAGTCAAGTAATTGTCCTGTAGTGCTGCCAGAAATCTGCTGCTTTTACCAGAATGGGTAGCCTCAATACCCCAGTCAATGTCTGGAAAGTTGAAGTCGCCCATAATTATGACCTCATTTTTACTTGCAGCTTTTTCAATCTGCTGTAGTAATCGCAGTTCTGCAGCTTCATTAATAAGAGGTGGTCTGTAGCATACCCCAATAAGCAATTGGCAACTTTTATTTCCACCATGAATATTTACCCAAACGGACTTCACATCTTCGCAATCTTCCTCCATCTCATCGTTGAGGACAGCTGTAAAAGAATTCTTAACAAAGAGACAAACCCCTCCACCTTTTTTCCCTGTTCTATCCCTCCTAAACACATTGTATTCTTTTAAATTAGCTATCCAGTCATGGCTTTCATCGATCCATGTCTCGGTTATTCCACAATGTCATAGCCTTTGTCATTCAGAATGAACTCTAGTTCGTCTATTTTATTTGCAAGGCTCCGAGCATTGGTTACCATGCACTTTATATTTTTACCAACACATTTACCAATTTTGTTTACACGAAATGGGCTACTTGAAGTTTTACCAACCTCTTTAATCTTTACACTGTCCTAACCCCCCTCTCCACCCCCCATAATGTTAGTCTCCCACTGTCTTTTTACCTTATCTTGTCTACGTATTGAGACTTTATCCTCCCGCCTCCCCCCAGATCCTAGTTTAAAATCTCCTCCAACCGTTTAGCCATCTTCTCCCCCAATGCAGCTGCACCCTCCCCATTAAGGTGCAGCCCATCCCTGCTGTAGAACCTGTAGCCGACTGCAAAGTCTGCCCAGTTCTCCAGGAACCCAAACCCTTCCTTCCTACCCCAATTTCTCAGCCACTTATTTAACTCCCTAAGCTCCCTCTGTCTCTCAGATGTAGCGCGTGGCACTGGCAGTATTTCAGAGAACACCACCTTGGAGGTCCTTGCTTTAAGTTTATCTCCAAGTACCTGAAAATCCTTTTTGAGGACCTTCCATCTCCCACTAACTTTGTCATTGGTGCCAATGTGTACCATGACAGCTGGGTCTTCCCCAGCCCCACCCAATAAGCACAATCGCCGTTCATCAGCTTGCCTGAGCAGAATCCCGTCAGCCATTTTCACTTTGCCTGTAGTCATTGTAGGGTGAGGAACTGCTGCTGCAGATACAGTGAAAAAGGGCAGTCCAAGGAGCTCAACTGCTGCAATATAACATACCAGGGATTCAACCAGTCTACACCCAGATTTCAAGGTGTACGAATCAGCAGCAACAATGAAAAAGTGACTGGGTCTCCACCTGGATAAATGCAATTATAGCACTATTTCATACCTCCCAATTTTTTGAGATGAGAAAGAGGGATACTTAACCATACCCCTAACCATGCCCCGGCACACCCCTAGTCCCACATACCATAAAGATTTCATAAGAAAATTATGTTGTTTTATAATTCAAACCACACTGTTCCTTTCTATCCTGGTTCATTTTCTTTCATATTAACAGTTTAAAATTAGTAATATAACAATTCAAAGAATGGGAATAAAGTTTAGAGTCAATCAAACACATTTTTAGTAGAGAAATATATATATTTACATAGAAAGAGGGACGAAGTCCCAAAAGAGGGACAAATGAGGAGGAAAGAGGGACAGAGGGACAGGGCTCCCAAAGAGGGACTGTCCTTCCAAAAGAGAGACAGTTGGGAGCTATGCTATTTTATTGTACCATAGTGATAAAAAACACGACGTTTTGGCTGCATTCTAGCCTGTTGTCACTGTGCAAAAGTGATTAATTGTCACTGGTCCCAACACAGCGTCACCCGGGTAACCTAACTGTGCATAACTTTCAGTCATATTAGATAGTCAGTGTGTGGTAAAAATATAAATAAATACTACATATTCTGGCATATAAGACGACTGGGAGTATAAGATGACCCCCCCCCCCCCAACTTTTCCAGTTAAAATACAGAGTTTGGGATAAATTGGCCATACTGACCCTCTTCCAACGCACACCAAATAAAAATTTTAAAAAATCACATACTGGTGCTATGTATGAACAGATACTGGTGCTGTTCTGTATGTGGTACCCATTCTATAACAGTATAAAGGTGATTGACTGGTTGGATTGGATCAACTCTCCCTCTCCGTAGGCGGATTGGTCAGCTCTACCTGTCTTAAAGTGGATTGATCAGATCTGCCTGTCTCCATGTTTATCAGAGTGGTATGGAAGAATAGATTGTGCTGTGCCCATGAATCATGCCTCTTTCACTCGTCTGGCCTTGCCTGCGCCACTTCACTACAGTCCTCAGCAGCGAGATCTGAGAGGCGGTAACAGTATAGGGCGGGCCAGATGGGTGGAAGAGGCATATTTTTGCTCAGTTTTTCAGGCCTCCTCTAGTGTGGCTGGTATTTCAAGTGTTTAGGCAGGTAAATACTCATTTTTTCAGGCTTCACCTAGTGTGGCTGTTTATTTACATTTTTACAAGGAAAAATTCCTGTTGCCTCCGTTGATGCAGCGGGATGCTATCTGTCTAAATGTGGCCACACACAATACAATAAAATGATCCGATTTTACAGCAATTCGATAAAAACGATCGGATCTCCCGAAAGAATCGAAAGCTTTTTTTTTTCATTCGACTGAAAAATCCGATCGGATTTCCTGTTTTCTTCGATTTTAATCGATTCGGAATACCAGATATTTTTCTTCTATATTTCTAAAAATTGTATGGTGCGTGTTAGATGGTCAATTTATTAATATACACACCCTAGCAATTTTTTCAGAGTTTCCAATCATTTTTATCATAATTGGGGAAAAATTTAACATGTGTGGTACATTGGTCATATTTTTGAAATGTTACAATCAGTCAGAAAAATTGATCGCAATTCTGAAATTGAACAGATATTTAAAAAATTGTATGAAGAAAAGATAATATGGATGCCTGACTCACAAGATATGATTACCTCTAAAGGTGCCCATACACTTAACAATTTTCCCGCCGATATACAGCAGATTCGATCACTGTGATCGAATCTGCTGTGAAAACGTTGCTCAAACGCTGACCGAACGATCAATTTCCGTCCGCAATCAAACGTTCTCGTCGATCTGTCCGTGCTGAAGATTTCACTCGATCGCCGGCGGGTCGGGAGTGTGTCAATAGCAGCGTTCGAATGTCCGACGACCAACGCTAGCGGCAATACATTACCTGATCCGGCCGGCTCGTATCCCCGCTGTCACTGCTGCTCCTTCACCGCTGGGCTCCGGCAGGCTTCACTTCTTCCTGTCCCGACAGGAAGCTTAAACAGTAGAGCGCCCTCTACTGTTTAAACTTCCCCGGACAGGAAGTACAGTGAAGCTGCAGCCCTGGAGCCCTTGCTCCGGCCGGATCAGGTAATGTATGCAGGGGGGGCGGCGGCAGCGGCAGCTTCACAGATGGTGAATCGATTTCATGCTGAAATCGATTCACAATCTGTTTGCAGTAAAGGCAGCCATACGATTCCTCTCTGATCAGAGAGGGATCTATCTGTTGGTCGATGGCAAATTGACCAGTGTATAGCCACCTTTAAATTGTCACCTCCTGTTCACGTGGGGGCGTGGTGTTTATGTGAAGAGCGTGGTATTAGATTGGGTTATAGAAGCAGCTGACCTCTGCTGTAAATTGCCTTAGTGGAACATTCAGGCACTTTTCGTTTGTAAGCACTGTTCTTTCAGTAATGACTATTTGTGTCCTCTCTTTCAGGCCTATTTGAGGACTGGCGCCTTTTTATTCATGCTGGAAGGATGGCGTGACTGCTCAACTTTTTGTCACCTGTTCATGTAGGGGCTTGGAGTTTAAGTGAAGAGCATAGTATTAGATTGGATTATAACGGCACCTGACCTCTGCTGTAAATTGATTTAGTGGAAAAATGTAGGTACTTTGTTTGCAAGCATTGTTTTTTCAGTAAAGTTTGCCTTCTCTCTTTCAGGCTTATTTGAGGACTGGTGTTCTTTTCGGTTGGCCTGGAAGGATGATGTGGCTCTAAAGTGGAGTCGTTGGCAACGTGGAACATTGAGTTGTAATATTTAAAATGTTTTAACTTTTAGGTCACAAAAAGTTTCAAACTGTAATAGCTAAATTTGCAATGGCACACATTTCTGGTTTCTGCTAAAGTGGCTGAACATAACAATTTCAACAATCTGTTTATAGTACTCCATATCAAAAAGTACCACAGCCGCATAAATATTGTTTGGCCTCCAGTGAGTTGGGTGCAGGGCAAGCTGAACGACGTCTTGCTCTGTTGTCGCTAAACTCCCCCGCAGTGTTAAATACTATTCCCTCTCCGAGTTGCTACAAGATGTAATTTGGGGTCAGGCGATCCCCGAATTACTCTTGAGAGGGGCACACATCATAGCATTAGTGCTTTGAGGGTAACCCAGCTTCGGCGCTCGCCACTGAGCGCCGTGCACTAAAGGAACCTGCTTCGCCACTGCCCCCTATTACAAGCAGAACATATTACTACACTGTTGTTATTCTCAAGATTCCTCAAAGCCTCTCTTTCTTCCTTTTTTAAATTGTAGTTAACCTGGTAGTGTTCCAATCTAACAGTATTCTCTATGCTTTTAAGTTATTTAGTGAGTAAATCCACTTGGAGCAGGCACCAACGATGAAAGTAATCGTCTCTTTATTAATCACATCTGTTTAAAAGCAGCAGTATAACAACGACAGACCGCTGTTTCGAGCCACCATGCTCGTTATCAAGTTGCCAAAACTGCAATACACATATTAACCTTCCACCACCCCTTATATACCGTATCAGCACCAATCAGTGGTCAGCGTTTGAATCATCCAATCACAGTGTATCAACAGTATGGAGGACCTGATGGGGAACTGTGTAATATACAAAATTCACACCCCCTAGGCAAAACCACTCCCACTGTCTATATGTATTCAAAAATAAAAGTACTTTGGAATCTCACCTACTAGAAACAAACAGTTGTCCTAACTCTCCACCGTTCCCGCCGTGCACAGGAAGAGCCTCCGCATTACAGTGTAACCAAAAAAGCCAAAACGCCGCTTTCGCCGCAGCCAGCCAATCAGCTGTTCAAGATGCCAGCCAATAAAAAACCTCCCCTAGTAAGACGGCGACCAATCCGCATCAGTATGCGTCTTAGCAAATGAACGATGCGTACGTCATGACGCATCCAGACGCCGACCAATCCGCAACATCATGCGGAGAGTTAGGACAACTGTTTGTTTCTAGTAGGTGAGATTCCAAAGTACTTTTATTTTTGAATACATATAGACAGTGGGAGTGGTTTTGCCTAGGGGGTGTGAATTTTGTATACTACACAGTTCCCCATCAGGTCCTCCATACTGTTGATACACTGTGATTGGATGATTCAAACGCTGACCACTGATTGGTGCTGATACGGTATATAAGGAGTGGTGGAAGGTTAATATGTGTATTGCAGTTTTGGCAACTTGATAAAGAGCATGGTGGCTCGAAACAGCAGTCTGTCATTGTTATACTGCTGCTTTTAAACTGATGTGATTAATAAAGAGATGATTACTTTCATCGTTGGTGCCTGCTCTAAGTGGATTTACTGAATTAACGGCTCCAGTGGTGTGGAATGCTACAAGCTTGGGCACACACTTCTCTCATATTTGATGGGTGCTGATCCAAACTTTCTCTGTGTTTACTAAGTTATTTAGTGACTAATTTAATAAAGATCAATGGCAGCAGGGGCGTCGCTAGCCCTATTTTGGGGGGGCACGTGCCCCCAATCTGTCCTGGGGTGCCACGGATCTCCGCCCGGCAGCCCCCTCTGTCAGCCGCCGCCGCGTCACTCAGACCTCAGGATCAGGCGGCGAGCCGGCGACCAATCGTGCGGGCGCTAGGACCCAGCGCCCGCACTGATATGCGGAAGTGACATCACTTCCGCATATCGAGCAGGTGCGTCCGGCGCCCGCTGGTACTGGTCGGGTCGCCGCTGATCATGAGGTCTGATGCGAGGTAAGGGGGGGGAGCGGAGGTGGCTAGAGGGGGGCCTCCCTATCACTCACTCACTCCCTAAAGGGCCTCCCTGGCACTCACTCACTCCCTAAAGGGGATCCCTGGCACTCACTCACTACCTAAAGGGCCTCCCTGTCACTCACTCACTCCCTAAAGGGGCTCCCTGTCACTCACTCACTCCCTAAAGGGGCTCCCTGGCACTCACTCCCTAAAGGGGCTCCCTGTCACTCACTCACTTCCTAAAGGGGCTCCCTGGCACTCACTCACTTCCTAAAGGGGCTCCCTGGCACTCACTCACTGCCTAAAGGGGCTCCCTGGCACTCACTCACTGCCTAAAGGGGCTCCCTGGCACTCACTCACTGCCTAAAGGGCCTCACTGTCACTCACTCACTACCTAAAGGGGACTCCCTGTCACTCACTCACTTCCTAAAGGGGCTCCCTGGCACTCACTCACTTCCTAAAGGGGCTCCCTGGCACTCACTCCCTAAAGGGCCCCCCTCTCACTCACTCACTCCCTAAAGGGGCTCCCTGGCACTCACTCCCTCAAGGGGCTCCCTGGCACTCACTCACTGCCTAAAGGGGCCTCCCTGTCACTCACTCACTTCCTAAAGGGGCTCCCTGGCACTCACTCACTTCCTAAAGGGGCTCCCTGGCACTCACTCACTTCCTAAAGGGGCTCCCTGGCACTCACTCCCTAAAGGGCCCCCCTCTCACTCACTCACTCCCTAAAGGGGCTCCCTGGCACTCACTCACTCCCTCAAGGGGCTCCCTGGCACTCACTCCAGGGGCGTAGGAATAGGCCCTGCAGCCCCTGCGCCCGCGGGGGGGCCCGGCCACCCCCCCCCTGGGGCCCGCTCGGGGCCGTTTTGTGGGTGCTGGAGGGGTGGCAGCATGAGGGGAAAGCCTTGCCCACAGTCGGCGGGGAGAGGGGTAGTTCCCCCCTCTCCCTCACCTCGGGTCTCCCCCTTCTGCGCTCCCCTCCAGCTCGTAAGTGTCTGTGGGGCTGTGGTGGGCAGCGAGCGGCGGGCAGATACATACCTGCTTCCGTGCGTTCCATCGGAGACTTCTCCCTCTAGCAGCTGACGTCACTTCCGGAAGTGACGTCAGCCGCTAGAGGGAGAAGTCTCCGATGGAACGCACGGAAGCAGGTATGTATCTGCCCGCCGCTCGCTGCCCACCACAGCCCCACAGACACTTACGAGCTGGAGGGGAGCGCAGAGGGGAGAGCCCCGAGGTGAGGGAGAGGGGGGAACTACCCCTCTCCCCGCCGACTGTGGGCAAGGCTTTCCCCTCATGCTGCCACCCCTCCAGCACCCACAAAACGGCCGCGAGCGGGCCCCGGGGGGGGGCCCGCTCAGAAAATCTGCAGGGGGGCCCGGTGGGGCCTAGTTACGCCCCAAACTCACTCACTGCCTAAAGGGGCTCCCTGTCACTCACTTCCTAAAGGGGCTCCCTGCCACTCACTCACTCACTCCCTAAAGGGGCTCCCTGTCACTCACTCACTGCCTAAAGGAGCTCCCTGTCACTCACTCCCTAAAGGGGCTCCCTGGCACTCACTCACTGCCTAAAGGGGCTCCCTGGCACTCACTCACTGCCTAAAGGGGCTCCCTAGCACTCACTCACTGCCTGAAGGGGCTCCCTGGCACTCACTCACTGCCTGAAGGGGCTCCCTGGCACTCACTTACTGCCTGAAGGGGCTCCCTTGCACTCACTCACTGCCTGAAGGGGCTCCCTGGCACTCACTCACTGCCTAAAGGGGCTCCCTGGCACGCACTCACTGCCTAAAGGGGCTCCCTGGCACTCACTCACTGCCTGAAGGGGCTCCCTGGCACTCACTCACTGCCTGAAGGGGCTCCCTGGCACTCACTCACTGCCTGAAGGGGCTCCCTGGCACTCACTCACTGCCTGAAGGGGCTCCCTGGCACTCACTCACTGCCTGAAGGGGCTCCCTGGCACTCACTCACTACCTAAAGGGGCTCCCTGGCACTCACTATCGGGGTCCCTGTCACTCACTACCTAACTGAAGGCGCCTGTCACTCACTAGCTAACCTGGGGGTCCCTGTCACTCACTACCTAACTTGGGGGGCTACCATATTAAGGGGGCATTCTGCCTATTTATGTGAAATGCTGTCTATTTATGTGCCTCATGACTGCTGAATTTGACTTGTTGGGAGCCTTATGATTTGTTGGGGGCCTCAAGATTGCTGAATTTGTCTTGTTGGGGGCCTCATGATTTGTTGGAGGCCTCATGATTGCTGAATTTGTCTTGTTGGGTGCCTCATGATTTGTTGTGAAGAGGAAAAGAGCCTAAACCCCTGTGTTGGACAGAGGGAGCGATCTTGACAATACTGTGCAAGTCTGTGTAGTTGTCATCGAAGGGTGCTGCTCTCTTGGGTGCCACTCTAGGTGGTATATAATCTGCAGTAGACAGTGGGATGTGGGGGGATGGGTGGAAAAACAAGGGGTGGGGGAGAGCGCACTCAGGTTGTCATTCAATAAAAATGGCCAGCCGGCCGTGGAATATTCTCACCTGGATCTGTGGCTGACTGTCCCATACGGGGTGGCCAGCAGAAAGGCTTTGTCCCACTTGGACCGGGGACCAAGTCTTGGCAGAAGTCCTCCGCCACAAGGCGTGAAGACGATAGCCTCCTTCAGAGCTGTAGTAGCAGGCTGCTGTTCTGGTATATTTTCCACCTAGCCTGAGTGCTGTGATGCCACTATAGGCGGCTGCACTGTCAGGCAGTCGTGGGTGGATTAAGAAATTTGAGTTTAAGCGATTTGCCAATGCAAGTGTATGCAAGTAGGAAATAGACGGCGGCTGCCGTGTGAATCAAAAGTAAAAACTTTTATTGTAGCTAAGCAATGCGTTTCAGAGGGCTCAACCCTCTTTCATCAGGCTAAAATATTGTTACAAATGAGATGGGTTTATATACTATGCACTCTTCATTGATTGGTGTGACATGGAGTGGGAGATTATCCAATCCCACGTCAGTATGCTGATATGCTGGTGGACCATGATGCATTGTAGTTAAAATGAAGTCGCTGTGAGTGGGTTATTCTCATCGCAAGAAGGGTTTAAAATGAAAGGAAGGGATGCTCTCAAATAGAGATCCATGGGTAAATGGATGCTTTGAATACTTAATTAGATAATTGAGGAACGTCCCACTTTATATGGATTATGTCATGTGTTAGTGCCACATCATTAAACTGTATAATAATATATCTATGGCTCATAATGGGTCATGCCATAATATTGTCACATATGTAAAGCTATGGTGTTGAATTCCATCATATTGGAGTATTATGTGAGTGTATTATCACCACATCTGCTTCAGACAGATGTTAATCCATCTTTTTTTTTTAGCTTGTCTTGGCTCCTGTTGCATGCAACAGGAGTCCCGGGTAAGCAAGGCTATTAGCCCCGTGCGCGGAAAAAGCGTGAGTGCCCTAAAGCACCCCCACAAAATGTGCACGAGTAGCCACGGCCCCACAATACAGCAGGGCCCTTCCGGTGTTCCCCGAAGGGAACTTATCCCCCTTTGCCATCGGCGCAGGGGGTACTAAGCATCCTCCAACCCGAGAGTCGGAGGACACTGGCGGCATCCTCCAACACCCGAAGGGCTGGAGGACCCTGGACTGCCCTGTGGTTGCCCACAGGGCCTGGGCCATGTGGCCATCCACATGGTCCGTGGCTCCTCCGAGAGGGAGCCAGGTGGGAACCGAAGTCCCCTGGAAACCGAAGTCCCCGGTGCCAGCAAGCTGGCCCCGACCTTGCGGCCGGAGTGATAAAAATTCCGCACTCTCTCTAGCCAAAAGGCCGGGGAGCTGCGTTAGTTGGCTATGCATATGGGCAGTACAGACCAAAGCACCCTACTTCCGCCTGAGATCTGCCACATCTCAGGTTTTTTCAGGTGCACCTGGAGTGCCACTTCCAGGGGCAGTACGCCTAAGCAAAGCCCTCAGCCATTCAGCCTCGACCAGGAGTAGATCCATTCCACCAGACCGTGGGAATTATGACTAGGAAGGACACCCTGCCACAGTGCCATCCTTCCAGGCCCCCCAAGGTTTCCCCACTGATAAGAACAGATACTACACTTGATCTTAGCCAAAAGGCCGAGAAGCGATGTTTATTCATCATAGGTTAGTGACACACCAGCGCCATCTGTTGGTTCTTAACCCCCTGCTAACCCCCCCTTGAATTATATTTGCATAATTATTGTCTTTTCCCCTTTTCTGATGATTTCATGCATTTGTAAAGTCTGGTAACACCACCATTGTCTAAAACTAAGTATGTTCTACAGTTTGAAGGTTTTTGGAATTCCATTAATTGAATTATCTTTTTTATCACCATCAGTTTGAACCAGACTTCCCACAATGCAGCCAGTCCTAACTTTAAAGAGAATCTGTATTGTTAAAATTGCACAAAAGTAAACATACCAGTGCGTTAGGGGACATCTCCTATTACCCTCTGACACAATTTCGCCGCTCCTTGCCGCATTAAAAGTGGTTAAAAACAGTTTTAAAAAGTTTGTTTATAAACAAACAAAATGGCCACCAAAACAGGAAGTAGGTTGATGTACAGTATGTCCACACATAGAAAATACATTCATACACAAGCAGGCTGTATACAGCCTTCCTTTTGAATCTCAAGAGATTATTTGTGTGTTTCTTTCCCCCTGTTCTCATGCACTGAAGTTTCAGGCTGCTTGTTTCTTCCTGCAAACAGCTTTGCCCTTGTCTGTAATTCTTCAGTATGTGAAAGCCCAGCCAGCTCAGAGGACGATTTATCCAGCTTGTAAAAGATAAGAGAGAAGAGAGAAGCTGCTCTAATCCTAAATAACACACAGGCAGTGTGCATGCAGAGGCCTGGAAGGGGGAGTTCATAGCAGAACCACAACACTGAAGAACTTGGCAGCCTTCCAGACACAGGCTGACAAGTCTGACAAGAGAGAGATAAGTTGATTTATTACAGAGACAGTGATAGTATAAAGTGCTGCAGTAAGCCAGAACACATTAGAATAGCTTTTTGAACTTGTAGGATGATAAAAAACAGGATGCAATTTTTGTTACGGAGTCTCTTTAACTACAAGTCTTTGATGCCTTTTGGTACATGTTTGCCAATGAGCTGATGGATTAACATCTGTCTGAAGCAGATGTGGTGATAATACACTCACATAATACTCCAATATGATATAATTCAACACCATAGCTTTTAGAGATGGGAAGTTCGGATCTTTTCAATGATCCGGATGATTCGAATCGGATCATTGAAAAGATCCGGATCTTTGATCCGAATCTCGGATCATTTTACAAGGGAAGCATTCGGGGGGTGAAATGACTAGCAGGACAGGAGAGGGGGAGGGGGGTGGACACACAGAGAAGGGGAGAAGATGGACAGAGGGCAATGAGTGGACAGAGAAGGGAGGAGGGAAGCAGAGAGCATAAATGTTTGCTTGCACACAATACCCACACAGGGGCGTAGCAATAGGGGGTGCAGAGGTAGCGACCGCATCGGGGCCCTTGGGCCAGAGGGGCCCCGAAGGGCCCTCCCTCAACTGCAGTATTACCTCTCTATTGGTCCTGTGTTCATAATAATCACTTCTATAGATACTTTGAATAGTGGTAATTATTAACTAGCTGTTCCCCATCCCCTTCTTGCACCTCTGACACTGTAGTTGCCATTACCAGTTTTTGGTGCGACGTATCAATTGTTATGTATAGAGTGCTTGGGGGCCCCCATTGTAAAACTTGCATCGGGGCCCACAGCTCCTTAGCTACGCCACTGTACCCACATGCTGCAATCATATGCTTTACATATATTTCATCTACATGTTCATCTGTATACCTTGAATGGAAACGTCGCACAGTGAAAGAAAGCATTCCCAGAAGATAAGTGCAGCTGTTTAGTGCCGAGTGCAGGAGGATCATGAGGATCATATTGCGCTGCAATCACAGTGCCTGCAAAGTTACTGAGCTGTGCTGAGCCAAAAGTTTCCAATGTGATCACTGTGCACAACTAGGAACAGACAGCCTATAATGAGCAGCACATTTCAGCCAGTATGTGTGCTCTACACATATCTGGCAGTGGCCCCCATGTCCTCTCTACCTCTATCTATCCATCTCTGCTCTGCTTCCAGGACCCCGCTGCCCGCTGGAAGGGGGCATGTCTCTCCTGGCCCCGCCCCTTTTGCGATCCGAATCACTCATTTTGATGATTCAGATGATTCGACTCACAAAATAGATTCGGATCAAAGATCCGAATCGTTCATGATCCGGACAACACTAATAGCTTTACATATGTGACAATATTATGGCATGACCCATTTCTATGTATTATGAGCCATAGATATATTATTATACAGTTTAATGATGTGGCACTAACACATGACATAATCCATATAAAGTGGGATTTATATATATAAAGTTCCTCAATTATCTAATTAAGTATTCAAAGCATCCATTTACCCATGGATCTCTATTTGAGAGCATCCCTTCCTTTCCTTTTAAACCCTTCTTGCGATGAGAATAACCCACTCACAGCGACTTCATTTTAACTACAATGCATCATGGTCCACCAGCATATCAGCATACTGACGTGGGATTGGATAATCTCCCACTCCATGTCACACCAATCAATGAAGAGTGCATAGTATATAAACCCATCTCAATTGTAACAATATTTTAGCCTGATGAAAGAGGGTTGAGCCCTCTGAAACGCGTTGCTTAGCTACAATAAAAGTTTTTACTTTTGATTCACACGGCAGCCGCCGTCTATTTCCTACTTGCATACACTTGCACTGGCAAATCGCTTAAACTCAAATTTCTTAATCCACCCACGACTGCCTGACAGTGCAGCCGCCTATAGTGGCATCACAGCACTCAGGCTAGGTGGAAAATATACCAGAACAGCAGCCTGCTACTACAGCTCTGAAGGAGGCTATCGTCTTCACGCCTTGTGGAGGAGGACTTCTGCCAAGACTTGGTCCCCGGTCCAAGTGGGACAAAGCCTTTCTGCTGGCCACCCCGTATGGGACAGTCAGCCACAGATCCAGGTGAGAATATTCCACGGCCGGCTGGCCATTTTTATTGAATGACAACCTGAGTGCGCTCTCCCCCACCCCTTGTTTTTCCACCCATCCCCCCACATCCCACTCATGATTTGTTGCGGGCCTCATGATTGCTGAATTTGTCTTGTTGGGAGTCACATAATTGCTAACTGCGAGACTATGGGAAAAGCTGAATCCTTATCATATGAGACAATAGCATTAAACCTACTTTTTTAGCTTTTTAAAACAGAAAATAAAACTGGGAGGTTCTAAAAAATTGAATACATTTTCAGGAGTAGGATGGATGAAATTGTTTATCTTCACAGTTTATTTTCAACTTGGATTTTCCATAATGTTCATGTATGAGTTAAAACGTTTGGACAGTATTTAGTTTAAATTGCTGTTGCCACTTTGCGATAGATAAGTGACTTTTGGGTTGCAGTTTGGGCACTTGGCCTCCAAAAGGTTTGCCACCACTGTCATAATCTAATGTCCCACCATTGCTAGGTTCATGTAAATTTGTCTCCACCCGTTACCACACCTATATTCTGGTCCATGGCCCACCCATTTTTCGGTGCGGCACGATAAGCACGCCACACAACGTGATCCTCATATTTTTGGCACGCTAGCTGCAGTGTGCTGAATTCTGCTGCCTACAGTATGTACAGTATACGCTGTTCTCTAGTGCCCTAACTGTGTGCTGATTTACCTCCAGTGTGTACAGTGTAAGGTGTTACTCTGTGCCTTTACTGATTGTAAACTAGCTATATTGTATGCTGATCCCTGCTACTTTCAGTATGTACAGTATTAGCTGTAAAGCCTGGTACACACATACAATTTTGATTAGCCAATTTTAGCTCTGTTCATAAAATTCATTGTCTGTTGGCCCACTTACTGCACGGGGGTGGTAAAATTGGGGGTCAGTGATTGACCAATCAAAATTGTATGTGCGTATACATCTTTGATCTATGCCTATGCTGAGTGTAAATTATCCAAATAAAGGACAGGGGGCTCCATCCAATATTTCGATGGGCAGGCCCGTTATCTGTAGCTTACACTGCTGCTAAGTTCATGTACATTTGGCCCCACCCATGGCCACGCCCACTCACCTCATGGTCATGCCCATTTTTTGCCGCGGCCTGGTGCCCACAGGTGCCCCCGATCTCCAAGGACCCTAGAAACGCCCCTGAATGGCAGGGTGGCTGTTATGGGCGAATGCACTTCTATTTCTGAGACCAAGTCCCTGCAACATCAAACGACTCTCATCTATGGGGCTTGGCAAGGTGGGTCTAAATTCAGGTCGAGGTGTCCCCCAAATTTTTTTTAGTTTAAGAGTTCAAAAAACAAATGTGGAGTTCCATGTCAAGGACAAAAATGTTTGTTAAAGTTTTTTTTTTAGGCAAGAAAGAACTTTTTTTTCTTGCCTAATCTGAGTGTCAGAGCCATGAGGCTGGGCTCTGTTCTTCCCTTGGCAGCTGATTGATTTCATTGCGTTGATGCAGTTGCAATTGTTTTTAGATTCTCTTGTTAGCCTTGGGCTCCTGGCAGCAGGGGTGCTCGGATAGTACTATTTAAAATCCGAATTGATCTGGATCCGGATACCCAGATATCCGGATCCGGTTCGGATATTCAAATCCGACCTTTTAGATATCCGTGGATATCCGGACGCATTATCCGTGGATATCCGACCTATTCGGATATCGGGATAGAAAAACCGGAAGTGCCCTTTAAATAGCTTCCAAAATGTTTTGGAAGGTAAAAAACCACCCTCCTCCTCGTTCATGGATCTTGTCTTCCAGGGATTTGTAGGATGTCAAAAGCAAGCTCACATACAATGGCCAGGAATTTAACCCAGGTCAACTGCTTGGAAGGCAGCTATGCTCACCACTATACCACCAACGTTACATGCTGTAGCCAGCCAGTTCACTCATCTCTTCAACTACAAGAAAGGCCCAGGAGTAGTCTTAGCTACCGTAATATCTACGTTAAGGCAAGGCCCTTATTACACTTTCTCTTACAGGGCTATGGAAACCGTTTTAGCCATGCGATAAAGCGAGGTGCAAAAATGAAATCATGCCTAGCAGAGGATGGTTTCATTCCATTAACTTCTGGGTTATGGGCCCAGCACCCTTCCGCTGCGCCACTCTGCAGTCTGCTTACATTTGTATACAATCTTCAAGTTTAAGAAGGGTACATTAGTTCCCTTCACGAAACACAAAGATAAAGATCGGGATATCTGCAATATCCGCGGATATCCGAGTAATACGCCCAAATATCCGCAGATAGCTATCCAAATTTTTAAAAAAATCCGAATCCGAATCGGATAGTGTAAAAAAGTTCGGATATCCGGGTTACCCGGGTATATCCGGAATCTGGATGAGCATCCCTGTCTGGCAGCAATATGGGCATAATTGATTTTCGGAGGAGACGTGATTGATGTTGAGACCATTTTTGATCCAAATACTCCTGTTAATAATGACTTAGAGGTTACCTTTGTGCATTTTGAAAGACTGTTGGTAAAGTAGAATACTGTCAAATAGGACACTTTAACCACTTAAGGACTGCACTCATAAAACCTCTTAAAGAGAACTCGAGGTGGGATTTAATTATGTTACTGGGGCACAGAGGCTGGTTGTGCCTCCATGCGCGCCGCTATACCCCCCGCAGTGCTGGCGACACGCAACGCGTCGCCAGCACAATGTTTACCTATGCGCTTTACCTATGCGCTGTCAGTCAGCGCCGCTCCCCCGCCTCCTCCGCATCGGCGCTACCCACCTACGTCACTTCCCTCCTATCAGCGGGAGGGAAGGGACACGGGCGGGTATCGCCGATGCGGAGGAGGCGGGGGAGTGGCGCTGACAGACAGCGCTTAGGTAAACATTGTGCTGGCGACATGCTGCGTGTCGCCAGCACTGCGGGGGTATAGCGGCGCGCAGGGGGGACATGGAGGCACACCATGGGGCAACGGAGGCTGGTCTTAGATTGCACAACCAGCCTCTGTGCCCCACTAGCATAATAAAATCCCACCTCGGGTTCTCTTTAAGGACCAGACACTTTTTTTCCATTCAGACCACTGCAGCTTTAACAGTTTATTGCTCGGTCATACAACCTACCATCTAAATTAATTTTACATCCTTTTCTTGTCACTAATACAGCTTTCTTTTGGTGCTATTTGATTGCTCCTGTGATTTTTAGTTTTTATTATATTCGTCAAAAAAGACCTGAATTTAGTCAAAAAAAATGATTTTTTTAACATTCTGTGCTGACATTTTTCAAATAAAGTAAAATTTCTATGTACATTTTTGTCCAAATATATTGTACTACATGTCTGATAAAAAAAACCAATAAGTGTATATTGATTGGTTTGGGTAAAAGTTATAGCGTTTACAAACTATGGTGCAAAAAGTGAATTTTCCCACTTTGAAGCAGCTCTGACTTTTCTGACCACCTGTCAGGTTTCAGGAGGTGCTAGAACTCCAGGATAGTATAAATAAGCCCCAAATAACCCCATTTTGGAAAGAAGACATCCCAAAGTATTCACTAAGAGGCATGGTGAGTTCATAGAAGATTTTATTTTTTGTCACAAGTTAGCGTAAAATTACACTTTGTGACAAAAAAAAATAAATAAAAGAAAGTTTCCATTACAAGAAATCTGCCACGGACTTACCATGCCCCTCTCTGAATACTTTGGGATGTCTACTTTCCAAAATGGGGTCATTTATGGGGTGTGTTTACTGTCCTGGCATTTTGGGGGGTGCTAAATTGTAAGCACCCCTGTAAAGCCTAAAGGTGCTCATAGGACTTTGGACCCCTTAGCGCACATAGGCTGCAAAAAAGTGTCACACATGTGGTATCGCCATACTCAGGAGAAATAGTATAATGTGTTTTGGGGTGTATTTTTACACATACCCATGCTGTGTGGGAGAAATATCTCTGTAAATGAGATTTTTTTATTTTTTTTACACACAATTGTCCATTTACAGAGATATTTCTCCCACCCAGCATGGGTATGTGTAAAAATACACCCCAAAACACATTATACTACTTCTCCTGAGTACGGCAATACCACATGTGTGACACTTTTTTGCAGCCTAGGTGCGCTAATGGGCCCAACGTCCTATTCACAGGTCATTTTGAGGCATTTGGTTTCTAGACTACTCCTCACGGTTTAGGGCCCCTAAAATGCCAGGGAAGTATAGGAACCCCACAAGTGACCCCATTTTAGACAGAAGACACCCCAAGGTATTCCATTAGGTGTATGGTGACTTCATAGAAGATTTTATTTTTTGTCACAAGTTAGTGGAAAATGACACTTTGTGAAAAAAAACAATAAAAATCAATTTCTGCTAACTATTGACAAAAAATAAAATCTTCTATGAACTTATCATACACCTAATGGAATACCTTGGGGTGTCTTCTTTCTAAAATGGGGTCACTTGTGGGCTTCCTATACTGCCCTGGCATTTTAGGGGTCCAAAACCGTGAGGAGTAGTCTAGAAACCAAATGCCTCAAAATGACTGTTCAGGGGTATAAGCATCTGCAAATTTTGATAACAGGTGGTCTATGAGGGGTGGCCTCTTAGATGACAGGTTGTATTGGCACTGAAGTGCAGGAAGCGCAGGATGTTCTCAAATCGTGACCTGGACATGGCAGCAGAGAACATGGGATGTATTAGGTGCGTAGACCAATAAGACCGCAATACATTCTTTTTGACTAGACCCATGTTAAGGAGAAGGCCCCAAAAAAATGTTACGTTCGGAAACTTGGAGTGGCTTCCACTGAAAAGGCTGGGCATAGTAGCTTCTTGGATTGGCGGTTGCGTATTGTGTGGCATAACGGTTGGTCTCAGGCACAATTAAGTCGTACCAGCAGTGATCAGAAAAAAAAAATTCTGTCACTGCGGTGGGGCGGGTGAGGGTTTAACCGGGTGATCAGAAGCCTGCAGGGGGCACATTAGGGCCTGATCTGATGGATAGGAGTGCTAGGGGGTGACGGGTGGTGACAGGAGGTGATTGATGGGTACCTCCGGGGGTGATTAGAGTAGGCTGACCAGATGTCTTTTTTTCCCCGGACAGGTCCTCACAGGTTTTTGAAATGTCCTGGGTGAAGAGAGTCGAACACAGAGCGGGTCAGTAGAGCCGATTGAAGAGACAGAGAGCCGAACAGCCAAGACTCAGTCCAGTGTTTTCCCTAGAGCCTATCAGCTGGGCAGTAGTGTTGTCCGGATCATGAACGATTCGGATCTTTGATCCGGATCTTTTTTGTGAGTCGAATCATCCGGATCATTCGTTCATTGTAATGATTCGGATGATTCGACTCACAAAAAAGATCCGGATCAAAGATCCAAATCATTCATGATCCGGACAACACTACTGCCCAGCTGATAGGCTCTGGGGAAAACACTGGACTGAGTCTTGGCTGTTCGGCTCTCTATCGCTTCAATCGGCTCTTCTGACTCGCTCTGTGTTCAGCTCTCTTCACCCCAGACATTTCAAAAACCTGGGAGGACCTGTCCGGGGAAAAGAGGACATCTGGTCAGCCTAGATTAGAGGGGAGAATAGATGCAATCAATGCACTGGGGAGGTGATCGGAAGGGGGTCTGAGGGCGATCTGAGGGTGTGGGCAGGTCATTGGGTGCCCGCAAGGGGCAGATGAGGGTCTGGTCTGATGGGTATGATGGGTAGCAGTGACAGGGGGTGATTGATGGGTGATCAGTGGGTGATTAGAGGGGAGAACAGATGTAAATAATGCACTGGGGAGGTGATCAGAGGGGGTCTGGGGGGCTATCTGAGGGTGTGGGCGGGTGATTGGGTGCCCGCAAGGGGCAGATTAGGGTCTGATCTGATGGGTAGCAGTGACAGGTGGTGACAGGGGGTGACGGGATGATTGATGGGTGATCAGTAGGTGATTACAGGGGAGAATATATGCAAGCAATGCACTGGCGAGTTGATCAGAGGGGGTCTGGGGGGGCTATCTGAGGCTGTGGGCGGGTGATTGGGTGCCCGCAAGGGGCAGATTAGGGTCTGATCTGATGGATAGCAGTGACAGGTGGTGACGGGGTAATTGATAGGTGATCAGTAGGTGATTACAGGGGAGAATATATGCAAGCAGTGCACTGGTGAGTTGATCAGAGGGGGTTTTGGGGGCTATTTGAGGGCGTGGTGGGTGATTGGGTGCCCACAAGGGGCAGATTAGGGTCTGATCTGATGGGTAGCAGTGACAGGTGGTGACGGGGTGTCTGATGGGTGATTGATGGGTGATCACTTGGTGATTAGAGGGGAGAGCAGATGTAAACAATGCACTTTTGGAGGTGATCTGAGGGTGGGTCTGTGGGCAATCTGAGGGTGTGGGTGGGTGATCAGGTGCCCACAAGGGGCAGGTTAGGGTCTCATCTGATGGGTGGCAGTGACAGGTGGTGACAGGGGGTGATTGATGGGTGATTGACAGGTGATCAGTGGGTGATTACAGGGGAGAATAGATGTATACAGTACACGGGGGGGGGGGGGGGTCTGGGGAGAATCTGAGGGTGTGGGGGGTGATCAGGAGCCCACAGAGGGCAGTTTAGAACCTAATCTACAAAATAGCATTGACAGATAGTGACAGGGAGTGATTGATGGGTGATTAGGGGGGTGATTGGGTGCAAACATGAGGTCTGGGTGGGTGAGCAGGGGGGGTCTGAGGGGTGCTGTGGGCGATCAGGGGGCAGGAGGGGCAGGATCAGTGTGTTTGGGTGCAGACTAGGGTGGCTGCAGCCTGCCCTGGTGGTCCCTCGATCACTGGGACCACCAGGGCAGGAAGCAGCCCGTATAATACTCTTTGTATACATTACAAAGCGTATTATACGCTTTCCATGCGGCGATTGAGGGGTTAACAACCCGCGGGCGCTTCCAAACGGCCGGCGGGTTAACGTCGTAGGTGGGCGAAGCCTATTGCCGGCGGATGCGCGTGCATAACAGCGTCCCAGGACCCGCTGCACATTGGCTATTGGCGGTCGGCAAGTGGTTAACCTTAAGGGCCCAAGCCCACTCACGCAGTAATGACCACTTCTGTCCACCTTTCAGCATCTGTAACATTGATGTGTTGCTGAAAAGCAGACACAACTACATTAGTGGGCTCAGGCCCTAAGTAGATATAAGGAGGACGGTATCATTCCACCTGATGGAGCAGAGCGGTCTGTATGCAAATAGGCACCCAGTATAATAAGTTAGAATTTTTACTGCAAAAGTTCATTTCGCGCAAACTTTCGCGAACCGCAATAGACTTCAATGGGGAGGCGAACTTTGAAAACTAGAAACACTTATGCTGGCCACAAAAGTGATGGAAAATATGTTTGAAGGGGTCTAACATCTTAGTTTTTGCATGGATGAGTGGGATAGATTCCAAAGGTCCCGGGGAAAAATCTGGATTTGACGCAAAGCAGCGTTTTAAGGGCAGAAATCACATTGAATGCTAAATTGCAGGCCTAAAGTGCTTTAAAACACCTTGCATGTGTATACATCAATCAGGGAGTGTAATTAGAGTACTGCTTCACAGAGCTGGGACAAGGTCCTCCAGCACCCAAGGCTGAGACACCAAAGTGCGCCCCTCCATCCCTGCCACCCCAGCCATCACACACTGATTACTATTAGACTAAGAGGGCCACAGGGCCCACAACCTCCCCAACACCTTACTATCTAGTTATCTGGCTTGCAGTCACTGCTATGTATCCCCTTTTCTTATTTCTTTCTGCTTCAAACACAATTAGGAATGACAGCTGAATGAATTGTGCACCCCCTCCTACTCTGCGCCCTGAGGCTGGAGCCTCTCCAGCCTATGCCTTGGCCCGGCCCTGCTGCTTCACACTGACACACCAAACTCACTGTGTAACGCACCGCAAACAGCTGTTTGTGTAGAGACGGCTGTGCTGGACTGGTGCGCACCATGGCGAGAGTGCAGGCCCTGGGCGGTTTTCAAGCCCATATGGTCGCCGGGCTGTGGTAGCTCAATGATAGAACAACAGTGACTGTCCAGCTGATCAAATTTGGTCTGTCCACAATGACACAATGAAGCAACAACCTTATTATCTTGGGTGTCCCCCCTTCCGCCCCCCCGAGACACTCATATAGCCGTCGGTCATTGCTTCATTGTGATACGCAAGCCCCTTCACCACGGCAAGGTAATGATCAAGAAGGGGAATTGGCACATGTACATGCCTTTTGTTTTGTTGTTGCAGCTGCAGTGCAGCCATACAAATTAGGCAGGCATGTACACGCACCAGAAAAAGTAGTATAGCGGCCTTAAAAATTCAGGAATCCATCTGGAGTCCTGGACCCTGTTGGTGGTGGCGGAGAAGGCAGTCAAGCGGCCTGCAGGCAGAGGTGCTGTGTGGGGAGCGACTTAGTCTTGGGGCAGGCAGTCACATGGTGTGCAGGCAGAGATGCTGTGTGTGGGGACTGACTTAGTCTTCGGGTGGGCAGTAGTCCTCCGGGATCCATGCCTCATTCATTTTGATAAAGGTGAGGTACTGAACACTTTTGTGACTTAGGCGACGTCTCTTCTCAGTGACAATAGCTCCAGCTGCGCTGAAGGTCCATTCTGACAGGACGCTTGAGACAGGGCAAGACAGAACTTGGATGGCAAATTGGGACAGCTCTGGCCACAGGTCAAGCCTGCACAACCAGTAGTCCAAAGGTTCATCGCTGCTCACAGTGTCTACATCCACACTTAAGGCCAGGTACTCGGCTACCTGCCGGTCCAGGCGTTGGTGGAGGGTGGATCCGGAAGAGTTAAAGGTGAGGAGTTGGACTAAAGAATGTCCACATCTCCGACATCACCATGAGATCGCTAGTGCCTCCTGTCCTTGCCTGCGTGGACATGGTAGAAGGATTACTGGCAGTGGTACCTTTATTGCGTTGTGCTGTGACATCACCCTTAAACGCATTGTAAAGCATATTTGCCAGCTTGTTCTGCAAGTGCTGCATCCTTTCTGCCTTCTGGTGATTTGGAAACATCTATTATTATTATTATTATTATTTGTTATATTTATAAAGCGCCAACATATTACGCAGCGCTGGACATTAATTTAGGTTACAGACAATATTTAGGGGTGACAAACAGCAATATGACAATACAGGAATACAAGAAAACCAGATCACACAGCACAGTATGAGTACAAGGTAATGCTTAGTCAGTCACTGGATGGGAGCATGGAGTTAGGCAAGTTAGGTTCATTTAAATGCATAGCATGGGTGCACAGTAACAGAGGTGCATGATCAGGTAGGACACAAAAGGAGTGAGGACCCTGCCCAAAGGCTTACAATCTAGAGGGAGAGGTAGGGACACGAGAGGTAGGGGACCAGAGTTCGGCTGTGGGTTTAGAGCAATTGTGAGGGGTGGTAGGCAAGAGTGAAAAGGTGAGTTTTGAGGGCCTTCTTGAAGGTGTTGAAGGAGGGGGCTGCCCTAATGGGTGGAGGTAGGGAGTTCCATAGTGTCGGAGCGGCTCTTGAGAAGTCTTGGAGGCGTGCATGGGACTGGGTGATGCGGGGGACGGTCAGGCGAAGTTCATTGGAGGAGCGGAGTGAGCGGCTTGGTGTGTATCTCTGAGTAAGATCAGAAATGTAGGTTGGACAGGTTTTGTGGATGGATTTGTAGGTCAGACACAATATCTTGAATCTGATTCTGGACTGGATAGGAAGCCAGTCCAGAATCAGATGTGGAGGGATTCACGGAGGGGAGCCGCCCTGGTGGAGCGATGGGAGGAGTAGATAATTCTGGCAGCCGCATTCATGATGGACTGCAGTGGGGCTATTCGGGTCTTAGGGAGTTCAGACAGAAGGGCATTGCAGTAGTCGAGGCGGGAAATTATGAGGGCATGGATGAGGAGTTTGGTGGTGGCAGGGGTCAGGAAAGGGCGAATCTTACAGATGTTACGAAGGTGGAAGTTGCAGGACTTTGTGAGGTTTTGGATGTGGGGAGTGAAGGAGAGTGCGGAGTCCAGGGTGACACCCAGACAGCGGGCTTGAGAGGTAGGGTGAATAGTAGTGTGGTTAACAGTGACCTGCACATCTGGGAGGTCCAGGGATGACCGGGGTGGGAAGATCATAAATTCCGTTTTGTCTAGATTTAGTTTTAGGAACCTAGCGGACATCCAGGAGGAGATGGCAGATAGGCAGGAGGAGACCTTGTCCATGGTAGTGGTGGATATGTCAGGGGTGTGGAGATAGATTTGGGTGTCATCTGCATACAGATGATAGTTAAAACCCATGGAGAGACTTCCGGTTCCGGCGCCTGAGGAGGAAGACGGCGGTGTAGAGAGCTCCGATCGCGGACGCCCGCTTTATTGCTAGCAAAAGTGCCCGCTTAGCGCAGTGAGAGCAGGAGGAGACGGCAGATTACCCTCATAGGGAAACCTGGAATGGACCGTTATCTGCTTCGGTCCGACAAGAAACAAAACCCAGCCGATACATCCAAGATGGCGTCTAAGGGCAAGGAGCGGAGGAATCAGCAGGAAAGACAGGCCTCTCCGCCGGTTAAGGAGACGGCAAGCAAATACGTGCAAGACGAGGTCAGTGATGCAGATGACCCAGCGGAAGAGGGTGAAAACCCCGCTGAGGTACTAGATTACACTGAAATTGCAGATGCGGTAGTGTCTAAACTGACCCCGGAGTTGCACCACATGATACAATCCGCGCTAGCCCAATCCCTAAAGCAGATCCAAAAAGACATCCTAGCCCACACAAATAGACTTAAACAAGCTGAAAATAGGATCTCTAAGCTTGAGGATGACAGAGCCAAGCATAAAGAGCGCATTAAAAAGCTAGAAACGAATAACAAGGAAATGTATGATAAAATGCAGGATCTAGAAAATAGATCACGGAGGAACAACCTCAGAATGGTAGGCCTTCCGGAATCCTTTGCAGCCAACACCCTTCATGAGCTATGCTCAGTTACTTTACCACAGCTGCTGGGACTAACATCTCCCTGCAAAATAGAACGAGCGCATAGAGTTGGCTCCCCTAAAGACAGTAGTACACAAAAGGGACCTCGGGTGGTCATCATGAAATTCCTTGATTTCACGGAAAAACTTGCCATATTGAAGGCCTACAGGGAGCTGAAACAACCCCTCAAATACCAAGAACACTCTTTAAGACTCTTTAGCGACTATTCCCTAGAGGTTTCCAAAGCGAGACAGCAATTTAACAAAGTGTGCTCATTATGTGTCAGTAAAAATGTGAGATTCATGCTAATGTATCCGGCCACACTGAGAATCACGGATGACCAGAAAAAGGATCATATATTCAAGTCAGCCCGTGACGCAGAAACATTCATGGAATCCTTCAACGAGGAAAGTGACACTTAAGATCCTACTCTACACCTAATTCACCGCTGACATACTACAGATTCAGCACACCGTCCGGATTACTCAACAGTTAAGGAAGGCTTTATTATGAAGTCTTTAAATATGATTTTTAGGGCACTGACAATCATCTACGTACTTATCAGTAGAACATGCAAAGGAAAAAAGAAATTGATTTAAATGAAACAATAAGGGGAGGTCTGATGAAAGAAGAAAAGACTATATCCTCTGTTCTAGCTTTCACCGTCGTGACTGGCTATACCTTGCCACTGCGCACTAGGAGAGAAAACTTTCCTCACAGGGAAGAAGTGAGGTCACGAATAAGTTTTGGGAGCTGAGGTCTGGGTAAATCCCATACCTTGTAGAGGTGCGCTCCAGATGGGGTTTCTTGTTTGGGGGGTTAGGGATGCGGGAGGGTCTTGTCTCCAGGTTGGGCTGTTTTATGCTATCGAAGTGTGGTATATGCTAAGTATTATTTCGATCGTATGCTGTATCCATATTACATGTTTCAGTTACACGTCAATAGACCCCATACTAAATGCTGATGCCTCTTCGTATACTATCATGGAATGTTAAGGGTCTACGGACCCCTACTAAGAGATCCCTGGTCCTACGCCACATTAAGAAGTTAAAGGCAGATATAGCCTTGCTTCAGGAGACCTATTTAGCTAAAGAAATGATCTGTTCAATGAAAAAGTTTTGGGTGGGAGAGGTCTATGGATCAGCAGCCAGAGGCGTATCTAGGGAGAACAGCGCCCATGGCAAGCACTGAAATTGCGCCCCCCCCCCCCAGCTGACGGACAAGACGGCAGTGGACGGATTGTACAATGTCCTTGGCAGAGGGAGGCAGAGATGTTGAAAATACTTTGGAGCAGCACTATATGATGGATGCGCTGTAATTTGATGGAAGATGACAGCACTTAAAGGGAAGTTTCAGGGAGTGGGAAAAAAATAAAAATCCATATCCACTTACCTGGGGCTTCCTCCAGCCCATGGCAGGCAGGAGGTGCCCTCGCCGCCGCTCCGCAGGCTCCCGGGGGCCGACCCGACCTGGCCAGGCCGGCTGCCAGGTCGGGCTCTTCTGCGTTCCACGCGGGCGTGCTGACGTCATCGGACATCCTCCGGACTGTACTGCACAGGCGCAGAACTACTGCGCCTGCGCAGTACAGCCCAGAGGACGTCCGATGACGTCAGCGCGCCCCCGTGAGGCGCAGATTGGAGCGCAGAAGAGCCCGACCTAGCAGCCGGGCCAGGTCGGGTCGGCCACCGGAGACGACCCGGGAGCCTCCGGAGCGGAGGCGAGGGCACCTCCTGCCTGCCACGGGCTGGAGGAAGCCCCAGGTAAGTGGATATGGATTTTTTTTTCCCACTCCGTAAACCTTCCCTTTAAGTACGTGATGACGAATAAGCAAAGTCTGCCAAGCAGCATAGGGGCAGGAAAACTTGTTATTGAACCAGCTGCTGCTGCAGAATAGATTCTTTTAATATATGTTGTGGGTAGGGTGGTATAAACAAATACTTACCTTCCGTTCCCCTCGTCACCCGACGTTCTCCTGACCTACAGTAATTGATGTTCTTTTGGCCGACCTGGGCAACTCGCATAACCTAGGACCCGGACATACTGCGCAATGGCGAATGATGTTACTATACAGGAACACACTAATTCCCCTCGTTCCTGTATACGTGCTCCACTGCAGTAAGAAGTACACGCAGGACAGGAGCAAGCGCACTCCTGTATGGTGACATCATTCAGCGTGGGCACGGGGAGAAGAAAGGACATACTGCGCATACACAGCGCAGTATATCCGGGTCCTTGCAGGTTATTATACGAGTCGCTCAGGTCAGCCAAAAGAACATCAATTACTGCATGAGAACAGCGAGTGACAGAGAGGAATGGAAAGTGGTATTTACTTATCTAACCTTACGCTACCCACAACATATAGTAACAAAAGATACGATGCGATTACTCCAACATATGCCTGCCTATTTAACCTTCGGCAACTGGTATCTAAATAACTAAATTCCTTTAAGTGAACTTTACTTAGTGGACAGTGGTGGGTGAATGATTGATGAATCACTTAATATATAATATATATTACCTTTATATAACTTATTTTCACTGTGCAGCCAGCAGCCTGATGTAATGATGATCGCTCTCTGCTGTGATGGGCTGGCCACCTAGCTGCTTCACACACACAGACAGTTTGTGGTGTGCACTTAATCTATGTGCACTCACTGTCTGCGTCACCTGATTGCCTGCTGCAGTGCTACATACACGCACTGTCTCTCCTCCCTCCCCACCCCATCAGCCTAAGCGGCATGGAGGCAGGCAGGCAGCCAATCAGGAGGGGGATCACAGGAGATGAGACACAGCAAGTGGCGCTGGCCTGGCTGCTGTTGAATTGGGGACCACCAGACGCTGGGAAGAGCAGCAGGCAGCAGCAAGGAGGATCTGGTCTGATTCGTCTGAAGGCAGCCTGGCAGCGAATGGAGGAGGAGGATCGCCGGGGATTGCGAGGCACTGGCAGCGAGTAGATTGTGGAGCCAACATAACTATGGCAACCACAGATGCTGGGGGCGGGCCGGAAGCGCAGCCAGGAGGACCAATCCGGCGGAAGTGAGGGCAACTCGCGGCGGCGGCTCCGAGCTCACCCACGGAGAAATAGTCCCGCTCTCTCTTTCTGCGAGCGGGCGGCAAAATACAAAACAGCGCTGGCGGTGAGCCAGCCCAGCTATTTGGGAAGGCGCATCTATGCGTGCCAGCACTCAGCGCAGGAAACAGACTTAAAGGGGTGATTTAATGATTACTGGGGATGCGCCCCCCCAGGTGAGGGGGAGGGGCGCCCATGGCAGGTGCCCTATGTGCACCCCTGTAGATACGCCCCTGTCAGCAGCTCAGGGTAGGAAGGCGGGAGTGCTGACCCTTATCCATAAAAACCTGTCAGGGACAGTCATAGATCATAATGCAGATGAGCAGGGCAGATGGGTTAAAATAAAAATTAAGGTAGCAGCTGATATCATTGAAGTGGTAAATGTGTATGGGCCAAACGAAGACAATGTGCAGTTTCTGACCGAACTATCAACCTCATTGTTAGAATCCCCCTGCCCCAATCTTATTGTCGGAGGAGACTTTAACTCAGTGATGAGCGAGACAGAAGACAGAACCCATAAAAATATAAAACCGCTAGCTACTACGAGAAAATCGTTAAGATTTAGTCAATTTGCGACCGATCTCAGTTTAACTGATGCTTGGAGATTTTTGCACCCATATGACAGGCAATTCACCTTCTATTCTGCCCCGCACGATGTCTGGTCGCGAATAGACTACTTACTCATATCCACTGCCATAACTACAAGAATAGAGGGGTCAGAAATCGCAGATCTATTGATCTCCGATCATGCGCCCATACACATTGACCTACAAGAACAATTTCCTAGAGGGACAGATATCTTATGGAGATTCCCCTCTCAACTTTATACAGATGAAAATTTTGCAAACCAATTAATTGCATGGTGGCAGGAATATCTATACGACAATAGAGCACACTCAAATGACCCAGTCTTATTATGGGAAGCTGCCAAGCCAGTCCTGAGAGGGAAAATAATTTCCTATACCTCAGGAGCTAAAAAACAGGCCAACCAAAATTATCAGCAAGCAATATCAGAAGTAAGAGAAGCACTGGGTAAATTTCAGAAAAACCCCACACCCCCCAACAGGGAAAATTGGATTAAATCCAAGTGTGAAGTGGACAGGCTACTCAAATACAAAGAAGGCTTACGCGAGTCATATGGGAAAATAAAATTTAGAAGATACGGCAACAAAATGGGGAGAATTTTAAGTGGTCTGATTAGGGGCTCCAGAGATAACACAGGTGTTCTGTCTCTTAAAACAGAGCAAGGCACATACACCTCCGACCCAAAACTCGTAAACTTAATATTCAGAGAATACTATGCCGAATTATATGGGCCTAATGCTCAAAACGTAGATATAAATAAGATGGACGAGACTCTAGCCAGAGTCAAATTATCTAAACTCACAGACGACGATAAGGCAGAACTAAATACTGACATAACAGAAGGGGAGGTCAGGGAGTGTATATCCAAGCTAGCCAACAACAAAGCGCCCGGACCAGACGGCCTTACAAGCGAATTTTACAAAATCCTGAAAAATGAGATTAGCAGCACATTGCAAAAAGTCTATTCAACCACAATCTTAAAAAAAGAGGGCACTGACGCCTCACAACTAGCCCATATAAAATTATTACCAAAATCCGGCAAAGATCCCACCCTCCCAGAGTCATACAGACCTATATCTTTAATTAACGTGGATAGGAAAATCCTCACTAAAATAATTGCCAACAGGCTAGCCAGTATTATGCCCAAATTAGTAAGCCCATGCCAATCAGGCTTCACTCATAACAGATCTGCGGTAGCAAATATCCGCAAAGTCCTAGCGCTCCTAGACTATGCTAAAAACTACCCGACCACTTAAAAAAATTATGCCTTGCTTTTTCTCGACGCAGAGAAGGCTTTTGATAATGTGCACTGGCCCTGGCTGACGAAGATTTTGCAAAAAATGGAATTCCCCCCTCTATTTCTAAACTTGATAACGGTACTCCATACACGTCCCACGGCTCAGATATACACTCCAGGTTTCCTCTCACCCAAATTCAATCTTTTTAAAGGGACGAGACAAGGTTGCCCCCTGTCACCACTGCTCTTTAATCTGGCTCTGGAGCCCTTACTCAGACTGCTGCAATCCAGACTGGAGGGAATTCCGGTTGGTACAGTGAAAATTTTACAAGCCGCATTTGCAGACGATCTAGTGCTTTTCTTGGCGGACCCAGTGACCCAGATACCTACCATCCTTAATATACTAGATGAACTAAGCCCCCTCAGTGGCTTTAAAATTAACCAATCTAAGAGTGAACTACTCTTCCTCACAAGCGCAGGCCAAAAACAACAGGGCCTAGAGACCTTACCTGTAAAAATAAGCAACAGGATACGATATTTAGGGGTCCACTTTAACAGAGATCCCTCCTCATTATACTCATTAAACTATGACCCATTATTCAGAGACCTCCATGACAAACTAACAAGGTGGGAAAATCTACCGATAAATTTAATGGGAAGAATGGCAATCCTCAAATCGGTCTGTTTCGGTAAATTACTATACCCACTCCAAACGATCCCTCTTTTAATCAAACATATCGATATCCAAAATCTGGAAAAAATGTTCAAGAGATTCCTATGGAAAAGCAAAAAAGCAAGGATTGCCCTACCTAAATTAAAATTCCCAAAACATAAAGGAGGCCTGGGTCTACCTGACATAAGACGCTATAATTTAGCTTGTTTGTTTCGGCACGTGAGGGATTGGGTCCGCCAGACAAGTATCTATTCCAATTACAGTCTAGAGGAAGCCTACGTAGAACCCTGGTCGCTGTCTGCCATATTGCATACCCCATATAGAGACCTGCCTACCAGACTGAAATGTAGTGGGTTAATACGAGACACTTGGGCCACATGGAAAGAAATGCGGAAACAATTCCAAGTCCCTATGCATATCTCTAAATATATGCCCCTATGGGGTCATCCGGGGTTTTCAGCAAGCATGGCCCATGGAGGTTTTAGTGCATGGGAGGATAGGGGTATTACAAAACTGGGGAATGTTCTTTCACTAAATGAACATAGGTGGTTATCTTTTAGGGAGCTTCAGGACGCTTTTGGTGTGCCTCGGTCGCATTTCCTATTTTATGCTCAACTCAAATCATATGTTACTTCCCAAATAAAAGACATATCCAAAATCTGGTCTATAAATGACTTTGATTTATTTTTCTCCCCCACAATTCCCAAATTGTCACTGTCAGACATACAAAAAAGATTGGAGCACCGCTCTGTGGGGAAGGCTTCCGAGGTATACCGGAAGATCTGGTCAATGCACATGGAAGATACGCTTATAGGGGATAAAGTCATAGAAGGAAATTTGGTGTTTAGATCTTTGATGCCATGTGAAACGTGGAGGGAGTCTCACTATAAGATGATAAACAAGGCAAAATATGCTTTCAACTTAAAATATGTCAACCCTCCTCCCCATTATACTCCAGCCTGCCCTAAATGCAAACAACCAAAGGCAGATATGTTTCACTGCATTTGGTCCTGTGCCCCTATCACCTTATATTGGTTAAAAGTGCAAAAATATATTAAAGAATTATGCAAATTGGACTGGCCACTCACACCTCAGCTTTACCTGTTTCACTTCAAAGAAGACCCCGATTCCACAATTGTGGCTACACAACCCACGCCCAAAGGAAATACAAGACTGGCACACCTAATCTTAGCAGCTGCCAAAAAGACTATTTACAACAAGTGGATCTATGCCTCCTCCCCAACTGTAATAGACCTAAAAGAAGAGCTAATACACATCTTCAACCTAGATAAACTAGAAACATTACAACACAAAGAAAAGCTCACAAAGTCTTTATTTACAACCTGGAAGAACTTTATTCTCCACATCATTACTGATACGGAACTGCACAAGCTAATGGACCACTTCAAATATACCTCCTGGTACGCTCTGCTGGATTTGCAAGATAAACTTGGCAGATTGAAAGTTCCAGGGCGATAATCGCCCTTTATACCTGATTTTCCCGCTTCCCAGCATTATTGTTACCGGAGTCAAAGGACTATTGGGGCCTACCTGCCACTGTCCCAACGCAGTGAAGCATACCTCAAGGATCAGCTCGCTCTCCATATTTCAAGCCCTTTATCCTGGAGACAAGGTGGGGAGGGGGGGGGGGGGAATTAGAGGGTAGTCGGGTAGGATAAACGGTAAGGGAAGGGGGTTTCTTTTTATATGCTCTACTTGTACTAAGGCTTTGGCCACGCAACTGTAAACTTCTTGTTCTTATTGTTAAAATAATAAAAATATGTTTAAAAAAAAAAAAAAAACCCATGGAGGAGATAACCTTGCCAATGGAGGATGTGTATAGGGAGAACAGTAGGGGGCCAAGGACCGAGCCTTGGGGGACTCCCACTGAGAGGTGGTTGGGGGTGGACGAGGACTCATTGAAGGAGGTCGTGAAGGAGCGGTTGGAGAGGTAGGATGAAAGCCAGGTCAGGGCGAGATCGTGAATGCCCATGGATTGGAGGGACTGGAGGAGTAGGGGATGATCTACTGTATCAAAAGCTGCTGAAAGGTCAAGGAGGAGGAGAATGGTGTATTTACCTTCAGCTTTAGCTAAGGCAAGGTCATTGACCACTTTGGTGAGAGCCGTTTCGGTTGAGTGGGCAGGCCGAAATCCAGATTGCAGTGGGTCTAGTAGTGATTTGGCATTGAGGTACTGAGTCAGGCGTTTGTGAACCAGACGCTCAAGGAGTTTTGAGGCGAAGGGGAGGAGGGAGATCGGGCGGTAGTTGGAGGGTAGCGAGGGGTCGAGGGAGGGTTTCTTGAGCAGAGGCAGTACAGTGGCCTGCTTGAAGTCTGAGGGGAAGGTGCCTGTGGATAGGGAGAGGTTAAACATGGTAGTGAGGACTGGGGCCAGATCCGTGGAGTGAGGCTGAAGTAGATCAGAAGGGATAGGGTCAAGGGGGGAGGTAGTGGTATGGGAAGTCTGCAGTAGGTGGTTGACCTCCTCAGTGGTAGTAGGAGTGAAGGAGGTGAGGGGAGGATAGGGTGGAGAAGGAGTAGGTTGTGAGCAGGTGGGAGGTGAAGATTGAAGATTGGATATTTCCTGACGGATCTCAGCCACTTTGTGACTATACCGAAGGTCTAGTAGTGTGGCCACCCAGTACAGCTCATTCCCCTTGAGTTTTTTTATACAGGGGTCCCTCAACAGGCTGGACAGCATGAAAGACGCCATCTGCAAAAATTTGGATCCAGACGTACTATCCATCTCCTCTTGCTCTTCCTCAGTGATGTCAGGTAAGTCCTCCTCCTCCCCCAGCCACGAACAATACCACGGGAACGTTGATTAGCACAAGCCCCCTGCGACGCCTGCTGCGGTTGTTCTGCCGCCACCTCCTCCTCCAAAGAAACACCTTCCTCATCCATCCGAGTCTGACTCCCATTCCCCACATGACTCCTCCTCCTCCTGCTTCTCCACCCTCTGTGCTGCTGCAGGTGTTGAGGAAACATTTGTTTCTGATGAGAATTGATCCCACAACGCTTCCTCCTGTAACTGTTCCTGTTCACGCTCCTCCACAGCTTGATCCACCACTCTACGCACGGCATGCTCCAGGAAGTAAGCGTACAGGATCAAGTCGCTGATGGTGCCTTCACTGCGACTCACCAGGTATGTCACCTGCTCAAACAGCCGCATGAGCCTGCATGCATTTCGTATGAGTGTCCAGTTGTTGGGCCAGAACATCCCCATCTCCCCAGAGTGTGTCCTTCCACTGTAGTTGTAGAGGTACTGGGTGACGGCTTTCTCCTGTTCTAGCAGGCGAGAGAACATAAGGAGGGACGAATTCCAGCGAGTCGAGCTATCGCAAATCTGGCGTCTCACCAGCAACTTGTTTCTCCGCTGAATATCGGCAAAGTGTGCCATGGCCGTGTAAGACCGCCTGAAATGCCCACACACCTTCCTGGCCTGCTTCAGGATGTCCTCTAAGCCTGGGTACTTTGACACAAGTCTTTGAATGACTAGATTCAGAACATGTGCCATGCAGGGTACACATGCGTCAGCTTTCCAAAATTCAAAGCGGAAATTAGATTGCTGCCATTGTCACACACCACGTTTGCCGATCTCCAGCTGGTGCGGGGTCAGCCACTGATCCACCTGTTTGTTAAGAGCAGCCAGGAGAGCTGCTCCAGCATGACTCTCCACTTTGAGGCAAGACATGTCTAAGATGGCGTGACACCATCGTACCTGGAATGCAGCATAGGCCCTGGGGAGCTGGGGCTGTGTAGCTGGAGAGGATATCACAGCACCAGTAGAATTGAACTGCCACTCAGCCAAGGAGGAAGAGGATGATGACAGCGAAGAGGATGTAGCAGGAGTATAGGAGGTGACAGGAGACCTGCCTGCAAGCCATGGAGGTGTCACAAGTTGGTCTGCTGCACAGCCACGTACTCCCTGCTTGTCAGCGGTCACCAGGTTGACCCAATGGGCTGTGTAGGTAATGTACCTGCCCTGACCCTGCTTGGCAGACCAGGCATCCATGGTCAGGTGGACCCTTGACCCAACGCTGTGTGCCAGAGATGACACCACTTGCCTCTCAACTTCACGGTACAGTTTGGGTATCGACTTTTTAGAGAAATAATTGCAGCCTGGTATCTTCCACTGTGGTGTCCCAATGGCCACAAATTTACGGAAGGCCTCAGAGTCCACCAGCTGGTATAGTAACAGCTGGCGATCTAACAGTTCCGCCATGCCAGTTGTCAGACGCCGGGCAAGGGGGTGACTGGCAGAAATTGTCTTCTTCCGCTCAAAGATTTCCTTCACAGACACCTGGCTGCTGTGGGCAGAGGAGCAGGAACCACTCAAGGTCAGAGGGGGGTGGCTGTGAAGGTGCAAGGGAGAAAGCGGCTGAAGATGCTGCACCTGAAAGAGGAAGAGGATAAGGAGGGTGGCTTTTCTTTTGTGTGCTGCTTTTGCTCAGGTGCTCTTCCCATTGCAGTTTGTGCCTTTTCTGCATGTGCCTTCGTAAGGCAGTTGTCCGGACGTGGGTGTTGGCCTTTCCACGGCTCAATTTTTGGAGGCAGAGAGAACAGATGGCATTGCTCTGATCTGAGGCAGACACATTAACCACTTCCCGACCGCCGTATATACAATTGGCGGCCGGGAAGTGGATGCCGCAAGGACCGCCGTATTGACAAATGGCGGCGGTCCTTGTATGGGCATGGGCGGAGCGATCGCGTCATCCGTGACGCGATCCTCCGCCTCCGCCTGGCGCCGCTTACCCGCCGCAACATCCCGCCGGCCATACGGAAGCGCCGGCGGGATGTTAACCCGACGATCGCCGCATACAAAGTGTATAATACACTTTGTAATGTTTACAAAGTGTATTATACAGGCTGCCTCCTGCCCTGGTGGTCCCAATGTCCGAGGGACCACCAGGGCAGGCTGCAGCCACCCTAGTCTGCACCAAGCACACTGATTTCCCCCCCCCCCTGCCCCAGATCGCCCACAGCACCCATCAGACCCCCCCCCCTGCCCACCCCCCAGACCCCTGTTTGCACCCAATCACCCCCCTAATCACCCATCAATCACTCCCTGTCACTATCTGTCAACGCTATTTTTTTTTATCCCCCCCTGCCCCCCGCTCCCTCCTGATCACCCCCCCACCCCTCAGATTCTTCCCAGACCCCCCCCCTAGACCCCCCCCATGTACTGTATGCATCTATCCCCCCTGATCACCTGTCAATCACCTGTCAATCACCTGTCAATCACCCGTCAATCACCCGTCAATCACCCCCTGTCACTGCCACCCATCAATCAGCCCCTAACCTGCCCTTGCGGGCAATCTGATCACCCCCCCACACCAATAGATCGCCCGCAGATCCGACATCAGATCACCTTCCAAATCCATTGTTTACATCTATTCTCTCCTCTAAACACCCACTAATTAATTACCCATCAATCACCCATCAATCACCCCCTATCACCACCTGTCACTTTTACCTATCAGATCAGACCCTAATCTGCCCCTTGCGGGCACCCAATCACCCGCCCACACGCTCAGATTGCCCTCTGACCCCCCCTTATCAATTCACCAGTGCATTAATTACATCTGTTCTTCCCTGTAATAACCCACTGATCACCTGCCAATCACCTGCCAATCACCTATCACCCATCAATCACCCCCTGTCACCCCCTGTCACTGCCACCCATCAATCAGCCCCTAACCTGCCCCTTGCGGGCAATCTGATCACCCACCCACACCATTAGATCGCCCGCAAACCCGCCGTCAGATTACCTCCCAAATGTATTGTTTACATCTGTTATCTTCTCTAAACACCCACTAATTACCCATCAATCACCCATCAATCACCCCCTATCACCAACCGTCACTGTTACCTATCAGATCAGACCCTAATCTGCCCCTTGCGGGCACCCAATCACCCGCCCACACGCTCAGATTGCCCTCAGACCCCCCCCCCCTTATAAATTCGCCAGTGCATTAATTACATCTGGCCTTCCCTGTAATAACCCACTGATCACCTGTCAATCACCTGCCAATCACCTATCACCCATCAATCACCCCCTGTCACTGCCACCCAACAATCAGCCCCTAACCTGCCCCTTGCGGGCAAACTGATCACCCACCCACACCAATAGATCGCCCGCAGATCCGACATCAGATCACCACCCAAGCGCAGTGTTTCCATCTATTCTCTCCTCTAAACACCCACTAATTACCCATCAATCACCCATCAATCACCCCCTATCACCACCTGTCACTGTTACCCATCAGATCAGACCCTAATCTGCCCCTTGCGGGCACCCAATCGCCCGCCTACACGCTCAGATTGCCCTCAGACCCCCCCCTTGTAAATATTGCACTGGCGAATTGATATCTGTTCTCCCCTGTAATAACCCACTGATTACCGGTCAATCACCTATCAATCACCCATCAATCACCCCCTGTCACTGCCACCCATCAATCACCCCCTGTCACTGCCACCCATCAATCACCCGCTGTCACTGCCACCCATCAATCAGCCCCTAACCTGCCCCTTGCGGGCAATCTGATCACCCACCCACACCAATAGATCGCCCGCAGATCCGACGTCCGACCACCTACCAAGTGCAGTGTTTACATCTGTTCTCTACCCTAAACACCCACTAATTACCCATCAATCACCCCCTGTCACTGCTACCTATCAGATTAGACCCCTATCTGCCTCTAGGGCACTCAATCACCCGCCCACACCCTCAGAATGCCCTCAGACCCCAGCCCTGATCACCTCGCCAGTGCATTGCTTGCATCTATTCCCCCCTCTAATCACACCTTGAGACACCCATCAATCACCTCCTGTCACCCCCTAGCACACCTACCCATCAGATCAGGCCCCAATTTGCCCCGTGTGGGCTCCTGATCACTCGGCCAAACCCTCAGATCCCCCTCAGACCCCCTTCCGATCACCTCCCCAGTGCATTGATTGCATCTATTTTCCCCTCTAACCACCCCCTGAGACACCCATCAATCACCTCCTGTCACCCCCCTAGCACTCCTATCCATCAGATCAGGCCCAATACAACCTGTCATCTAAAAGGCCACCCTGCTTATGACCGGTTCCACAAAATTCGCCCCCTCATAGACCACCTGTCATCAAAATTTGCAGATGCTTATACCCCTGAACAGTCATTTTGAGACATTTGGTTTCCAGACTACTCACGGTTTTGGGCCTGTAAAATGCCAGGGCGGTATAGGAACCCCACAAGTGACCCCATTTTAGAAAAAAAGACACCCCAAGGTATTCTGTTAGGTGTATGACGAGTTCATAGAAGATTTTATTTTTTGTCAAAAGTTAGCGGAAATTGATTTTTATTGGTTTTTTTTCACAAAGTGTCATTTTTCACTAACTTGTGACAAAAAATAAAATCTTCTATGAACTCGCCATACACCTAACGGAATACCTTGGGGTGTCTTCTTTCTAAAATGGGGTCACTTGTGGGGTTCCTATACTGCCCTTGCATTTTAGGGGCCCTAAACCGCGAGGAGTAGTCTAGAAAACAAATGCCTCAAAATGACCTGTGAATAGGACGTTGGGCCCCTTAGCGCACCTAGGCTGCAAAAAAGTGTCACACATGTGGTACCGCCGTACTCAGGAAAAGTAGTATAATGTGTTTTGGGGTGTATTTTTACACATACCCATGCTGGGTGGGAGAAATTTCTATGTAAATGGACAATTGTGTGTAAAAAAATCAAACAATTGTCATTTACAGAGATATTTCTCCCACTTAGCATGGGTATGTGTAAAAATACACCCCAAAACGCATTATACTACTTCTCCTGAGTACGGCGGTACCACATGTGTGGCACTTTTTTTTACACCCTAAGTACGCTAAGGGGCCCAAAGTCCAATGAGTACCTTTAGGATTTCGCAGGTCATTTTGCGACATTTGGTTTCAAGACTACTCCTCACGGTTTAGGGCCCCTAAAATGCCAGGGCAGTATAGGAACCCCACAAATGACCCCATTCTAGAAAGAAGACACCCAAAGGTATTCCGTACGGAGTATGGTGAGTTCATAGAAGATTTTATTTTTTGTCACAAGTTAGCGGAAAATGACACTTTGTGAAAAAAAAACAATTAAAATCAATTTCCGCTAACTTGTGACAAAAAAATAAAAACTTCTATGAACTCACCATACTCCTAAAGGAATACCTTGGGGTGTCTTCTTTCTAAAATGGGGTCATTAGTGGGGTTCCTATACTGCCCTGGCATTTTAGGGGCCCTAAACCGTGAGGAGTAGTCGTGAAACAAAAATGACCTGTGAAATCCTAAAGGTACTCATTGGACTTTGGGCCCCTTAGTGCAGTTAGGGTGCAAAAAAGTGCCACACATGTGGTATCGCCGTACTCGGGAGAAGTAGTATAATGTGTTTTGGGGTGTATTTTTACACATACCCATGCTGGGTGGGAGAAATACTTCTGTAAATGACAATCTTTTGATTTTTTTACACACAATTGTCCATTTACAGAGGTATTTCTCCCCCCCAGCATGGGTATGTGTAAAAATACACCCCAAAACACATTGTACTACTTCTCCCGAGTATGGCGATACCACATGTGTGGCACTTTTTTGCACCCTAACTGCGCTAAAGGGCCCAAAGTCCAATGAGTACCTTTAGGATTTCACAGGTCATTTTGAGAAATTTCGTTTCAAGACTACTCCTCACGGTTTAGGGCCCCTAAAATGCCAGGGCAGTATAGGAACCCCACAAATGACCCCATTTTAGAAAGAAGACACCCCAAGGTATTCCGTTAGTAGTATGGCGAGTTCATAGAAGATTTTATTTTTTGTCACAAGTTAGCGGAAATTGATTTTAATTGTGTTTTTTCACAAAGTGTCATTTTCCGCTAACTTTTGACAAAAAATAAAATCTTCTATGAACTCACCATACTCCTAACGGAATACCTTGAGTGTCTTCTTTCTAAAATGGGGTCATTTGTGGGGTTCCTATACTGCCCTGGCATTTTAGGGGCCCTAAACCGTGAGGAGTAGTCTTGAAACGAAATTTCTCAAAATGACCTGTGAAATCCTACAGGTACTCATTGGACTTTGGGCCCTTTAGCGCAGTTAGGGTGCAAAAAAGTGCCACACATGTGGCATCGCCGTACTCAGGAGAAGTAGTATAATGTGTTTTGTGGTGTATTTTTACACATACCCATGCTGAGTGGGAGAAAGATCTCTGTAAATGGACAATTGTGTGTAAAAAAAATTAACAAATTGTCATTTACAGAGATATTTCTCCCACCCAGCATGGGTATGTGTAAAAATACACCCCAAAACACATTATACTACTTCTCCTGAGTACGGCAATACCACATGTGTGGCACTTTTTTGCAGCCTAACTGCGCTAAGGGGTCCAAAGTCCAATGAGCACCTTTAGGCTTTACAGGGGTGCTTACAATTTAGCACCCCACAAAATGTCAGGACAGTAAACACACCCCACAAATGACCCCATTTTGGAAAGTAGACCCTTCAAGGTATTCAGAGAGGGGCATGGTGAGTCCGTGGCAGATTTCATTTTTTTTTTGTCGCAAGTTAGAAGAAATGGAAACTTTTTTTTGTTTTTTTTTCTCACAAAGTGTCATTTTCCGCTTACTTGTGACAAAAAATAATATCTTCTATGAACTCACTATGCCTCTCAGTGAATACTTTGGGATGTCTTCTTTCTAAAATGGGGTAATTTGGGGGTTATTTATACTATCCTGGAATTCTAGCCCCTCATGAAACATGACAGGGGGTCAGAAAAGTCATAGATGCTTGAAAATGAGAAAATTCACTTTTTGCACCATAGTTTGTAAACGCTATAACTTTTACCCAAACCAATAAATATACACTGAATGGGTTTTTTTTAATCAAAAACATGTTTGTCCACATTTTTCGCGCGCCATGTATACAGAAATTTTACTTTATTTGAAAAATGTCAGCACAGAAAGTTAAAAAAATCATTTTTTTGCCAAAATTCATGTCTTTTTTGATGAATATAGAAAAAAGTAAAAATCGCAGGAGCAATCAAATAGCACCAAAAGAAAGCTTTATTAGTGACAAGAAAAGGAGCCAAAATTCATTTAGGTGGTAGGTTGTATGAGCGAGCAATAAACCGTGAAAGCTGCAGTGGTCTGAATGGAAAAAAAGTGTCCGGTCCTTAAGGGGTAGAAAGCCCTAGGTCCTCAAGTGGTTAAAAAATTTCTAAACCGCTGAGCCCCCCTGGGGTGATGGCACTATAGTTGCATCAGCAGCTGACGTTGAAGGGAATGTTGGCTGGCTGTCCATAGGTAGCGATACATGGCGCCGGACACTGCCACCAGCTGTTTCTGACGATGAGCTCCCCCTGCTTCTTTCAGGAACTCGTCTCCTCCTACTCCTCTCTGACTCCCCCTCTGAACTGTCCCCCTGTTCATCTCCTCTATTGGGAATCCACGTGGCATCCGTATCATCGTCATCATCATAATCATCCTGCCCAGCTTCGCTTGCCTCAGACACCTCATAAACTGCACCAACAGCAGGTACTTCATCATCCTCCTCCTCACACGTTGCGTCCATAGTGTCGCCTAACTCAGACATATAAGGTGGTGTAACTTGCTTAGCGCCTTCATCCTGTTGTAACAATAATGGCTGTGCATCAGTGATTTCCTCACCAAATAACTCCTGCGAAGTGTCAAATGCAGCGGATGTGGTGCTTGTAGTAGCGCTAGTGTCTGTGGAAGATGAGGTGTACTGTGTTAAATAGTCAACCCCGTCCTGACTATTGGGAGTTGATGGGACGTGCCTTCTTCTGAACACTGTACTTTGGTCCAGGGCCGCACTAAATCACATCAGCACTACCTCGCTGTTACGACTCATGTATTTCCTTCTCCTGCCTGCTGGTGGCAGTATTTACCTGGTCTATCCTGAACTCTTACTGTGCCACCAGCAGAGGGCTTATTGGACATTTAGCAGCTATGCAGTTCTGCCTTCCTCCAGCGGGTGGCCGTGTGCTACCTATGCAAAAGACTTGCAGTTCAATGTCTGGCCTGCAGATGCCTCTAATGGGACAATCACCACCAGCTGCTTCCTGTTACATGGACTATATAAGTCTGCCTCTTCCTCCAAGTCCTTGCCAGAACTTCCTTTGCTACAGGTCTGAGTCTCTGGTCACCTCTGTTACCTGATACTTGGTTTCTTGTACCCTGCTCTGTGATCTGATTACCTGCTGCTGAACCTTTGCTTGTCCTGACTCTGCTTCTGTTTATTCCTCTGTACTGTAACGATTGTGGAACTTCCTCAGTGATCAGCGCGATACGGCGGAAATCCTCCACAAGCGTATAATTGCAGGAACCCAGCAAAAGATGCTACGCACCCGTAGAGGGAAATTCCTGTCGGCAGATGGCGTTGTGGAGTGCAGAGGAACCAATCCTCTGTATCTCCACAAATGCCAGACAGAAATTGTACGAAGCGCAGAACGCAATCGCAAGAGAAGCGATTGCGAATGAGAACGAGCAAAGGGACAGGTAGTATGTGTGTGCACCAAACTAGTCGTCAACCCGCGACGGTGCACACACCACAGCAGATAAGAAGTAGGAACGCGATCGCGAGAGGTGCGATCGCCAGATGTGACACAAGGCTACAGCAAGGCGGAGCACGAGAGTAGCAAAGGCACAGCAAATCATACAATGAGGAGATACAGAAAATAACAAACGCTAGCTAACCACGAACACCGCACTCATTCGCAACAGTGCACGCGGTTATGCGCAGTCTCCACATGATAAGCACAATAGAGACAAGCACGCCTAACTAACCATTTACAGACAAACATGAAACAGAGGACGCGAACGCTTGCTTAACGGTTACCTCACCAAGCCTCCAGCAAGCGTTCGTAGCAGACAAGACAGACACACGAAAACAGGGACAAGCGAGAGATAGGATCCACAGCACTAGCGAAAGTGGCTAGCGCGATCCAGGAAGACAGAACAGAAGGATCCACAGCACTAGTGCAGGATGCCAGTGCGATCCAGGTAGACTGAACAGAAGGATCCACAGCACTAGCGCGAAGCGAGTGCGATCCAGGCAGACAGAACAGAGTAGCAGGCCAGAAGGATCCACAGCACTAGCGCAAGGCGAGTGCGATCCAGGAAGGCAGAACAGAAGGATCCACAGCACTAGCGGAAAGTGACTAGCGCGATCCAAGGAGACAGAACAGAAGGGGATAGCTGGTATCAACCGCTGCACCAGCTATACTCCAAGAACAGAGATCAGAACGATTTCCTGTCGACCACCGCTGGGACAGGACAATCGCAACAGAACAAACAAAACAGATAAGCAATCCTAACTGCACTAGGGGAACCTGCCTAGCGCAGTTTCAGAAATTACTCAAAGCTGAACTTCAAACAAAGAGTAAGGCTGACACTCCTCCAGGAGTGTTTCACAGGAAGGAATCCTTATGACTAGCCAAGCATTGTGGGAAACACATAGTACTTATAGTACACGCCTCCCATGAATGTGGCCAGGCAATTTGCATGACAACGTATGCAAATTCCTCTGCAAGCACAAGCTGCAAAACTGACAGAAGCTCTTCTTTCCAGAGTCCTGCAGCATGCAAACCTAAACAATGGTCAAAAAGCTGCCTGCCTGCACAGGCAGCTGAGCAGATCATTACATGTACCTTGCATGTATCTGATTACCCGTTGCTGACTCTGTTATTCTGTTTTGACCTGTCTTTGCCTACTCCCTTTGATACCGCGTTATTGTATATATATTTGCTTGTACATATATATCTCCTGCACGCCGTTTGTAAATAGATAGGTAGTCAGGGTTTTGGTTATATGTGCGCACACTGTTTTGTTTTGTTTGCGGGAGATTCACTGTATATATTGTTGGCATATAGTTGCATGTTATTTGCATGATTTGGTTCTTAATAAAACACCTTTCTTGCACATCCCTGTTTCAGTATCAGTGTTTCTGCAAATTGTGGTCATTCCTTGCAATACCTGTTTATGGTTCCGTAACACTCGCACAGACCTGCCGGGTGGCCTTCCTCTGAGTCTGGGTCTGCCTCTACCTCTGCCTCTACCTGTTTTGTCCGTTTTGTTCACATCGGGGGGGATGAAGTGAAAGGTATGCACTGACTTGAGTAATGCAATGTGCAGTTAACAGGTATGCATGGAGTGGTATATCACACTGCATGCACTCACGTAGATGGGTGGGTGCACTGAATACAACAGGTAGGTATATGCAGTGATGGGTATTACAAATGTGCACCTGTCACACATACGTACTGTGAACAGGTACAGTGACTGGGGGTATTAAATATCACACTGCCTGCGCTCATGTAGGTAGGTGGGTGCACTGAACACAACAGGTAGGTATATGCAGTGATGGGTATTACAAATGTGCACCTGTCACACACATGTACAGTGACTGGTGGTATTAAATATCACACTGCTTGCACTCACGTAGGTAGGTGGGTGCACTGAACACAACAGGTAGGTATATGCAGTGATGGGTATTACAAATGTGCACCTGTCTCACACACACGTACAGTGACTGGTGGAATTCCCGGATTCTGAAACCAGCGAATATGGGCGCAGAGGGGGGAGGGGGGGGGGGGGGTTTAGGGGGTCATAGTGGTATGGGAGAAAAAGTTGTGTTTGGAAGAAATTCTTAATTGATTGCAGGATACGGAGAGTCGGACACCTATGCCAAACTTAAGGGGGAACCTTCATCCCAATCAGCTACTGATACCCCCTTTTCCATGAGAAATCTTTTCCTTTTCTCAAACAGATCATCAGGGGACTCTGTAGGGCTGATGTTGTGGTGAAACCCCTCCCACAGTGTGATGTCAGCACTAGTGTGCTGACATCACACTGTGGGAGCCTTGTTGCATTGTGGGAAATAACAGCTGTTTCCATAAAAGCATAATCTCTTTCCACAGACATCACCTGCCAGCAGTAAAAATGTCACCATGTGATACATGTCAGAATGTAAATCAGGGAGAGGAAAGATTTTACAATGGGCAAACAGTGACTAAATAATTTATAAACAATGATTTTAAAAAACTAAGCACTTTTTTCATTACATTATTTTCACTGCAGTCCCTCTTTAAAGAGTAACTGTCAGGCTGCAGAAGCTAATTTAAACCTCTATTCTCCTGTGTTAAACAGTTTAGACGGAAGCCAAAAAGGCAATAGTGAAGATAAAAATCTCTCTTTCATTTGATGTGTGCTTATCAGCAAAGCTGTTAGACCCAAGCTCTTTAAGAGGACGCAAGCCGCATACCATACTGCAAAGCATTCTGGGGCCCTCCCCTCGGCTGCTAAGGAGAAGTTACAGGATCAAGTTTCAGCAGCTTGTAACTCAGTCCAGCGCACAGCACTGATAAATCTCCCGGCAGAGTACACTGCAGGAGTCCGCTATTGTTCCTAGCCACATGGCTAATTAATATTCACTGCACACTAGTGTTATTCAGTACAAGCTTTTCTGTGATCAGGAAGCAGGCAGGGCATGACGACACATTTGGCTTCATAGGAGACAGACAAACATGGAACCTGCCATGAGCTGTCAGGAGCATCAATCTCTGCATATACTATATACAAATTCTGTGAAGTACAAACGTTGACAGTGAAATGCATATGTAATGTAAGTACAGCCAATCTTTAGCTACTGATATATGTGTTTATTTTCTCTGAGACCTTATACCTAACAGCTCCTCTTTAAGACTAATCCTATAATATTGTACCACAACCAATTAGAGGAGTTGTTGCAAGAGGGTCTTCACAAAAATTAATATTTATATCTCAATATTAAATATCCTAGAGTGCCGGTATTATACATATTACCCAAGATACACAAGGATCTCACTGCCTCACCCAGAAGATTGATTGTGTCTGGTATAAAATATCACCTAACGGGTAGAAATGGCCCGAACGGTCCGCCGGCGAACCGATTCGCGCGAACATCGGTGGTTCGCGGTCGAGGTGAACTGAGAACTTTTTTCCAAAAAAGTCTGGGTTTGCATTTTTTCCATAGTCTTTAATGCCCGCCGACTTTAGCGGTTAATACCAAAGTCCCCTTACATAGTAGAAACACCAAATTTGTAGAGGGGGACTGTGACTACAAGAGGAAACTTTTTTTTTCAAAAAGACCTTATAGTTTTTGAGAAAATCGATTTTAAAATTTCAATGTGAATTCTCCTTCTGACCGTGGGAAAATTAACCCCCGCTGACTAGCGGTTGATAGCAAAGCCCCTTTTAAAGCTAGAAACACCAAATTGCTGGGAATGTTAAGAAAAACAGTGGGAACAAGAGGAAATTTTTTTTCCAAAAAGACCATATACTTTTTGAGAAAATCAATTTTAAAGTTTGAAAGAAAAAAGAGCAGATTCATTTGATTTATTAAAAAAAAGCAGATTCATTAAAAAGAACCAGATCTTTCATGAACCGTTAGTATAGCTCAGAATGCGTCCTGTGCAGGAAGTATAGCTGCCGACTCCCGCTGTCTCTCCCCACCTGCCTTTACCTGTCACCCTGACCTAGGCTGCACCACGTTCCCCATGGGTGCACCAGGTGCCAGCCTAGGTGAGGGTGAGAGGTGAGGAGGAGGCGGGGAGGACAGTGGGAGCCGGCAGCTATGCGTTTCAAAAGACGCATTCTCTGTAAAGTGGGGGGCAGCGGAGATCTTCTTCAATCAACTTAATTGAAGATCGCAAGATACTGTATTCGTGGGATCATTCGTGATGATATTGGCGTGGGAATTTTTTTTTAAAGGTACAGGTAAGTATTTCTGGTTAATTAAGAAAATTAAAGGACTTTTTTCGTTGTTGTGTTTTTATTTCATTTAACCCTTTGTGGAAATGGGTAAGGGGTACTTTGTACCCCTATACTCATTTCTCCTGGGAGGGGGGTGGACATCTGGGGTCCCCTTCTTAAAGATGCCACCATGAACCCCCCCAGGGAGTCGTCGCCCCCACCTCCTCCTGGAGCACCGGAGGTGGGGAAGAACACCTTGTCCATGGATTGGACAAGGGTTTGGGGGGGAGAGGGGAAGGCTTGGCCACCCCTCTCCCCTGGAGCTCCCCCATACCATGGACCATGCGGGCTGGTATAGCTCAGGGTGCGAAGCCCCACGCGGCTGGGGCTCCGCATTCTGGCTTTCCCAGCCTGCATGGGGGACAAAGGGTTACTGAGAGCTCGGTAGGGGGTATTCCACATCATTTTTTTTTTTCAAATTTCCCACACTCAGCACATAAAAACAATTTAATTATTTTTATTTTTTTTTGTAAAATATTGTTTCCTGCTATATTTTTAGCATATCCTGCAAATTTGATGTTGCAAGGATTTAAGAAACCTTTGCTATTAATTGCTAAAGTTGGCGGGTGATAACCAACCAGAGTTATAAGGGTGCAAAAGTGCTGAATTTTGCCATTGACTTTCATTGGGCTTCCTATTTCACTTTCAAAAATCTCAAATCTTTTCAAAGGACGATGGCTCAGCAGTGGCAAATTTTCTAGCATTGTAGGGACTCTTAGGGGGCTCAGGACTGGTGAGTGTGGGACCCCTAGGCCAAAGAGGTCATAACCTAGGGTCACAAAAGCTACTTTTTTTGGCAATGATGTCGGTGACGAACGTAAATCGCCGCCATGTCCGTTAGCAAAGTCTGAAGCTCACGACAAGTTGCATGCAGGTAGAAGGCATATTGTTGTACTTGCACTCCAACGTTGGGTTCCCTACATCTCTGCACACTAGAGTACTGGGGATGCAAATCTGCCGCCAATCTGATTGTAATTTGTTGGGAAATCTGCCGCCAATCTGATTGCATTTTGTGGGGATATCTGCGCCAATCTGATTGTATTTTGTGGGGATATCTGCCGCCAATCTGATTGCATTTTGTGGGGAAATCTGCCGCCAATCTGATTGCATTTTGTGGGGATATCTGCTGCCAATCTGATTGTATTTTGTTGGGAAATCTGCCGCCAATCTGATTGCATTTTGTGGGGATATCTGCCGCCAATCTGATTGCATTTTGTTCCGAAATCTGCCAACTATCTGATTGCATTTTGTGGGGATATCTGCCGCCAATCTGATTGTATTTTGTGGGGAAATCTGCCGCCAATCTGATTGCATTTTGTGGGGATATCTGCCGCCAATCTGATTGCATTTTGTGGGAATATCTGCCATCAATCTGATTACATTTTGTGGGGATATCTGCCGGCAATCTGGTTGCATTTTGTGGGGATATCTGCCACCAATCTGATTGCATTTTGTGGGGATATCTTCTGCCAATCTGATTGCATTTTGTGGGGATATCTGCCACCAATCTGATTGTATTTTGTGGGGAAATCTGCCGCCAAATCTGATAGTATTTTTTGGGGATATCTGCTGCCAATCTGATTGCATTTTGTGGGGATATCTGCCACCAATCTGATTGCATTTTGTGAGGATATCAGCCGCCAATCTGATTGCATTTTGTGGGGAAATCTTCCGCCAATCTGATTGCATTTTGTCGGGAAATTTGCTGCCATTTGACTACTTGATGAATTATCATGAGGCATGTAACTACTTGATTATCTGTATCTGAAATGTATCTGGTCGGACCTAATCTCTGTGAATAACACCACTACTTATTTTGTGGGTTTTTCTTGTCTGCCCATGACCCATCATGACCACGCCCATGTTCCAGTGCGTGGTGACACCCATCCACATGCGTGCCACATGTGGACATGTCCTTGTTGGAGACTGTCCTCAGAAGTGCTCACAATCTATTCCCTACCATAATCATGCAAAATTTCTAGAGTACATGTGTATGTGAGCCCAAAATGGGGGGGGGAGACTTGGGGTGATGGGGGGGGGGGGGTTTGGGGTGCTTGGTGGGAGGGTCCCAGGCTGAAACTTCCTTGGTGTCCCAGTCCGACCCTGGCCGGGGGAGAGAGAAAGTTGTTGCCAACCACCACCCATACCTGGCTGGCGGCCATGCTAACCATAAAGGGGCAGTGGCCAGGGTGGGGCCCCAATGTATTGCTATTTGCTAACCTAAATGGAGGGGGGGGCTGCAGTGCCACCCATATCGCTAACCTATATGGGGGGGCTGCAGTGGCACCCATATGGCTAACCTATATGCTGCGGGGCAGTGGCACCCATGTCTGGCCAACCTATATGCTGGGGGGGGCAGTGTCACCCATGTCTGGTTAACCTATATGCTGGGGGGGCAGTGGCACCCATGTCTGGCTAACCTATATGCTGGGGGGCAGTGGCACCCATGTCTGGCTAAAGTATATGCTGGGGGGCAGTGGCACCCATGTCTGGCTAACCTATATGCTGAGGGGGGGGGGCAGTGGCACCCATGTCTGGCTAACCTATATGCTACGGGGGCAGTGGCACCCATGTCTGGCTAACCTATATGCTGCGGGGGCAGTGGCACCCATGTCTGGCTAAAGTATATGCTGGGGGGGCAGTGGCACCCATGTTTGGCTAACCAATATGCTGGGAGGGCAGTGGCACCCATGTCTGGCTAACCTATATACTGCGGGGGCAGTGGCACCCATGTCTGGCTAACCTATATGCTGCGGGGGCAGTGGCACCCATGTCTGGCTAACCTATATGCTGCGGGGGCAGTGGCACCCATGTCTGGCTAACCTATATGCTGCGGGGGCAGTGGCACCCATGTCTGGCTAAAGTATATGCTGGGGGGGGCAGTGGCACCCATGTCTGGCTAACCTATATGCTGGGAGGGCAGTGGCACCCATGTCTGGCTAACCTATATGCTGGGGGAGCAGTGGCACCCATGTCTGGCTAACATATAAACAGTGGCACCCACAGCTGGCTAACCTGTCCTGGGGGGCACCCGGATACAGCTGGCTACCATGGGGGGGGGGGGGAGGGAATGGGGCACATCTAATAACCTTACTGGGGAGGGAGGGGGGAGCCCATCTGGCTACCATACTGGGGCCCAAATTCTGCATCGGGGCCCCGAGGATGGTTTTAGGATGGTTTTTAAAATGAATTTTTTTTTTAAACGCAGCTGTCGGTCCACCTCACCAGAAAGTAGTTGCTGGACATCAGAGAGGGGATTGACTGAGCCGCTGGGGGACCCTGTGCCACGCCACTGCCACCTACCACCATCACCTGTCGTCAGGAGGACTGTGGTGGAGGGAGACATCCAGAGGGGACAGCAGCACTGTGCCATCACCCACCCAACCCAGTGTCGCTGCCAGCCTCACCTGTTGCCTGTGAGCCAGAGGAGACAGCAACGTTATCATCCACCCCACCCACTGCCTGCCAGACCACAGGTAAGCTCACACCTAGGGTTGCCGCGGTATACCATGTTTTTTGGCCGCATGGCACCCATGTCTGGCTAAAGTATATGCCAGACATGGGTGCCATGCAGAATCTTAAGAAAACAGTTTTTTACCCCATTCATGAGGTTCAATGTCTACCATCGCTCCCCCGCTGTCCTCCATTCCTTCCGACACAAGCAAGCAGGCCACCAAGCCATTCCTAGTTGTTGGAGAGTTGCTTAACACTGCGCAGTCGCTGCTTGGGGATGTGAATCCTTTGATGACATGCCGCCGGCCGGGAGAGCTCCGCACATGTACAGAGTGCTCCCAGCCATGGGCACGTCATCAAAGAATGCGCGTAGCTGGGCAGCACCCACGCAGTGTTGAGTGACCCTCCCGTGACCAGGAACAGCCTTGGGACTGCTTGCCCATGACGGAAGGACAACTGGGAAAAGAGGTAAAAAAAAAAAAGCAGGGACATCTATACTTGGCTCTCCATACTCTGGGGGCACCTACACCTGACTACCTATACCTGGTTACCTATACTGTGGAAACACCTATATCTGGCTACCTATACTGTGGGGGCACCCTGTGTATTTTGTGGGCAATTGCAGTGCATCATGCATCAGTGTTCTCCCCAGAAACATAGAAACATTTTGCAGCCAGGTGGCATGAAAAAGTAGCCGGGTGGGAAAGTAAAGTTACTCTGGGTGCTACTTTGTCAGGAAATGCTGAACGGAGAGGGAGGGTCACACTGGGGTGGTGGGAAAGGTAACTTGTTTGTGAAACAAAAATCGCATTGTGAACGCTCCCAAAATGCTGTATGCAGTGAATTTGTGCTTTTCATACAAATGGCAACTGTAGTGTGAATGGTTTTACAGGGCAACTTTGTCATAGCAATTCTCTGTTCATTAGCATTAAGCAAAACTCTGAAAATTCCCTGAAAATCATCCCAGTGTGAATGGGGACTTAGTGCCATAGCCCCATCATCACATATATGACCTGACATCATTCAGCACTTCCTGCATGCTATGTATGCGACTCCTGCTGCTGGACATACACAAGGCGCAGAAGAGTGCTGACTAAGGGCTGGAGCCCACAAGAGCGATTTTGTGAGCGTTTATGGAGTGATTCAAAACACTAGCGATTTCCCTAAACGCTCAGCTATTGTCAATGGATGGGCCAAATTCCACTGGAGTGATTGCGATGACCAAAATCGCAAACGCAGCACATGCAACATTTTTAGCGGTTAGCAAAGCGATGATTTGTGAGCATACAAGTATTCTGGCTGAACTCAATGGACGTATGGGTTTTTCCACCTAAATCGTTGTAACTGCTGAGACAAGACAGGCTAAACTACATGTAAAGTGCTGAACTAAACTTTTTGCCATTCTCCGCTCACGGTGCGGTGGATGACCCCGCAGTCGTCATCGCCGTGCCTGTGTGAACCGCCGTTGTCACTCAAGTCCACGTTGTACGCGGCTTACTGCGCAGGCACCGTGAGAACAACCTTGTGGTCGGCCTCTGCAATGTGCGCGGAGACAGGGACGGCAGCGGGGACCAGAACGGTCGGCGTAGGACAGTCGGCTGCAAGGGGCTGGAGAAAGCCCCAAGCGAGTAAAGCTCATTTTTTATATTTTGACTGATAACTCCTTTAAAGAATGAGCAGGAAACTGCATTTTACACTTACTTTCCTCTCAGATTTACCTGCCTACAGCTTGCTGGACAGCACCAGGCAATGTGTAGAGACTCACATAACAGTGCTGCTTCAGCAGCTACTTCTGCCTCCCGCCTCTAGTTCTGCTCCATACTGCTAATTGCATGCCTTGGTTATATTTGTACGGCTCTCTTCTGGCATATCTCTTGACTTTTTTTTATATATTAACGTGGTGCATGCCTCAGGATTGTTTCTGAAATACACAGCGTTTAATATTGATTTGTACTTTTACCAAGTGAATACTGGTCTTTCTTTGCTCTGTTTTTCTAGAGAGAGTGACAGTAAAATGTCTTCCTATACTCATCAAAGTGGGGCGCAAAAACTCAGAAGGAGGAAGGAATTAAGCCAGAAATCGCAAAAACTTCCAAAAATTAAAAGCTTTTTTGCTTCTCCCAATGCTGGTGAAAGCTCTCAAGATACTGAGGAAGTTAGCTCAGAAAGCCTTTGTAACATAGAAAGTCAGATGTCAGTGCAGGATCCAATACCTGCTAGCCATAGTTTGATTGAGCCAATGGTAACTGAGGAAGGGAGAAGTGTAACTGAACACGGTATTGAGATGGGAGTACAGGATCCAATACCGCATACATTTCAGGACTCTTCAAGTGAAACAAGTGCTGAATTGCCTCAAGTTGAACCAAGTCAGCCATTAGATGCTGAACAAGCTGGTAGGGACACTGTTGATTTGAACAGCATTGCAGCTGAAAAATATGTCACTGACAGGACCAATTTTCCTATAACAATTTCAGATGTACAAGTGAAACGCTTTATTATTTCTCACGGTCCTTGCAGGCCTTCAGGGCCGTTTCCACGAGACAATGATGCAGACAAAAGATGCTTTTCGGAAAAATATTATGAGAAAATTGCAAAAACAGGTTTTAAACTCAAGTTACCTGGCTTTGCTGCTCTCCTAAATTGAATTCAGTCTATTGTGAACCTTGTTGGCTTTTTGGGGATAGAAAAAAACTTGGCTTTGAACCTGCTTTGGCCAAAGGCATCCACAAATGGCCTATCAACTAAAATTCAGTCCCACAAAACATCACAGACTCACTTAGATGCCTGTGTGGTTTATGAACAGTGGCGCAGGCATAGCACTATAGATGAGGAACAAGAAAAGCAACTAAGAAATGAAAAAAACTTCTGGAGGGATATTTTAAAAGGAATTGTCAATGTCACCTTGACAATGGCCATGCGCAACATGGCTTTTCAAGGCCACAGGGAAAAAGTTGGCGAATTAAATAGCGGTAACTTCCTGGGCATTATTGAGCTCTTAGCTGAATACGATCCTGTACTGAACCAGCTGTTGCAGCAACCTCATGGTAAAGTAAAATATCTAAGCTCTACTATTCAAAATGAGCTTAATCTTGGTGAGCCTAATGCCTAATCTTGGTGGAGGGTTGATTCACTTCACTGCTGGGAATTGTGAGCACTGATTATAATACATTGCTGTTGTTTTAAATTGTGTTTTGCTGCTGTGATATCTGGTAGCTTGTGCATTGCGGTTCATCTGATATCTAGCAGCAAGTGTCCGTTTTTAAAAGTACATTTTTTTTCCTTTTTCCCTCTAGTTTGCTTAGCAGCAGGCAGGCAATTAGCTAGGGGGAGGGATTAGCTGTAACAGGAGGTATTTGGACAGCTTCAGGACTCAGTACCTGAGCTTGCTCAGTCTGTGGCTTGCTCACTAAGTGGCTTCGACACAAGTGGCATAGGCGTTAAAAACAGGCACAAAGAGGGAGGCGACAGGAAGCAGGTAAGGACTAAAAAAAATTAAAATAAATAAATAAAACAAAACAACAAAAAACCCTTCAACCAATATTGCGGTTTTTTTGCATTGGTTAGAATGTGCTAGGCACGTTGTGGTGTAGTCTTTTAAGTTTTGAGGACTCCACCCCAGCTTCACTCACTCCCCAGCTTCACTCACTCCCCCACTTCACTCACTCTCCCCCTTTTCCACCCCAGCTTCAAAGACATCTATGGCTACAATTACTAGGTAAGGCCTAATGATGTTGATCCAGGGATTTTGTCTGATTGCCATCTGGAGTCGGGAAGGATTTTTTTTTCCTTTTTGGGGCTAATTGGACCATGCCTTGTAAGGGTTTTTCGCCTTCCTCTGGTTCAACAGGCATATGTGAGGGAGCAGGCAGGTGTTGTACTTTGTTCTCTGGTTGAACTCGATGGACGTATGTCTATTTTCAACCGAAATAACTATGTAACTATGTAGCTTATTGACATTTTGTCCAATCATGTGCTCAATAATATCCTGTTAGAAGTACAACAAGCTAATTTTTACTCCTTGATCATCAATACAACACAGGATATTTCTCGAACGGATCAGATGAGCCAGGTTGTCCGATATATTACAGTGGACAGGGATTCAATTACGAGGGCAACAAAAATTAATATACATGAGGCTTTTCTTGGTTTTCAGCCCATTACAGATCAAAGTGCAGCTGGGATAGAAAGCCAAGTGTTGGCTAGCCTTCAAAAGAAGGGACTTTCTTTGGACAAATGTCGAGGGCAGGGTTATGATGGAGCTGCCACCACGAGTGGCATATATTCTGGTGTGCAAGCCAGAATTTTAACCACTTGAGGACCTAGGGCTTTACACCCCTTAAGGACCGGCAACTTTTTTTCCATTCAGACCACTGCAGCTTTCACGGTTTATTGCTCGCTCATACAACCTACCACCTAAAGGAATTTTGGCTCCTTCTCTTGTCACTAATAAAGCTTTCTTTTGGTGCTATTTGATTGCTCTTGCGATTTTTACTTTTTATTATATTCATCAAAAAAGACATGAATTTTGGCAAAAAAATGATTTTTTTTACTTTCTGTGCTGACATTTTTCAAATAAAGTAAAATTTCTGTATACATGCAGCGCGAAAAATGTGGACAAACATGGTTTTGATTAAAAAAAAAACCCATTTAGTGTATATTTATTGGTTTGGGTAAAAGTTATAGCGTTTACAAACTATGGTGCAAAAAGTGAATTTTCCCATTTTCAAGCATCTATGACTTTTCTGACCCCCTGTCATGTTTCATGAGGGGCTAGAATTCCAGGATAGTATAAATACCCCCCAAATGACCCCATTTTGGAAAGAAGACATCCCAAAGTATTCACTGAGAGGCATAGTGAGTTCATAGAAGATATTATTTTTTGTCACAAGTAAGCGGAAAATGACACTTTGTGACAAAAAAAAAAGTTTCCATTTCTTCTAACTTGCACCAAAAAAAAAATGAAATCTTTCACAGACTCACCATGCCCCTCTCTGAATACCTTGAAGTGTCTACTTTCCAAAATGGGGTCATTTGTGGGGTGTGTTTACTGTCCTCACATTTTGGGGGGTGCTAATAAAGCACCCCTGTAAAGCCTAAAGGTGCTCATTGGACTTTGGGCCACTTAGCGCAGTTAGGCTGCAAAAAGGTTCCACACATGTGGTATTGCCGTACTCAGTAGAAGTAGTATAATGTGTTTTGGGGTGTATTTTTACACATACTGATGCTGGGTGGGAGAAATATCTCTGTAAATGACAATTTTTTAATTTTTTTTACACACAATTGTCCATTTACAGAGATCTTTCTCCCACTCAGCATGGGTATGTGTAAAAATACACCACAAAACACATTATACTACTTCTCCTGAGTACGGCGATACCACATGTGTGGCACTTTTTTGCACCCTAACTGCGCTAAGGGGCCCAAAGTCCAATGAGTACCTTTAGGATTTCACAGGTCATTTTCAGACATTTGTTTTCAAGACTACTCCTCACGGTTTAGGGCCCCTAAAATGCCAGGACAGTATAGGAACCCCACAAATGACCCCATTTTAGAAAGAAGACACCCCAAGGTATTCCGTTAGTAGTACGGTGAGTTCATAGAAGATTTTATTTTTTGTCACAAGTTAGCGGAAAATGACACTTTCTGAAAAAAACCAATAAAAATCAATTTCCGCTAACTTGTGACAAAAAATAAAATCTTCTATGAACTCACCGTACTACTAACAGAATACCTTGGGGTGTCTTCTTTCTAAAATGGAGTCATTTGTGGGGCTCCTATACTGTCCTGGCATTTTAGGGGCCCTAAACCGTGAGGAGTAGTCTTGAAACCAAATGTCGCAAAATGACCTGTGAAATCCTAAAGGTACTCATTGGACTTTGGGCCCCTTAGCGCAGTTAGGGGAGAAGTAGTACAATGTGTTTTGGGGTGTATTTTTACACATACCCATGCTGGGTGGGAGAAATAACTCTGTAAATGGACAATTGTGTGTAAAAAAATCAAAAGATTGTCATTTACAGAGGTATTTCTCCCACCCAGCATGGGTATGTGTAAAAATACACCCCAAAACACATTGTACTACTTCTCCCGAGTACAATTGGCAATTTTTTGCACCCTAACTGCGCTAAGGGGCCCAAAGTCCAATGAGTACCTTTAGGATTTCACAGGTCATTTTTGTTTCAAGACTACTCCTCACGGTTTAGGGCCCCTAAAATGCCAGGGCAGTATAGGAACCCCACAAATTACCCCATTTTAGAAAGAAGACACCCCAAGGTATTCCGTTAGGAGTATGGTGAGTTCACTTGTGGGGTTCCTATACCGCCCTGGCATTTTACGGGCCCAAAACCGTGAGTAGTCTGGAAACCAAATGTCTCAAAATGACTGTTCAGGGGTATAAGCATCTGCAAATTTTGATGACAGGTGGTCTATGAGGGGGCGAATTTTGTGGAACCGGTCATAAGCAGGGTGGCCTTTTAGATGAAAGGTTGTATTGGGCCTGATCTGATGGATAGGAGTGCTAGGGGGGTGATAGGAGGTGATTGATGGGTGTCTCAGGGGGTGGTTAGAGGGGAAAATAGATGCAATCAATGCACTGGGGAGGTGATCGGAAGGGGGTCTGAGGGGGATCTGAGGGTTTGGCCGAGTGATCAGGAGCCCACATGGGGCAAATTAGGGCCTGATCTGATGGGTAGGTGTGCTAGGGGGTGACAGGAGGTGATTGATGGGTGTCTCAAGGTGTGATTAGAGGGGGGAATAGATGCAAGCAATGCACTGGCGAGGTGATCAGGACTGGGGTCTGAGGGCGTTCTGAGGGTGTGGGCGGGTGATTGAGTGCCCTAGGGGCAGATAGGGGTCTAATCTGATAGGTAGCAGTGAAAGGGGGTGATTGATAGGTAATTAGTGGGTGTTTAGGGTGGAGAACAGATGTAAACACTGCACTTGGGAGGTGATCGGACGTCGGATCTGCGGGCGATCTATTGGTGTGGGTGGGTGATCAGATTGCCCGCAAGGGGCAGGTTAGGGGCTGATTGATGGGTGGCAGTGACAGGGGGTGATTGATGGGTGGCATTGACAGGGGGTGATTGATGGGTGATTGATAGGTGATTGACAGGTGATTGACAGGTAATTAGTGGGTTATTACAGGGGAGAACAGATGTAAATATTGCACTGGCGAATTGATAAGGGGGGTCTAAGGGCAATCTGAGCGTGTAGGCGGGTGATTGGGTGCCCGCAAAAGGCAGATTAGGGTCTGATCTGATGAGTAACAGTGACAGGTGGTGATAGGGGGTGATTGATGGGTAATTAGTGGGTGTTTAGGGTAGAGAATAGATGTAAACACTGCACTTGGGAGGTGATCTGACGTCGGATCTGCGGGCGATCTATTGGTGTGGGTGGGTGATCAGATTGCCCGCAAGGGGCAGGTTAGGGGCTGATTGATGGGTGGCAGTGACAGGGGGTGATTGATGGGTGGCAGTGACAGGGGGTGATTGATGGGTGATTGATAGGTGATTGACAGGTGATTGACAGGTAATTAGTGGGTTATTACAGGGGAGAACAGATGTAAATATTGCACTGGCGAATTGATAAGGGGGGGTCTAAGGGCAATCTAAACGTGTAGGCGGGTGATTGGGTGCCCGCAAGAGGCAGATTAGGGTCTGATCTGATGGGTAACAGTGACAGGTGGTGATAGGGGGTGATTGATGGGTAATTAGTGGGTGTTTAGGGTAGAGAATAGATGTAAACACTGCATTTGGGAGGTGATCTGACGTCGGATCTGCGGGCGATCTATTGGTGTGGGTGGGTGATCAGATTGCCCGCAAGGGGCAGGTTAGGGGCTGATTGATGGGAGGCAGTCACGGATGACGCGATCGCTCCGCCCATGCCCCTACAAGGACCGCCGCCATTTGTCTATACAGCGGTCCTTTCGCGGTCCACTTCCCGGCCGCCAATTGTCAATACGGCGGTCGGGAAGTGGTTAAAAAAGCAGGAAAATGCACTTTATATGCACTGTGCAGCCCATAACCTAAATCTGGTTCTTCGGGATTCTATTTCAGACATCACTGAAATATCAAGTTTTATCGCCACATTGCAAAGCCTTCATTCGTTTTTTTGGTGACATTTTATGGGCATTTTATCATCTTTTATTACTGAATCCTCTGTGACATTGAAAAAACTGTGCCCCACACGGTGGTTATCCCGCTAGGACTCACTGTTGGCCCTGCGTTCTCCCAGATATTTTGAGGGCTTTGTCAAAAATTGTGCTTCTATCATCTAAAAAAAAAGTGAGAGAGAGGAGGCAATAGCGTTTAAGAAAAAATTAGAGTCCTTTCAGTTCATTTTTTTTATTATTCTGCAAGCGAAGATCTTAACCACTTGAGGACCACAGTCTTTTCGCCCCTTAAGGACCAGAGCCTTTTTCTCCATTCAGACCACTGCAGCTTTCACGGTTTATTGCTCGATCATACAACCTACCACCTAAATTAATTTTACCTCCTTTTCTTGTCACTAATACAGCTTTCTTTTGGTGCTATTTGATTGCTGCTGCAAGTTTTAGTTTTTATTATATTCATCAAAAAAACATGAATTTTGTCAAAAAAAATGATTTTTTTTAATTTCTGTGCTGACATCTTTCCAATAAAGTAAAATGTCTGTATACATTTTTGTCAAAATGTATTCTGCTACATGTCTTTGATAAAAAAAAATCCATTCAGTGTATATTTATTGGTTTGGGTAAAAGTTATAGCGTTTACAAACTATGGTGCCAAAAGTGAATTTTCCCATTTTGAAGCATCTCTGACTTTTCTGACCACCTGTCATGTTTCATGAGGTGCTTAAATTCCAGGGTAGTATAAATACCCCCCAAATGACCCCATTTTGGAAAAGAAGACATCCCAAAGTATTCACCGAGATGCATGGTGAGTTCATAGAAGATTTTATTTTTTGTCACAAGTTAGCGGAAAATGACACTTTGTGACAAAAAAAAAAAAAAGTTCCATTTCTTCTGACTTGCGGCAAAAAAAAATGAAATCTGCCACGGACTCACTATGCTCCTCTCTGAATACCTTGAAGTGTCTACTTTCCAAAATTGGGTCATTTGTGGGGTGTGTTTACTGTCCTGGCATTTTGGGGGGTGCCTAATTGTAAGCACCACTGTAAAGCCTAAAGGTGCTCATTGGACTTTGGGCCCCTTAGCGCAGTTAGGCTGCAAAAAAGTGCCACACATGCCACAAAACACATTTTTGTGCCACAAAACACATTATACTACTTCTTCTGAGTATGGCGATATGGCAAAATAACCTGTGAAATCCTAAAGGTACTCATTGGACTTTGGGCCCCTTAGCGCAGTTAGGCTGCAAAAAAGTGCCACACATGCGGTATCGCCATACTCAGAAGAAGTAGTATAATGTGTTTTGGGGTGTATTTTTACACATACCCATGCTCAGTGGGAGAAATCTCTCTGTAAATGGACAATTGTGTGTAAAAAAAATAAAAAAATTGTCATTCACAGAGATATTTCTCCCACCCAGCATGGGTATGTGTAAAAATACACCCCAAAACACATTATACTACTTCTCCTGAGTACGGCAATACCACATGTGTGGCACTTTTTTGCAGCCTAATTGCGCTAAGGGGCCCAAAGTCCAATGAGTACCTTTAGGATTTCACAGGTCATTTTGTGACATTTGGTTTCAAGACTAATCCTCACGGTTTAGGGCCCCTAAAATGCCACGGCAGTTGCCTTCTATGCCACCACCAACAGGGTCCAGGACTCCAGGCGGATTCCTAAATTTCGTATCACAATGAAGCAATGACTGCCGGCTATATGAGTGTCACAGGGGGTGGCACACCAAAGATAATAAGGTCGTTGCTTCATTGTGGACAGACCAAATTTGATCAGCTGGACAGTCACTGTTGTTCTATCATTAAGCTACCACAGCCCGGCGACCATATGGGCTTGGAAAATGCATTGTGGGATTTGTAGTTCCTTAACAGCTGGAGGGTCAAGTTTGCCCATGCCTGTACTAGCTGATGGCCTGACGTTGCCCAGGTATGTATTTGGCTTGTGTTTGCTTCACCCACTTTTTTTAGTCCTAACACACAATTACTCAGTTACTCAATGATCTAGTTTGTGAGATGTGTGGTCTTTGGCATCAATAATTTGCATTGAAATTAAACAAATCTGATTGGCTGTGGCTCCACAGTCACCCAATGACCAACTATACCAGGTTTGAGGCTTGTGCCATTAACAGTGCAAGAATGGAAGCAATTAAATGTTCCCCTTGAAAATCAATAGATTAATTTTTATTGGCTTTTCTAGGCTCTGCCTGTCATAATATCGCAGCCATTAGTGATATTGCATATAATACAGAAGCCATATTTTTCATTGTTTTGTCTGCTGTGTATTATTTCAGATGTGTATGTATGTTCAGAAGCCGTCTGGCTTTGGGGGTATAATTGTCACCTGGCTGAAGGAAGCTGCTAATTTGATTGTCTGTATGGCCATGTAAAGTACATTTGCATTCATTTTCCTCTGGACACTGCGGCCTCCAGCAAGGAAACAGGTAATTAGATAACGACCCCCTCTTTTGTCCTGAATCTGCTGAAAAGGTGTTGCATTGCTTTGAACTTTGTATGCATGTAAAAAGCCCTGTTGACCCAATATACTGTATAATCCGGACTAACTGAGTCTAGAAAGTTGGAAACTAAAACAGGAACCTTTGAAGTTTGCATATCACAGTCAGCAAGTTCTGTGCAAACCTTCGAGGGAAATTAAATTATATCTAGACGTGTACCCTGGGGATACGCTGCTCGCTATAAAAGTCCGTGGAGGACCTTCACAACTTGTAGTCCTGTGGAGATAGCAAAGACGCTAGGACTATCCTGGTTTCTGACCAGCGACCGCATGCTCCTCGCAAACAACACTCTGATCTGTATGCCGGTAACGTTTTACTCCTATTTTTATTTTGTTTATGAGCAAACTGTCTTGTTGTGTGTCTTTGTAATTTTTGCTTTGTTTTGTAAATCTTTTTTATATATTACTTTCTGCACTGTTCCACTTTTTTTTCTGGAATATTAAATATTTATTTAATAAGCTTGACTTCTGATGTACTAGCCAAAAACTCATAGTCTGGGAAGAGACTGCAGTGTAATTTGCGTTACAAGTTCAGTGGCTGATTGTGCCTCGCTACTGTGTGATTGTTGGCGTTCCCTTATTTGGCCTAAAGAGCAAAGCTGACCCAAATACGAAAACGCTGGACTGAGTGCAGTGGCTAGGTGTGTATTTTATCCCACAAGTGGGGCTTGCACTCTCTTGCAGGTAGGCACTTATCTGTTTTTAAGTAGCGCTGTTCATTTCTTTGCCATGTACTAATTTAATTCATTTTTGGTCAGCTGCTCCCACTTAACAGCCTTGCTTTTGGTGTATATGCAGAGCTTCTGTTTGGGTTCAAGGTGCGTTTGCAGTTTCTGGGGGGGCTCAGCGCACCTCTGATTGTAGGCCATTCGGAAGCGGCCTGGTGATGCGCGCCGCTGATCCACCTTTTGCGCAATTTTAAGATTATGCCACTCGCTACCCTGAAGCTGTAGCCCTGAGCTCCATACGAGCAGACAAGGTTGCGGACGCATTGCTGCGCATTTTCTCATGGGTCTGTTTTTCTCGCGAGATGCTCACCGATCATGGCCCTCAATTCATGTCGCGCCTATGGAATGCCTCTGTAAGCAAATGCATGTAGAACACATCATGGCCAGCCCTTACCACCCCCAGACAAATGGGTTATGTGAGCGGTTCTATGGTACTCTGAAACAGATGCTAAAGGTGTTTGTTGAATCGCAAGGGAGAGACTGGGAGCGCTACCTGCCCCACTTACTGTTTGCTTATCGTGAGGTGCCTCAGGCATCCACTGGGCTCTCGCCTTTTGAGCTCTTATACGGGAGAAGGGTACGCGGACCTCTGAATCTCATTCGAGAGGCCTGGGAGGGGCAGGATATGGGTCCCGGGGTCTCTATAGTAGAATATGTTCTAAAGTTCTCGGAAAAGATGGACACCCTGGTGGGGTTGGTGCGAGAGAATCTTACTCAAGCCTAGGCCACCCAGAAGCAGTGGTATGACCATGGGGCTAGGGAGAGAGTGTATGAGGTAGGTCGCAAGGTGTGGGTCCTAAACCCGATGCAACAGAATAAGCTGCAGGCCGCCTGGGAAGGGCCCATACATGTGACATACAGGATCTTCTCAAAAAATTTGCATATTGTGATAAAGTTCATTATTTTCTGTAATGTACTGATAAACATTAGACTTTCATATGGTTTAGATTCAAATACACACAACTGAAGTAGTTCAAGCCTTTTATTGTTTTAATATTGATGATTTTGGCATACAGCTCATGAAAATCCAAAATTCCTATCTCAAAAAATTAGCATATTTCATCCGACCAATAAAAGATAAGTGTTTTTAAAACAAAAAAAAGTCAACCTTCAAATAATTATGTTCAGTTGTGCACTCAATACTTGGTCGAGAATCCTTTTGCAGAAATGACTGCTTCAATGCGGCGTGGCATGGAGGCAATCAGTCTGTGGCACTGCTCAGGTGTTATAAAGGCCCAGGATGCTTCGATAGCAGCCTTAAGCTCATCCAGAGTGTTGGGTCTTGCGTCTCTCAACTTTCTCTTCACAATATCCCACAGATTCTCTATGGGGTTCAGGTCAGGAGAGTTGGCAGGCCAATTGAGCACAGTAATACCATGGTCAGTAAACCATTTACCAGTGGTTTTGGCACTGTGAGCAGGTGCCAGGTCGTGCTGAAAAATGAAATCCCTTGTTTATGAAAAATTTGCTTTATATTCACTTGTCGTATGTTTTTGTATAGGTCCACTTTAAATTGCGCAAAATCGAATTCCTGGACGAGTGAAAAATTGAGTCCCCTCTGAAGTAAGGGTATACATCCATCTATCAGCTCCACATCTGAGAGATTGATAACTTCCAAATTTGGTGATATTTCCGTGATTGCCGTCTCGGATAACGGCGCCTGTTTTGGTCTCTCCATGTTACCCATAATGGAACGCATGGTCTACGCTGATGCGTAACTTATTACGCATACGGAAACACGACTCCTTTTTGGACGCGTGAATGTCTGGTTGACGATAACGTTTTTACGCATGCGGCCGGAAATGCGTACGTCATCGCGTACCCGCCCCCAGTTCATGACACAGGAAATAAAAACCTGTGCATTTTTGTGTACAAGCATGGATCAGCCTCGGAAGAAGCATTACCGTGCGAAACGGCCGTTAGGCTACCGTTTTTGCCCTGCACCCACCACCGCCACCCTTTGATATGGTAGGACATCCTCCTCTTGCAACTGTTTGAATGCACAAGATATTTGCACAGGATAATTTTTCTACAGATGACGATGTTTTTGTACCTACCTTTGAATGTCACAATTTTTGATACAAATGGTGATCTTATTCACAACTGAAAGCACCATTAAAATAGTAATTACTGCAGTGCCTGATTCAAATGTTTTCTCTTTTTTGATGATAATTATTTGAAGGTTGACTTTTTTTGTTTTAAAAACACTTTTCTTGAGATAGGAATTTTGGGTTTTCATGAGCTGTATGCCAAAATCATCAATATTAAAACAATAAAAAGCTTGAGCTACTTCCGTTGTGTGTATTTGAATCTAAAATATATGAAAGTCTAATGTTTATCAGTACATTAAAGAAAATAATGAACTTTATCACAATATGCTAATTTTTTGAGAAGATCCTGTATGTGGTAGCGCTGGATGACCGAGGTAAGCAGTTGAAAACGTACCATGTCAATATGTTAAAGGAACATCATGATAGAACCGCTTGCGCTCTCCCTGTCTGCAGTTTACTACCGGACGATGAAGCAGAGGCCCTGGTTGACATCCTGGCCTCCACCCAGGAGACAGACTCTGTTACTGAGGTGCAGATTAACCCGGAGTTGACAGCAGAGCAGCAGGCTGGGCTATCTGATGTGCTGACCCTCTACCGTGGTACCTTTGCAGCCCGCCCTGGTCTGACCAGCCTGGCTGTACACCATGTTGTCACCGGAAACAACAAGTCAGTTAGACAGTCAGCGTATAGAGTCTCCCCTGAGGTTCAGGCCAACATCAGCAAGGAGATTGAGGAAATGCTGTCACTAAGGGTGATCCAACGATCGCACAGCGCATGGGCATCACCTGTAGTGCTAGTACCCAAACGGGACCAGACCACCCGGTTCTGTGTAGATTATCAAAAACTAAATTCGATAACTGCTTCAGATGCTTACCCAATGCTGATGGTCGACGAATTGTTAGATAAGCTAGCAGGCGCGCAATATCTAACAATCGTAGATTTGAGTCGAGGATACTGGCAGGTCCCGCTAACGGCTGAGGCACGGGAGAGATCACTCCCTCGGGTCTGTTTGAGTTCAATGTGATGCCTTTTGGGATGAAAAATGCCCCAGCCACCTTCCAAAGGGTTGTAAATGGTATCCTCGAAGGATTGGAACACTGCGCTGTCACCTACCTAGATGACATTCCCGTGTCAATGAAGCAGAGGCCCTGGTTGACATCCTCGAAGGATTGGAACACTGCGCTGTTACCTACCTAGATGACATTGCCGGACGATGAAGCAGAGGCCCTGGTTGACATCCTAGCCTCCACCCAGGAGACAGACTCTGTTACTGAGGTGCCTTTTGGGATGAAAAATGCCCCAGCCACCTTCCAAAGGATTGTAAATGGTATCCTCGAAGGATTGGAACACTGCGCTGTCACCTACCTAGATGACATTGCCGTGTTTAGTGCCAACTGGGAAGACCACTTAGCACAGCTGTCACAGGTCCTGGGACAAATCATTGCAACGGGACTAAAAGTCAAGTCTAACAAATGTCAGATAGGTATGAAGCAGGTACAGTACCTGGGACATGTGGTAGGGGGGAGAGCTTCGCCCAGATACTGGGAAGGTAGATGCCATTGCGTCCTGGCCCACCCCCCAAACAAAGAAACAGATCCAGTCCTTCTTAGGAACTGCTGGGTACTACAGAAAGTTTGTCCCAAACTACAGTGCCTTTGCCAAGCCATTGATAGACCACACAAAAAAGAAGCTGCCCAAGCAGATCTTCTGGACGCCAGAATGTGAACAGTCATTCACAGCTCTGAAGAGGGCCCCAGTCAGCCCTCCAGTGTTGCAAGTGCCTGACTTCAGCCGACAGTTTGTAGTCCAGACAGACGCCTCAGCCTTTGACCTAGGTGCTGTGTTAAGTCAGGTAAACCAAGCTGGGGAAGAACATCCGATTCTGTATTTAAGTCGGAAGCTGCTACCCCGGAAGGTAGCTTATGCCACCACAGAGAAGGAGTGCTTGGCAATTGTATGGGCCCTACAAAAGCTGCAGCACTATCTCTACGGTCGCGTATTCACGGTCATCACTGACCACAACCCTCTTGGTTGGTTACATCGGGTTTCTGGTGACAATGGCAAATTGCTGAGGTGGAGCTTAGTTCTCCAGCAATATAACTTCACCATTAAACATAGGAAGGGGAGAAATCATGGGAATGCTGATGGACTGTCCCATCGAGCAGAACCGTCAGTGTAGGCACTGGCAAGACAATTCGTGGGAATCATCTGCGGTGCACTATTTTGAAAGCGGAGGTGTCATAATATCGCAGCCATTGGTGATATTGCATATAATACAGAAGCCATATTTTTCTCTTTTTTTGTCTGCTGTGTACTATTTCAGATGTGTATGTACAGTGGGTAGCAAAAGTGTTCAGCCCCCTTGAAGTTTTCCACATTTTGTCACATTACTGCTACAAACATGCATCAATTTTATTGGAATTCCATGTGAAAGACCAATACAAAGTGGTGTACATGTGAGAAGTGGATCGAAAATCATACATCATTCCAATCATTTTTTTACAAATAAATAACTGCAAAGTGGGGTGCGCGTAAATACTTTGTCAATACTTTGTAGAACCACCTTTTGCTGCAATTACAGCTGCCAGTCTTTTACGGTATGTCTCTACCAGCTTTGCACATCTAGAGACTGAAATCCTTGCCCATTCTTCTTTGCAAAACAGCTCCAGCTCAGTCAGATTAGATGGACAGCATTTGTGAACAGCAGTTTTCAGATCTTGCCACAGATTCTCGATTGGATTTTGATCTGGACTTTGACTGGGCCATTCTAACACATAGATATGTTTTGTTTTAAACCATTCCATTGTTGCCCTGGCTTTATGTTTAGGGTCATTGTGCTGCTGGAAGGTGAACCTCCGCCCCAGTCTCAAGTCTTTTGCAGTCTCCAAGAGGTTTTCTTGGATTCTTCCAAGTTTGCCCTGTATTTGGCTCCATCCATCTTCCCATCAACTCTGACCAGCTTCCCTGTCCATGCTGAAGAGAAGCACCCCACGAGCATGATGCTGCCACCATATTTGACAGTGGGGATGGTGTGTTCAGAGTGATGTGCAGTGTTAGTTTTCCGCCACACATAGCGTTTTGCATTTTGGCCAAAAAGTTCCATTTTGGTCTCATCTGACCAGAGCACCTTCTTCCACATGGTTGCTGTGCCCCCACATGGTTTGTGGCAAACTGCAAATGGGACTTCTTATACTTTCTGTTAACAATGCCTTTCTTCTTGCCACTCTTCCATAAAGGCCAACTTTGTACAGTGCATGACTAATAGTTGTCCTATGGACAGAGTCTCCCACCTGATCTGTAGATCTCTGCAGCTCGTCCAGAGTCACCATGGGCCTCTTGACTGCATTTCTGATCAGCGCTCTCCTTGCTCGGCCTGTGAGTTTAGGTGGATGGCCTTGTCTTGGTAGGTTTACAGTTGTGCCATACTCCTTCCATTTCTGAATGATCGCTTGAACAGTGCTCCGTGGGATGTTCAAGGCTTTGGAAATCTTTTTGTAGCCTAAGCCTGCTTTAAATTTCTCAATAACTTGATCCCTGACCTGTCTTGTGTGTTCTTTGGACTTCACGGTGTTGTTGCTCCCAATATTCTCTTAGACAACCACTGAGGCTCTCACAGAGCAGCTGTATTTGTACTGACATTAGATTACACACAGGTGCATTCTATTTAGTCATTAGCACTCATCAGGCTATGTCTATAGGCAACTGACTGCACTCAGATCAAAGGGGGCTGAATAATTATGCACACACCACTTTGCAGTTATTTATTTGTAAAAAATGTTTGGAATCATGATTTTCGTTCCACTTCTCACTTGTACACCACTTTGTGTTGGTCTTTCATGTGGAATTCCAATAAAAATTGATTCATGTTTGTGGCAGTAATATGACAAAATGTGGAAAACTTCAAGGGGGGCGAATACTTTTGCAAGCCACTGTATGTTCAGAAGTCATCTGGCTTTGGGGGTATAATTGTCACCTGGCTGAAGGAAGCTGCTAATTTGATTGTCTGTATGGCCATGTAAAGTACATTTGCATTCAGTTTCCTCTTGACACTGCGGCCTTCAGCAAGGAAACAGGTAATTAGATAACGCCCCCCTCTTTTGTCTTGAATCTGCTGAAAAGGTATTGCATTGTTTTGAACTTTGTATGCATGTAAACAGCCCTGTTGACCCAATATACAATCCAGACTAACTGAGTCTAGAAAGTCGGAAGCATATCACAGCCAGCAAGGATATGACAAGCGTTCTGTGCAAACCTTCTAGGGAAATAAAATTATATCTAGACGTGTACCCTGGGTATACGCTGCTCACTATAAAAGTCCGTGGAGGACCTTCACAACTTCTAGGCTCCTGGAGATAGCAAAGACGCTAGGACTATCCTGGTTTCTGACCAGCGACCGCGTGCTTCTTGCAAACAACACTCTGATCTGTATGCCGGTAATGTTTTATTCCCGTTTTTATTTTGTTTATGAGCAAACTATCTTGTTGTGTGTGTCTTTGTAATTTTTACTTTGTTTTGTAAATCTTTTGTATATATTACTTTCTGTACTGTTCCACTTTTTTCTGGAATATTAAATATTTATTTAATAAGCTTGACTTCTGATGTACTAGCCAAAAACTCATAGTCTGGGAAGAGACTGCAGTGTAATTTTCATTACAAGTTCAGTGTCTGATTGTGCCTTGCTACTGTGTGATTGTTGGCGTTTCCGTATTTGGCCTAAAGAGCAAAGCTGACCCAAATACGAAAACGCTGGACTGAGTGCAAGCCACTCGACAGCAGAGTGGGAATTGTTGGAGTGTCTAGCAACAGCTAGTGGTGGCAGTGAGAAGTGTTTTTGAGGGGTGACAGCCTTGTGTTAGCTTGAATAAGGCTGCTTCCCCTCGCGATCTGGTCAAACCACCAGTCGGGAACCTTTTCTGCAGGCGTGCCGTGGGGCCGGTTCCTGACACCACCCACTTTTCTGAATATTAATCCCAGTCACCCAGTGACCAACTGTGCAAAGTTTGAGAACCCTGCCATTAACGGTGTAAGAATGGCTGCAGTTTACATTTTCCCAGTGAAATGTGTATTTGTCTCCGCCCACTTTTTGGTTATGGGGATTAAAAGTTTCCAGTTATTTCTGGTAATGTACTATGTGTGTGCCAAATTTCACTCAAATCTGTTCAGCCATTGTTGCGTGATTGTGTAACTAACATCCAAACATTCCCATTTATAATATTAGTGAGATTGCTGTTGTTACTTAGGCATTCCATGACCCAGGTCCTATGCCTCTAGGGGTTATTATAAACCCTTGCTGGGGAGGTCTACTCTGCATAAACATTGCATTTAACTGGATGCATCAATAGGCATGTACTCATATGGTCCTGTATGCTGTTTTTCAGAATATGTTATGTCTCTTGAATGGTTATTTTCATGAATAAAACTACATTGTTTGATACATTCTATACCGTGAAGCAGTTTGTTTTAGTGCATGGCGCTGAACGACAATGCTGGGCGCCATCACAGCAGCAGTGCTATGCTGCACGCCCTGCGTAATGGTAATTCGGGGCTCCGGAGGTTGCCAGACCCCAAAATGCATCGTATTTAATGCTGCCGGGGAGTTTAGCTACAGCAGGGAGAGCTGTCATTTGGCTCGCCCTGCACCAAACTGCCTGGTGCCCATCTGAGATGCACTCCTATACCATGGATGCTTGGGTGTGTTCAGGTATTCAAACATTATACCAGTATTGCTGCTACAGAAAAACTCCCTATTGTCCCCCTTTAAATGCTAACATCTATAATAATGTATACAAGTTCCTAGGCTACTTACACATAATTAGTTCCAAAACTGCATACAACTAGCCACAAAACCTGTATATTACATATGTGTCAACAATTAAAGGGATGAGTAAGGGATTAAAGGGATATGTGAGGGAGCAGGCTGGTGTTGTACTTTGTTTTCTGGTTGAAATCAATTGACGTTTGTCTTTTTTCAACCCAAATAACTATGTAACTATTAGTTGGCTATATAAGAGAATTAAATACATTTTATACAACGATACATACCTACGTGCTGTTCCAGATTAATAGTCACATCTGGTTCCTGGAAATCTGTGAAGTTGGAAGCCACATAGGAGTAATCTGTGCACTGATACTGGAGGGGGCTGCTGTGGTTATCTGAGTGTGTATCTTCAGATATTCCACTGTCACTGGCTGCTGGTGACCAGAGATTTGAATCAGATGGAGAATCAGTTGACAACATAAGTGCAGACAGAAATGATTCGTTCTCCTGGGTAAAGATGTTTATATTTAGGTTAGTGATTTGTAAAACAAAAACCAGCCAGATTCACCCATTATAGTTTCTGGAATACTCACATTTGGATCTGAAGGTGTCCAAATGGACTCAGCAGCTGAACATCCATGGTGAAGAATGCCATCCTCACAGTTAAATAATAGATCTAAGAGTTCCAAGCTTTGCCCATCATCCTGATAATACTCATTTTCATTCTGTGATTTGGAAAGTGCATGGGTCAGAGAGTAGCCAATAGTAAAATATGTCATGAAATTATTGAATTGATTCATCATCCCAGGATCAAATCTGGGAACTTTTTGTCATATACAAATGTAAAATTTACGGTTTGCTGTCACAAAATGTTAGGTGAGTATATGGTTGACACAAGATTGAAAGATTTTGTTAGGCAATTTTTAAATCAAGGTAGTTAGGGTTCGGAATCAGCCAGCAAAGGGCTACTGCTGAGTAAATGATTTGAAATGTACTTTACACATTCAGCACTGGTTGGCAGATAGGTAGATTAGGGCAATCACCTTTCATGCACATGCTATTAGACATCTAAAAGTTAATCTGTGAGTTTCTTTAGGTACACACCATGCAATTTTCTGTTATGCTAGGTACACACCATACAATTTTCTGTTAGATTTTCGCTTAGATTTACCTGCCAGATAGCTTTTTTCCATGTTGTAGGTAAATATAACAGAAGAATCTAACAGAAAATTGTATGGTGTGTACCAAGAGAATATCAGTCACTATACCAAACAGTAACTGTGCAGGGTGAAGTGTAATGGGATTTCTAAATGCTTGCTGTATCTATATGTATATACCTCTTTGCAGTATTGAGCAATTTTATTAAAACCCCAAACATGAAAACGTTTGTATTCTGCACTGCACAGCTATTGCCCACAAAATGACACCAAGAAAAGTAGATCTGTACAAAAACCGCACCACTCACTGACGTGTAAATCATCCAAAAACACTTTATTATGTACCAAACATAATAATAATATAGGCAGTGTCCAACTGTAGAGTAACCACAGCAATATAGGCCTCGATTCATAAAGCATTCCCGCATGCGGAAATGCTGAAAATGGCTCACTTTACCGACCACACAGCAAAATCTGTATTCATAAAGGCTTTTTCCGCATGAAAAGCCGACATTCGCGAGCAGAGTGATAAATCACCGCCTTGTGCGGTGATTATCTTAACAAAAGTAACAAATGTCAATTCATAAAGGTTAGAGGAAGCGGTATGCAGACGGGGATTACCGCTACCTCTGATGTGGCGAGAAGCGTGCGGAATACATTGCAATGAATGGGACAGACCTCCCAAGCAACTGCAGAGAGAACACCGCACGGAGGGACTCCGCCTGCTTCTCCTGTTTCCGCATGTTTCCCGACAGCCTAACGCTAGCCTACAGTGGAATATCTCCGCACGCCTCTCACAACTAGAAACATTTTTATGAATTACCACCCTGAAGGCTGAAATACCGACAGCGGTGTTTCCCCGCCCAAGATAGCCATTTAGCAGCAACTACATACACAGTCTCTGTGGCACAATTGGTTAGCGCATTTGGCTTAAACTTTTCATCCTGCACGGTGCACCTCATCTATACACCCTGGACGACTGGTGTACACTTTCGGAGCCAGAGTCGGAGGATAACACGACATACTCGCAGGACCTCACGGATTCTCCAGGCCCCGCTCGCACCCAAAGAGCTAACCGCCGACATACACCATACGGCGAGATGGGAGGCAAGGGGAAAAAAGACAAACAGGACGGTAACCCGGCACCTGAAGCTCCCCCATCCACATCAACAACTCAGAAGCATGCTGTAACTCACTCCCCGCCGAAAAACTCCATCACACAGAATGACCGCGAGGAGGAGGCCATGATCTTGCCTACCACAGCGGAGATTATGGAGGCTATCAAAACATGCCAAGTAGCCCTCACCGTGAAAATAGACCACATTGAGGCTAAATTCGGGCTGCTCCGACAAGATGTGGCAGTATTCAGAGATAGAACCACCGATCTGGAATGTCGCACTTCAGAAGTGGAAGATACCCTTCGGCGCCATGAGGCATCAATCCCAGACAACACTAAAAGGATCACGCAGCTGGAGGCCAGAGCTAATGATGCCAAAAACAGGAATAGGAGGAATAACCTTCGTATGCTAGGTCTCCCAGAGGGAATTGAAGGCACTGATGTGGAAAACTACATTGAACGGCTCCTCAGAGACCTTCTACCAGATGACACTTTTTCGGCTCACTTTGTTATTGAAAGAGCGCACAGGCTTCCAACGCGCGCGGGCCCTCCGGGTGCTTATCCAAGGCCAATGATCTTTCGCCTCCTCAATTACAGAGACAGAGACGCAATCCTCACTGCAGCTAGGAAAAAGGGGGATTTGAAGCTGGGCAACACACGTTTAATGATATTTTCCGATTACACAACCGAGACTCAGAAACTGCGGCAAAGCTTTCAACACGTAAAGGCTAAACTGCGGGACAAAAACATCAAGTATGCTATGCTCTTCCCAGCCAGGCTCAGAGTCCAATACCGGGATACGGTTCACCTTTTTGAGACACCGGGAGAAGCTTCAAATTGGATAGAAAAACTGCCTGCACAGAACGAAGAGGAGTAAAGTTTGTTTGCTATATTGAGGTACTGACGTATTTCTACAAGCTTTTCTTTCTCCCTATATGATTGACCAAAAATGGTGAGTTAAACCTTTCTACCTTTTTGTACCGAGGGACACACTAGTGTTTTTTTTTTTATCTAATAGCTTAAGGAATTAATTCATGGAGAGACTGAGTCTTCCTTAACTTTTGCTGGTATTATGCGTACGCTGAATAGTACTAAGGGACCAATGGCACAGTTATCTACCTGTTTACATGATTGCTATGGGCTCGTTACAACGCAGTATTGTGATGCAGGAGAATTACACATGGTCACGGCCAAGCTGATAGGAAACGTCCCTGCAGAGACCCTTAATACAGAGACCTTTATTGAAAGGCACTTATGTGACATTATATGCCAGTCGTTTTCTCTCTCTGCAAGTTATTTTACCCGAAGAGACATTCTATGTGAAGACTCACTATGTCCAACAACTGGAACTGTGAATTTGTAATAATGTAGTTTTTTGTTAACTGTTATGCACCTATACCTATTTTTTCTTAGAAGCATCTCTGTGTTACTGAGGGGTGGTGGGGGTGTGGCGGGCGGGAGATGCTCCCGCGCGCGCCTTTTTTCAAATTGATATTGGGCTAAGAGAAAAATGGCTGGGTCGTGTATGCCATAGGAGAGGTGAATTAAGAACTAATTACTGGCTCAGCCACGGTTGTCGAGAATACTGCTTCTGTATGTTCCGGGTCAACACGATAATACTGGGGAAGGAAAGAATACTGCATCTTATAACTTTGCTACTAATCCACTTCGCTGCACGAGATCTATGATAGTATACCTCTCTGCTTAGCACCAGCTTTCTTAAAGAGTAACTGTCAGGCTGGCTGCAAAAGCTAATTTAAACCTGTGTTAAACAGTTTAGAAGGAAGCCAAAAAGGCAATACTAAAGTTAAAAATCTCTCTTAGTTTTGATGTGTGCTTATCAGCAAAGCTGTTTGACCCAAGCTCTTAAGAAGCCGAGAGCCGCATACCATACAGCAAAGCATTCTGGGGCCCTCCCCTCGGCTGCTATTGATAAGTTACAGGGCTCTTGTTACAAAAGCAGCAGCTCACAACATTGAAAAAACTCCCGGCAGAGTACACTGCAGGAGTCCGCTATTGTTCCTAGCCACATGGCTAATTAATATTCACTGCACAGTAGTGTTTTACATTACCGATCTTTTGTGTGAGTGAATCATCAGGAAGCAGGCAGGACATGACGACACATTTGGCTTCATAGGAGACAGACAAACATGGAACCTGCCATAAGCTGTCAGGAGCATCATTCTCTGCAAATACTATATAAAACTTCTGTGAAATCCAAACGTGGACAGTGAAATGCATATGTAATGTAAGTACAGCCAATGTTTAGCTACTGATATATGTGTTTATTTTCTCTGAGACCCTATACCTAACAGCTCCTCTTTAACAACAGGGCGGTCACCGCCCCTCTCCCCTGTCATCTACACTTCAACTAACATGAATCCTAACTCCCCACCTTCTTACTAATGAGGCACAGAATGTTGAGAACTGCATCTGCATCATAGATAGATACTAATGCTGAAATAGACGCACAGCTAACTATTATATTGCTCTCTGCGCTCAGCCTCCTACGAGCTACAAAACGGCCGGCTACCAGAAATAGGTGGAAGACATAGATAACCCCTGATTGGACATAAACACGTACTAAAACCTGCACCCTACACTAACTTTATTTCCTCCGGGCCTCGCTTCACCCCCTACTCTCACTGCTCCTTCTGCAAAGGCAATCCCAATTTTATAATCCCCTCTGATTACTAAATGCACTGAGCATATGATGCATGACTGATAGCTGCATACCTCAGTGTACATATAGAGAGGCTCTTAATATAGGCAACGAAGTGCCATTGAGATACGTATGGAGTATTGATTATATGGCTACTATACAGATTGGATCTGGAACACCAGAGGAGTTCAGGGAGGCCAGGAACACCTTAAAACGAGAGCTGAAGGCGGCAAAGAGAGAATACTCAAACAAGCTGAAAATTAACCTTCAATCCAACAACGCTCGAGAGGTTTGGAAAGGCCTAAGGGCTGCCACGAACTTCAGGCCCACTCCTCAACACATACTTCCAAACACCGCACTAGCCGAGGAGCTCAATAAATTCTATTGCAGGTTCGAGGCCGTACCAATCCACCCCACAGATCAGGCGTCCACATCCTCTCTCGGGCATCGACTACCCTCCTCTCCTCCACACCCTGGTCTGCATGCCCCCCTCCCAGCACTGGCTACAGTCCAGGAGACCGATGTTCTAAAGCACCTCCGGAAGCTAAAGACAAGGAAAGCCTCAGGCCCGGACGGCATATCCCCATCCTGTCTGAAAACCTGTGCGGGTCAGCTAGCCCCGGTCCTCGCCTCCATTTTCAACAGATCCCTGGAGCTGGGCAAAGTTCCTTCCTGTTTCAAAAAAGCCGACATCATTCCAGTCCCCAAGAAGCCTGGAGTCACGGATCTAAATAACTTCAGACCGGTGGCCTTAACTCCAATCATCATGAAGACCTTCGAAAGACTGGTCCTATCCCATCTGCAGAACCACACCGATCCACTACTGGATCCTCTCCAATTCGCATACAGGGCCAACCGATCTGTGGATGACACCATCAACATCATTCTTGCACACATCACTGAACACCTGGATAAACCCAAGTCATATGCCAGGATCCTCCTCCTGGACTTCAGTTCTGCATTTAACACCATCTGTCCGAACATTCTGCATGACAACCTGGAACGACTTGGTGTTGATCCCACCCTCCGTGCCTGGATCAAAGACTTTCTCACTAATAGGACACAGCTAGTTAGACTTGGCGACTGCTCCTCCAGTGCAAGAACCACCAACACTGGTGCACCGCAAGGGTGTGTACTATCGCCGCTGCTCTTTTCCCTGTACACAAACAGCTGCACCTCATCTGTGGATACGGTCAAGGTCATTAAGTTTGCGGATGATACCACCATTCTAGGTCTAATCGGTGAAGATGGCGAGCTTGAATATCACCGCGAGATTAAGCGGACCCTCGAGTGGTGCTCGAACAACAGACTTGTACTAAATGCGGCAAAAACTGTGGAACTGATAGTGGACTTCAGGAAGAACGCTCCACCACCCAGCCCAGTCTTCATAAATGGCACTGAGGTCACCAGGGTACAAAGTGCACGGCTCCTAGGCACCACCATCACCGAGAAATTGAAATGGGATGTAAATACCTCCACAACACAAAAGAAAGCCCAGCAGAGACTGTTCTTCCTGAGACAGCTGAGGAAGTTTGGAATGCCAAGGGAACTACTGACCAGTTTCTACACGGCGACCATTGAATCTGTCCTTTGCTCCTTCATCATCGTCTGGTACTCGGGTGCAAACGCAAAGGACAGGCTCAAACTCCAGAGAGTTATCAACACTGCAGAGAGGATTATCGGGTCCCCCCTGCCTCCACTAGACCTTCTCCATACTTCCAGAATGAAGTCCAGGGCCAACAGGATCATACATGACCCCTCCCACCCTGGATATCACTTCTTCACCCTCCTCTGCTCAGGGCGTCGCTATAGGTCCATCCCCACCAAAACCACCAGGCGCAGAAATACATTCTTCCCACAAGCGATTACCCTCCTCAATTCAGACCATCTCTCCTACGCCATTTCCTAGCACCCTCCAAGACCCTTGGCACCCCAGCGCATGCCCAATGACTGATCCCCATATGCTCACTCTTGGCACAATGACAGTTGCCTCCAGTACTAAGCGTTGCGGTGCAAGGATGCGGCTGTATAGAATGTAGCTACTACTCTCATTATGTATTGTTTTCTGTGTTTTTTGCACCATGTCGTTACAATATTTGTATTTTAATTTGCTTTATGTTGTTGTGTTATTTGCACCATGTGTTAATTGTTATCTGCACCATGCACCATGCCATCTTAGCCTATTGCCTGTGTCCACAAATAATTCCGGGTGCGGTGCCTGTCGCACTTGGCGAAATAAAGTATTCTGTATTCTGGATGCGTACTGGGGTCAAGTCAAGGAGCGCCGGGAGGCGATATATGTTAAGACCCACATAACTCATACTGCACCTGACCACACAGTCTCCCAATCGCTAGGACTTTCATTGGGTGCCTTGTGGATTGAACTTTGCTCGTGCAACATGGAAAGGGAGGAGAGGAGCTCACGTATACGCAGTCATAACGGATCTTAAGAGTGACCCGTCCTACCCAGATTATACAACTCACCTGAACAGAGGTTAGACACTAGTTACACTAAATTTGCATCTACTACTGTAGTTAAACGTGAACCTAAATATATCTTACTAAATTGTCAGGCAGGATGGTACTATTTTTTACTATATAAAGATTTTATTACTGTGAGCTCCTGTCCCCTTCCGTGGACAGTATTTGTGAATTGGCGGAGAATGGATTGTGGCGGCCACCGGCCCTCTTGCTTGTGGGGGGGGGGGGAGATGAGGGATTTGTTATTGCCTCGGTCTTTGTCACGGGTCCTTCCCTTGGGACAGACTAAGAGATGGAAAAAATGAATTTATGTATGCTATGTGTACGTGCCTATGATAAGAATTGTATATAATCAATCTATGGTCACTTCCATCTACGTACGCAGTCCCAATAGACTTTGATGGTAACCTAGGAACGCGGTAGTGGTTTAGTTATACATTATATGCTGACTAAACCAATTGTCGACTTATTCCCTGAGTCTCCACTAGATGGTAGCATAGAATAATAAATGATTATAATAAAAGGGCTATCTGAATATAACTGTGAAGAAACGCGGAAAAGCCGCCGTCTCTCAAGGTGAGGCGGCTGTTTCCGCGTCCAGCATGGCGTCACAACGCGGAAAAACCACTGCATGCTGCATAGGCAGAGTGGCGGAATCCGCATTGGGAACGGCGGAATCCGCATTGGGAGCGGCAGAATCCGCATTGGAGGCGGCGAACTTGCCGCATGGCAGTGTCCCTGGCAAAGGAGTTGAGCATGGGGAAGCCGCCACTGGTGTAGGGAGCGGTACGGCGACTCCCACGCTCAGTTCACTGGATACATTGCAAAACAGTACTGGTGTGGCTGGGACTGATAGTCCACCAAGATTCAGAGTGACACGCGCGCGCACAGAGGCAAAGCTTATATAACAACCAGAAGTAGGTCAGCTGACCAAGCTGGTCAGCTGACAATTCTGAGCCCTCTCATTGGTCCAGCACTTAGGGAGGGGCTGGAGAGTGGCTGTGTATATATACTGCTGGCTGTTTAGTTGCTGGTTGTCTGGCGTTGCGATCACTATGTGTGGTAGCACGCAGACCTGAATCAAATCCGAAAGTGTGTCGGGACCAGCTGGAGCTATAATCCTACACTTAGCTAGACTTTGTTCATAGTTTAAAGTACTAGTTTGATTGTGTTTATCTGTTATGACCTTCTGCCTGCCTGACCATTCTCCTGAACTCTGATCCTGTACTTTGCCTTTCTGATACTCTGTTGCCGAACCCCGGCTCGTCCTTAGACTCTGCATCTGCCTTCTGACTTTGTACCTCGATATTTCTGATACCCTGTTGCCGAACCTGCCTGTACTTGAGACTCCGCCTTTGCCTTCTGATTCTGTACCTTGTCTGTCCGTGTGGTTACGACCTGATCTGTCCGACCTCGAGAACCGACCTTACTGTTAGAGGCGGTTCCCAGTCCTGATAGTGACACTTCCTCTTGAGTGTCACTCTCGTTCTGTCATTCTTTCTCTCAGCCTGACTCCTCCCTCCGGGAGAGTCCAGAAGGAATTGTGCAGTACTCCTTACTGCACTGAGGCCCAGTCCTCTCAATATTACTGTTCGCACCAAACACTCTACTCAGGTGTCCAGAGGTTAGCTTGTATATCTGATTATCGGTGATACTGCAGATCATCAATAATCGGGTATATATCTGTATTGCCAGTGATACTGCATATCACCGGTAATCAGATCCTCTCTGTGTTACACCGATCGTTACAGAATGCCAGACCAAATACAAAATGGACGCAAACACTGATCGTCTGGGTGTACTTGCCGCTTCGGTGGACAACATCAATCAAGTACTGGGCACCCACATAACTCTAATTGATGCCCTATCAGGGTCTGTACAAACCCTCCAGACATCAGTGGATCATGTGCGATCCCCTTCTAGCTCTGACATACGTATGCCTGTACCTGAAAGCTTTTCTGGCCACAGATCTGACTTCCAGAATTTTAGGAGTAGAGTGTTGTCCTATTTTGAGTTGAGACCCCAATCTTCGGGTACTGAGACCCAGAGGGTCACGTTTATTAAAACTTTGTTGTCCGGCGACTCCCAGTCTTGGGCGTAAAGCCTGCCCACCGGAGACAAAGCTCTTACCTCTGTAGAGGAATTCTTTAAAGCTATGGCAGTAATTTACGATGATTCGGACCTTACCTCAACTTCTGAGCGGAAGCTCAAGCTTTTGCGTCAAGGCGAAGGTCCGGTCGAAGATTACGTGGCCGAATTTAGGAGGTGGTCAGTTACGGCCAGGTGGGACACTTATGCCCTGTTAGATTGTTTCTTGTCAGGGCTGTCCGATGAGGTCTCTGATCTGATGCTAAGTCAGCCCGAGCCCAGAACAGTCGATGAGGCTATTTCAGCGGCCATCCGAATCGACCGCAGGCTGCGCTACCAAAAACAGACCAGGGGTAGTTCCCGTGTCAGAAGGGTGTCTTACACCATGGTCCCAGTGACTCCACCTCCTACTGTTTCATCTTCTCTGGTCTTGCCTCCATCCGAGCCGATACAGATTGGTCGGTCAAAATTGACCCAGGTGGAGCAAAGACGGAGAATGACCGAACAGCTGTGTCTGTATTGCGCTGAAGAGGGGCATATAGTACGAAACTGCCCTAATAAGCCGAATAAGCCGGGGAAACGCTACCGCCTAGGAGTTGTAGGGGGTAACACCCTAGGCGTACGACTTTTACCCCTAGAAGAAAAGCGGTTGCTTCTTCCCTGTACCGTTACGTGGCTTCCGAGGTCACGGAAGCCTTTATTGATTCAGGCTCCGCGGCAAATTTTATGGATTTTGAGTTTGCTAAGAGATTGTGTATTCCGCTCACACCAGTACAACCACCCATCCAGGTTACGGCAGTGGATGACTCTCCACTGCAAATGAATCACCCACTGTCTCAGACACCAGAGGTGGGAGTCACCATAGGAGTACTGCACTGGGAAAAGTTACAGTTCTTTGTATTGCATATGACAACCTCCACCATTATACTCGGCATGCCGTGGTTGCACCTTCATTCTCCACACATTGATTGGGCAACCGGCCAACTAATTTCTTGGTCAGCACACTGCTTTCAGCAATGTTTAGGGAAGGTGAAATTGGGCCAAACTAGGGTTCATGTACAGGGGGTACCTGAGCAATATTTGGAATATTCTGATGTATTCTGTCCCAAGGCAGCAGACAAATTACCCCCACATCGCTCTTTCGATTGCCCCATTGATATCCGTTCAGGTTGTATGCCCCCTCGGGGTCATTTGTACAATTTATCTGGGCCAGAAAAGTTGGCTATGCAAGAATATATCCGTGAGAATTTGGCCAAGCGCTTCATTCGCCCGTCCCGATCGCCTGCTGGAGCAGGTTTCTTTTTTGTTAAAAAGAAAGACGGGGGCCTGCGGCCCTGTATCGATTACCGGGGACTAAATAAAATCACGGTGAAGAATCGATATCCGTTACCCCTGATAGACGATTTATTTACGCAGGTCACCGACGCTAAGATCTTCTCTAAGCTGGATTTGCGGGGCGCGTACAATCTGGTGCGCATAAGAAAGGGCGATGAGTGGAAAACGGCCTTTAACACGCCAGATGGGCATTACGAGCACCTGGTGATGCCCTTTGGGTTATGTAATGCCCTGGCCGTTTTCCAGGAACTCATCAACGAGGTCTTCAGAGAGGTGTTGGGGAGATTTGTTCTGGTCTATCTTGACGATATACTCGTTTTCTCCAACAACCTCGCTGAGCACAGAACGCATGTAAAATTTGTACTAAACAAACTAAGGCAGAACTCACTTTACGCTAAACTTGAGAAGTGTATTTTTGAAGTAACATCTGTCGCCTTTTTGGGGTACATAATTTCCACCACGGGCCTGTCTATGGACCCCGCCAAAGTCTCCGCTGTTTTGGAATGGCCTCAGCCGGTTGGGTTGAAGTCTTTACAGCGGTTTTTAGGCTTTGCGAATTATTACAGAAGGTTCATAAAGGGGTATTCCACGGTCATTGCACCCCTCACCTGTCTTACGAAAAAAGGGGCAGATACCACCCACTGGTCTCCTGAAGCATTAAGTGCTTTCTCCACTTTAAAAGATTTGTTTTGTTCCGCACCCATCCTGAGACATGTGGACACCTCTTACCCTTTTATTGTTGAGGTAGATGCCTCGGAGGTTGGGGTAGGGGCTGTGCTGTCTCAGCGGTCAGGGTTGCAGGGAAGGCTACACCCTTGTGCTTAACGGAGACTTGGGAAGACTGGACAGAGACCTTGAGTCCTTTTCAGCAGGATGTCCCTGAGGGGAAGCCTGAGGGGGTTTTATTTGTGCCTCTGCCATTCCGTCTCCGGGTACTACAGATGTTCCATTCACACAAGAATGCGGGACATCCTGGGGCATCTAGAACGCAGGATCTTGTGGCCAGGTGTGCTTGGTGGCCTTCTCTAGCAGCTGACTGCAAAGAATTTGTTAAGGAATGTGCGGTATGTGCTAAAAGCAAACCCTCCCGGCTGGCACCTGTAGGTACGTTGCAGCCTTTACCCACCCCGAGTGAACCATGGACCCACTTATCCATGGATTTTGTGGGTGAGCTTCCCAGGTCAGAGGGCATGTCGGTCATTTGGGTGGTAGTCAACCGCTTCAGCAAGATGGCCCATTTTGTGCCCTTGAAAGGACTCCCCTCGGCCCAGGAATTGGCCGACTTGTTTATCAATCACGTGTTCCGGCTGCACGGCATTCTGGAAAACATAGTGTCCGATCAGGGAGTTTAATTCGTGTCTAGATTCTGGAGGGCATTCTGCCACCAAATGGGCATGAAGCTGTCGTTTTCATCGGGCTACCACCAACGGACCAATGGGCAGACGGAGAGGGTCAACCAGTCTTTGGAGCAGTTTTTTGAGATGCTACGTTGCAGAGGCGCAGAACGACTGGGTGAAATTTCTGCCCTTTGCGGAATTCGCACAAAATAATTTGAAAAGCTCTTCCACCGGATTTTCTCTGTTCCAGGTAGTGTCTGGAAGATTGCCCAAATTCTTACCATTGCCAGTGGCCTCCTCCCCGTTTCCAGCTCTGGAGGCCTGGCAAAGGTCTTTTAAAGACATTTGGCGGACGGTGAGAGATAGTTTGCAAAGGGCGTTTTTGAGTCAGAAGGGTCAAGCTGACAAAAGACGTTCGGTGGAGTGGAGGTTCCAACCAGGAGACTTGGTTTGGGTATCCACACGTCATTTGACCCTGAAACAGCCCTCAGACAAATTGGGTCCCAGGTTTGTCGGTCCGTTTCCAGTAGCGAAAAAGATCAACAACGTTACTTATACCGTTGATCTTCCCGCCAGCATGCGTGGGGTAAGGTCATTTCACGTATCCCTGCTCAAACCAGCAGTCCATATGGGTCCTACTCCTCCGCCTCCTGTCCTGGTGGATAGTCAACCTGAGTTTGAAATAGAGACAATTTTAGACTCACACATTGTCCAGAACTCGGTACAATATCTGGTACATTGGAAAGGATATGGCATTGAGGAGAGACAATGGGTACCGGGGACTCGCATGCATGCGGACAAGTTAAGGAAGGAGTTTCATGCCTTACATCCCGAGAAACCTGGGAGGAGTTGTCCGGAGTCCACTCCTCGGGGGGGGGGGGGGACTGTGAAGAAACGCAAAAAAGCCGCCATCTCTCAAGGTGAGGCGGCTGTTTCCGCGTCCAGCATGGCGTCACAACGCGGAAAAACCGCCGCATAGGCTGAGCGGCGGAATCCGCATTGGGAACAGCGGAATCCGCATTGGGAGCGGCAGAATCCGCATTGGAGGCGGCGAACTTGCCGCATGGCAGTGTCCCTGGCAAAGGAGTTGAGCATGGGGAAGCCGCCGCTGGTGTAGGGAGCGGTACGGCGGCTTCCACGCTCGGTTCACTGGATACATTGCAAAACAGTACTGGTGTGGCTGGGACTGATAGTCCACCAAGATTCAGAGTGACACGCGCGCGCACAGAGGCAAAGCTTATATAACAGCCAGAAGTAGGTCAGCTGACCAAGCTGGTCAGCTGACAATTCTGAGCCCTCTCATTGGTACTTAGGGAGGGGCTGGAGAGTGGCTGTGTATATATACTGCTGGCTGTTCAGTTGCTGGTTGTCTGGCGTTGCGATCACTATGTGGTAGGCTGGTAGCACGCAGACCTGAGTCAGATCCGAAAGTGTGCCGGGACCAGCTGGAGCTGTAATCCTACACTTAGCTAGACTTTGTTGATAGTTTAAAGTACTAGTTTGATTGTGTTTATCTGTTATGATCTTCTGCCTGCCTGACCATTCTCCTGAACTCTGATCCTGTACTTTGCCTTTCTGATACTCTGTTGCCAAACCCCGGCTCATCCTTAGACTCTGCATCTGCCTTCTGACTTTGTACCTCGATATTTCTGATACCCTGTTGCCGAACCTGCCTGTACTTGAGACTCCACCTTTGCCTTCTGATTCTGTACCTTGTCTGTCCGTGTGGTTACGACCTGATCTGTCCGACCTCGAGAACCAACCTTACTGTTAGAGGCGGTTCCTAGTCCTGATAGTGACACTTCCTCTTGAGTGTCACTCTCGTTCTGTCATTCCTTCTCTCAGCCTGACTCCTCCCTCCGGGAGAGTCCAGAAGGGATTGTGCAGTACTCCTTATTGCACTGAGGCCCAGTCCTCTCAATATTACTGTTCGCACCAAACACTCTACTCAGGTGTCCAGAGGTTAGCTTGTATATCTGATTATCGGTGATACTGCAGATCATCAATAATCGGGTATATATCTGTATTGCCAGTGATACTGCAGATCACCGGTAATCAGATCCTCTCTGTGTTACACCGATCGTTACAATAACCTTTGCCGCAACATTGCTGAGCGACTGCACTGCGGTGAGCTGAAACAAAAGCTGTTCCCGACACTCTAATTTGATCACCTTTTGCCACTTAAGGTGCCTGAATCACCAAAATCCTAGCCCTTGATATACAATAACTCTAAGCTGAGGTTAACAAAGATTCCGCTCTCTTTAATTATTTACCATACCTAGCACCTGCTAGGAAACACGAACCTCTTTTATATAAATAATTCACCTTGTTAAGATGAGAAGCGATTCTGAACTGACATGATGGAGATGACATAACACACGTATGATCACTCCAGAAGGATGAAGGACTCCGACTGGAGCCTCATACCTATGATCTAAATGAACCATAACGGTATTAATTTGGCCCCTCCAAACTTTTTATATAGTGATCCCAAAACTATACTAAAGGGGACAATTGGAACATATCAGATCCAAAGAACTGGTACTATACTGTATATACCAAGTATATATTTTCTATTTACGTGTCATACACAGTTAGCTTAAGTCCTCCCCTCAAAGTCGCCCATTGGATAGACACACAGGCAACTTGGCAACGCTTTGCTTTCCCATAAACAGAGAGGAGGGATGGATTGTATCCTGTAGGGGGGGTGCCCCCCCCCCCCCTCCCCGTGCCCCCCCCCCCCCTCTTAATTTCTACTTTGTTGGTCCAGCAGGTGTAAGATGCTGACAGATTTGCGAGAGTGTTCCTTGGTACACAGTTAATGTTTTATCGGAATGTTAAAAGACTAGTACCCTCAGCACTATTGCTGGGTGGTGGACCTCCAGAGGGCCACACCACACCCCTTAGTGTTAATACAGTTTCAGGTTTTTTTTTTTCTTTTTGGTTTTCTTCTCAGTCCCAGCCCTCTCTTGGGGCTGAAGGTTGCTCAGCACAAAAGTTCTGGTTCAAGGGATCCAAGACGTCCTGATGTTGAGGTTTGAAGTACAGGATGTAGGGTGGGGGTACTTTGGGTGTGTAAATGTTTATTGCGTTATACTCTGCCTTTTTCTTTCTCTTTGCTGTCCTTCCTTCCGTCCGGCTCCTGTTGCGGTCTTCTCTCCCCCTCCTGGTGGGCGGCGTCCTCTACTGACATGTAAGTATGTACTGCTACGCTTATTATTTTTACATGTGGTTAATCCAATTATACAACAATATAAATGACGGCTCTTGGGCTAATCTCCTGGAATGTAAGAGGACTGGGATCTAAAATAAAACGCTCACTGGTCACTAACTTTCTCAAACAGCACTCCCCCAACATTTGCTTTCTCCAAGAAACCCATCTTATAGGAGGAAAGGTTATGACTCTTAAAAAACCATGGGTGGCCCAGGCCTTTCACGCTACATATTCTTCATACTCTAGGGGGGTGTCAGTACTAATAAACAAAAACTTAATCTTCCAACTACACGATATTAAAATTGATCCGGGAGGGCGGTATATAATTATGCATGCAACAATAAATAACTAAAAATTAATACTGATCAATGTTTATCTGCCCCCTCCAGCGGACATAACAATACTAGATAAAATACTCAGTATAATAGCCCAATTTCCTACGCAAAAAATAATAATGTGCGGAGATTTTAATCTAGTACCAAACCCCAAACTAGACTGACTCAAGCAAAATGCGAGAGATACGTTAGAATTTATTAAGTGGATAGATACCTGTAAGATGTATGATATGTGGAGATGGAAACACCCCAATACCAAAGCATACTCCTGTTATTCCCCCTCATATGGCGCGTTATCTAGAATAGACCTGGGTTTGGTGTCCTCTGAGGTTCTTCCCTTGATTAAAGGAACTCAATTCCTCGCTAGGGGCATATCCGGTCATGCTCCCCTGGAATTGGTCATGCAACTTGGCATTAAGCAAAGCGATAGAACCTGGAGATTGTCCAAACATTGGATAACAGACCCCACGATAGATGACATTATTAAAAGACGCATCAAGGCATATTGGCATACAAATACAAACTCCTCTACCCCTCAAATGATATGGGACGCCAGCAAAGCGGTAATTCGAGGTCACGATATAGAAGCTATCAAAATAGCTAGGGAACAAAATAGAGCCCTAGTACAATGGAAGGAGCAGACAGCAACCAATCTGGAAGCTGAGTATATCGACTCTAAAGACCCAGAGGTGTACAAAAAATGGCAACTAGCTTTACAAACTCTTGAAATATATAGGCTCGAAACTACGAAAAAGAGTCTTTTGGCGCAAAAACAAAGTCTTTGAACAGGGAGACAGGAATGGCAGTATGTTAGCATGGCTCTCAAAAGACATGAATGTTACAATCTCTATTCCTCAAATATACACAACTTCGCAAACTCTATCAACTGATCCAGATGATATTAATACAACCTTCTATGAATTTTACTCAGACCTCTATACCAGCAAATCTAATGTGCCAGATGCTGATCTGGTGAGTTACTTAGCTAAAATTAATTTACCTACCTTAAATGATGCAGACTTTAAACTTCTTGAAGCACCCTTAACGCTGACAGAAATATCTGAGGCCATTACGGATATGCAAGCAGGCAAAACACCTGGTCTAGATGGCTTCCTGACAGAATATTACAAACAGTACACCAAACGAATAGCCCCAAAATTAAAGGTCTCCTTGCAAGCCTCTTTTGCCGGGGGGGTCTCTCCCGCCCTCCATGTCTAATGCGCTAATTATAGTGATCCCGAAGCCAGGGAAAGATCCTTTACAGTGTTCCTCCTATAGACCAATCTCTCTGTTAAACACGGATGCTCAGCTCCTGGCTAAGGTCCTGGCCACCAGGCTAAATCAAGTCATAACCAAATTAATACACCACGACCAGTCTGGCTTTATTCCGGGAAAAGGTACTGACATAAACATTCGTAGACTTATTACCAATATCGCAGCTTCCCACTCTAATACAAGACAGAGGGTGATTGCCTCCCTAGACGCCGAGAAGGCATTCGACTCGGTGGAATGGAACTTTCTCTGGGCAGTACTCCATATTCGGCTTTGGCACTGACTTTATCAAATGGATCAAATTACTATATGATAGCCCCAGAGCTAGAGTTAAAACAAATAACACGATATCTAAATTCTTTTCCTTAAAAAGAGGTACAAGACAAGGCTGCCCCTTGTCTCCAAGTCTATTTGATTTAGCCATGGAGCCCATTGCATCCATTATCAGAGACTCTGATACAGTGCAGGGGCTGACTATGGGCAACCTCCACGAAAAAATATCATTATATGCAGACGACGTCCTGCTCTAACTGAATGATCCTGGCACATCACTTACCAATGCACTTAACTTATTTGAAACCTTTGGAAACATGTCAGGGATTAGAATAAACTGGGCCAAATCGCTAATATTCTCCTTAGATAAAGATATCTCAGTTATATCGAACTTAAACCTTCCTTTACAGGCAGTTACTCAATTTAAATATTTAGGAATACAGATATCCAAAGATCTCACTTCATTTCAATCTCTAAACCTTGACCCAATCATCTATCAATTAGAAAATAAATGTGCAATTTGGAATAGACTCCCTCTGTCCTTAATAGGAAGAATTAATCTTATCAAGATGATCTTTCTACCCAAATTTACTTATATCTTCAGACAAACTCCTATATGGCTGCCACTCTCCCTTTTTAAGCGAATAGATAAAATCATTCTGAATTTTATATGGGCTGGAAAGCAACCACGCTTAGCCATGGACGTACTGCAACTACCCAAAAACAGAGGTGGACTTGCCCTCCCGCAATTACAAAAATATTACTGGGCATCTGTTCTTGTATCTATTAGTTGGTGGTTTTCACAAGATGAACATAATCCGGCAGTGAACCTGGAAGCTGCGATATTGGGATCATATGAACAACCTACTAACTTACCTTATAGAGGTCCTAAGTCAAACCCCCACACAACCCCGGCTATGGTAACGACCTGGAGGGCATGGAGGGCGGCTAGAGCCCCCCTGGTGAAACCTAACAGCATTTCCCCATTCACACCACTCTGGGGCAATCCGCAACTACCACACTTCTCCACAATTCCTGATCCAGCTCTGTGGGCAAAGTATGGGATAAAGAACCTGGCACATATACAACGCGAAAACGCCTGTAGCACATTTAATGAGCTCAAGACGCAATTTAATCTACCTAACAAGGACCTCTTTCGATATCTCCAACTTCGACATGCCCACAGGTCACAGTTTGGATCACAACCCCCAGCACTTAAAACTGATGATCTGGAACAACTGCTCCTAACAAAAGACCTCCCTAAACCTATGTCAGCTATTTACAATGAACTTTTATGCTTAAATAACAATAGACTAGATAAGTGCTTCCAAAAATGGGTTGATGATATCCCTTCCTTAGATAGAGATGATTGGGATATTGTACTGGAGGACTTTCCCACATCAGTCATTTCAGCCTCGGATCACCTAATCCAAACTAAATTCCTACATAGAATTTACCTAACTCCTGAACGCATGCATAGGATTAATAACAGTAATTCAGACAGATGCTGGAGATGTGACATAGAATTGGGGAGTTTTACCCATATATTTTGGACTTGCCCACGAATTGTCCCATTTTGGAGAGATATACTTACAATAATAAATGCTCTATTACAAGTCTCTTTGCCTTATGACCCGGGCCTACCATTACTGGGGAAACTCGATGAGGATAGTGTTCCCAAAAATAAGCAAACCTTAATCAAAATTCTCTGCTTTCAGGCCAGGAAAGAAATCCTGAAATATTGGAAGAATACTTCAATACCTACCACAGGCACTTGGGCCAGAGCCATCAACCTGGCCCTTCCGTTATATAAAACTACCTATCTTAACCTCCCTGGCGGTTTGTTAAAATCCGCCAGGGGGCAGCAAATACCTTTTTTTTTTATTTATTTTTTTTCATGTAGCGAGACAATGTCTCGCTACATGATAGCCGCTGCTGAGCGGCATCCCCCCAGCCCCTCCGATCGCCGCCGGCTAACGGAGATCAAGAGATCCCGTTCAAAGAACGGGATCTCTTGGAGGGCTTTCCCCCGTCGCCATGGCGACGGGGCGGGATGACGTCACCGACGTCATCGACGTTGTTCCGTAAAAGGGGAATCCGATCCACCCCACAGCGCTGCCTGGCACTGATTGGCCAGGCAGCGCACGGGGTCTGGGGGGGGGCAGCTGCGGCGCCGGGTATAGCGGCGGATCGGCGGGTAGCGGCGGCGATCGGAGGTTACACGCAGCTAGCAAAGTGCTAGCTGCGTGTAACAAAAAAAAAAATTATGCAAATCGGCCCAGCGGGGCCTGAGCGGTGCCTCCCGGCGGCATAGCCCGAGCTCAGCTCGGGCTTACCGCCAGGGAGGTTAACAGGCGATGCCCTAAAAAATACAATAAAGTTTGGGGAGTGTGGGAATCTAGAATTATGGACCCCACGAGTGAAAATTTCATCCCAATTATAGACTAGGGTGGGGGGCGGGGTCTGCCGGGGTGGGGGGGGGAGATGGGCGGGAAATGGACGGTAAACTCTTTCTCTTTCCTCTTCTTGAGTCCAACCTACCTTAGGACTCAACTTCTCCTTCATAGTACTACAATGGGATTATGATGCTTCCAAAATACTGCATATATGAATAATGACATATGTTGTAATTTGATCATTATACTGCAATGAAATTGTCTTAGCTGTTATCAACAACTATAGGTAACCATGTCGTTAAACTTTTATAATCATAATGGTGTATGACCTACCCACTGTATACTATATACTGTATAAAATCTTAACTGTTAAAAAAAAATGTCTCAACTTGATCCCTGACCTGTCTTGTGTGTTCTTTGGACTTCATGGTGTTGTTGCTCCCAATATTCTCTTAGACAACCTCTGAGGCCCTCACAGAGCAGCTGTATTTGTACTGACATTAGATTACACACAGGTGCACTCTATTTAGTCATTAGCACTAATCAGGCAATGTCTATAGGCAACTGACTGCACTCAGATTAAAGGGGGCCGAATAATTATGCACACACCACTTTGAAGTTATTTATTTGTAAATAATGTTTGGAATCATGTATGATTTTAGTTCCACTTCTCACGTGTACACCACTTTGTATTGGTCTTTCTTGTGGAATTCCAATAAAATTGATTCATGTTTGTGGCAGTAATATGACAAAATGTGGAAAACTTCAAGGGGGCCGAATACTATATATATATATATATATATATATATATATATATATATATATATACACAGGGCCAGAATTAGAGCTGAGGAGCCACTAGGCACAGAACATCTGGTGCCCTAAACCCCGCCCCTCAGCACAGGCCACACCCCAAGTCACACACCCTTTTGTTACAAAATAAAACTATGCAAGGCATTGAAATAGTGACAGAGTGGAAATGTAGGCGTCCGATGAAAAACAGCCTAGTGGTCCAGTACCTGATATTTATTGGGTGAACAAATTACTCCTCAATACCACTATTTCAATGGGCCTATGGCGGAGTCCGAAAAATTGTTTTTATTTTCTTTTTCTGTGGCGATTGGTGGCAGGGGCACGGTAGAGTGTTCGTGCAAATAGGTGGTGGTTAGGGTTAGGCGTCAGACAGGGTGTTTGTGTGGAATGGGTAGTTAAAGTTAGGTGTTAGTAAGGTTTCTGTGCAGTGTGGGATGGTTAGGCGTCAGGGGCAAGGGTTCTGTGTGAGAGTAGGGGTAGGTTGAGCTATAGTAAAATATTGGTTATTCATACTGATATTTTACGATTCTTCTTTACACTTTAAATGTAAAATATTGGTAAATTTACCAATATTCTACTATCAGCTTGCCTGGGCACCCACATTTTCAGGTGCCCTTTGATTACCTACAACACACACACACACACACACACACACACACACACACACACACACACACACACACACACACACACACACACACACACACACACACACACACATATATTACACACACAGAAAACATATTCCCTCCATTCCATTTCTCATGCACATACATAAAACAAGACCCTCACCCCCCCTTCTCCCTGTTTTGGGGTGGTATCGTTTTATTGATCATATATTAATTTTGTGGGATGGTCCCGAAACAATGGCACATTAATTTATTTCAGCTCTGGAACGAATGATCTAAACATTGTGTTGACATCAACAATATCCAATACTTTTGTCAATTTTCTCGAGTTAAATCTATCATTTACAGAAACGGGACAAATTGCAAGTACCTTGAATCGCAAGACAACAGCTGTAAACAGCTTAATTCACTACGAGTCCTTTCACACTAAACAAGTATGCGACAACATCCCAGTGGGCCAATTCTTGAGGTTACGAAGCAATTGCTCAGATGACGGTGAGTTTCTACAACAAGCAAATGAATTAACATACGAGGTTCAAACAGAGGGGCTACCCGAAACGTACAATACAGAGGGCCTTTAATCGAGCATTACACTCTCAAGAGAGAGGAACTATTGTATATCAAAAATAGGAGAGAAAACAAACTGGTTAGGTTCTGTACCCCCTTTAACAACAAATGGAATGGGGGCGTGTCCAAGATGGCTAACTAGACAGACGTGTTTGTCGGAGCTCCGCTGCCCAGCTCACTAATTACTCCGCAAAAGTACATCTGACCGTCTAAGGAGGACTGATTATTATCCAGAAGAAGCTGCTAAACATTAATCAGCACACTGGATTCGTGGTGCCTTCCACCTACAGAGGCTGCGGTAGAGAATTCTAGTCTCCCGCCCGCTGAGACATTGGACTGGGATAGAGACAGCGGAACCAGCAAACAGCAGCGCCCTGGATATAGATACCAGCCTTATCCCCAAATGCCACCTAAAAGCTCCAGAAACAGGGAGAAAGAAGAGGGAGTCGACTCACCCGACACTCAACCTGCCACTCCGGCTCAGAACAAGTCGAATGCCCGATCAAAACAACAAAAAGAAGGGGACAATATGGCAGACCTCGTGGCTGAAGAAATACCGCCACCAAATGCATCAGATTCTAGAGGCCATCCGCCTCTGTCAGTCCACTCTCACACAAAAAATAGACAAAATATAAGTCAATTTCGGGCTATTGAGAGAGGATTTCGATAAGATTAAACATAGAACAACTGACCTGGAACACCGAACTTCAAGTATCGAGGATTCTGTGCAAGTTCACCGGGTTGCTATGCCCACTAACCAGAAGCGGCTCACCCAGCTGGAAAATCGTGCCGTAGATGCAGAGAACCGCAACAGGAGAAGTAATCTCCGCATTCTTGGGATACCGGAGAAGGCAGAGGGCACTGATGTAGCTTCCTTTATGGAAACCCTCCTCAAAGAACTGCTCCCGGAATCCACGTTCTCTCCCTTCTTTGTGGTGGAACGAGCCCATCGCCTGGCTACACGCAAGGAGATCTCCGGTAATTATCCGCGGCCGATTATACTCAAGATTTTAAACTTCAGAGACCGAGATGAGATACTGAAAGCAGCTAGGAAGATGGGGAATCTGGAATATCAAAACTCAAAGTTGATGATCTACCCTGACTACACCAATGAGACGCAGAAGCAGCGGCGCTCATTTCAAGCTATTAAGACCAAGCTTAGGGAGATGCAGCTTCCCTACTCCATGCTATTCCCTGCGAGGCTGCGTGTGCAAGAAGGGGATAAAGTACACTTCTTCGATACCCCAGACGAAGCTACTACCTGGATGAATTCTCTCAAGAAACGAGGGAAAAACAACTGACGCTCGGTTGTTTTTAATAAGACTTGAAACTGAAATACGTGTGAGTACTGACATTTATTGTTTTCCTGTCATCTTCCCTTACTGATCGACCGTCGGGAGATGGACCTACCTAGCACACTGTAATTCAAACTATGGGTTTGGAACTATTTGGCGGGTATAGAGGAATTCCTCTCATCTTTACATGCTCTTCTAACTTTTACTGTTAATCTCCCCGCCATTAGGACTCTGCCCTGCCTTCGTTACCTCCTTTTTGCCCGGGAAGGTTGACCCCTCCCACGTTCTAAAAGTTGCCGGGTGGATGCTCCCTCCCTCCAATCCATATAGTACAGATTATAATGAAGAGTGCACATTTTCTTATACATTTCTTTGCACCAAACTGGATGACAACAACTACAGAAAAAGATCTGCTATAAAACGTGTTGGCTCTGCGCTATCTTAAGGTGCTCAGATCCAACAGACTAACATCTCTGTTATATACTTTCCTGGGCAATTAGATCTGAAGCGCAAGAATTTATGCTACGAAGTGGAACGGTTTGGGGGGTGGGAGGGGGCTCCTTCTCCTCCTATGTATTTACAGTTCATAAGTCTAACACAAAGTCCGGTTATATTAAGCCTACTTTAAATTATAAGATAAACAGCTCAAGGTGTTGTAAACAAGTGAAGATGTTGGGACCCTTTTTCGAGTTTAAGGTTCTTAGTTAGATACTCCTATATTATTATCTGAATAGCGGAACTGTGCACTAAATGTTGGTAATTGGTGAATCTGTGTGATGCAATACTCTTATCATTTAGGCAATGGATCTTTGTAGCCCGGTAACAATCAACTCTAGGCATGTTACCCCTAAGATATGGTTAAAATGAATCATTAATGCTGTATACGGTGCCTGGGAAGGAAGGGTGGGGTCTGTTCTCCTGCGTCTTCACAACCTTTTACCTTCTGACACCTCAAGCCATCCAACTTTTAATGATCTCCTACGATAGGAGGTTCGTATGTTTGATGTTGGTGCTGGAGAGCGGATCCTACCTGTTCCACACACTGCTACTTAGCCACTGCACCAGGATTAATTAAAAGTGCACTAGGTTCAATACTATCATCTGTATATTATATATACTTATATATTAATCCTAAGGATGATGGGTGGTCCTTGAGATCAAGGGAGGAACATCTATAAAACTGCTATAAAATACGGATTACGTATAGCCATAACCATTCCATTGTTCGGCATGAAAAAGAATTAGAATGATATGCTTTTAGCAGCCCACCGGAGGGCACTGTTGCTTAACACAACAGACTTATACATATGCAATCTCATCTTTTTCTTCTGGAATTATGGCTAGAAGAAGCTTCACGCCCTTGCTCTCACGGACCACTTGTCCTATTCTCAATGAAGTAGTGCAGTACTATACCTGGAACCCTGGTCTTCAAATGTGCATAAAATGTTTCAACTATCAGAGACTGAAGGGTACCTGAATAAAATAGAAGGGTATTATGCCTTATCATCAACCCCTTTATCCACATATATGGAGCTCGCAGAAATAGGGTTAAATGTGCCTACAGCTCACAACCGGGCTCCGATTCTCGGGTGTGTGTGGGGGTGCCCGTGTGCGGCGCCGTATACCCCGGCCTGGGGTGGGTCCCGTCGCTGGACTGGAGTCTCACCGGCTCTGGTCTGTGTCCCGATCCTTCCCGTGGCCCCGTCACTGTGGCGCCGTGCGCGGGGGCTCGGCAGCGCATGCCGTCAAGACACTTACCTAGCTCTTTGGACATTACACACTATAATCAGACATTTTGGTGCAAATTCAATACTGAGCCTCAGACCTTTACATACCTATAATGTAACTACTCAAGGGTCTCTTCATCTAACACACCCTCCTCAGAATGACATTGTATTGGGCTGCCACCTTATAAGAAGTCATGTGCCTCCTGGTCTACTGTCAATGCCAGGTGTAGCTGGGCAGCGGATCTATCGTTAAGTTTCTGCCGCTCCCCAGGTTCAGGCTTTGTCCTGCCAATAGATAGGCACCTAGGGTCTGGAACGGACTCGGGTGTCTGGGTGTTTCACAAGTTAGGGAATAAGCTGTGGTAATCTTTATAGTAAATGTTTTGGTTGTTTATCACAGCAGGGTTTTGTTCTGTTGTTTATATGTTGAAGAAAGGGCTTTCTGATGATTGTAATACTCATGCTTTTCTCTCTTCCACCTTGACACTCTCACTCTTTATGTTAGGGATGGTACATGTACTCCCTCCTCTCCCCAAAACCATATTCATCTGCAGCTATAAACCACGTACCTCCAAATGGATACATTAGTTAAACTCATCTCCTGGAATGTTAGAGGTATGCGTTCCTCTTTCAAGAGATCCCTAATGTTCCAGTATATACGGAAATACAAACCACACATCATTATTTTGCAAGAAACACATATGAACAGTGCTTCGGTAAAATCACTACATAAGCCGTGGGTGAGTAAAGCCTTCCATTCCACCTATTCAACGTTCTCTAGGGGAGTTTCTATTTTAATAAGTAAATCACTAACCTACAAACTGCTCCACTCATATTCAGATACAGACAGCAGATATATAATTTTACACATGTCAATATTTGGGGTAATCTTCTGTATAGTAGGACTATATGCTCCGCCTCCACTACAAACAGTACTGTTGCAACAAATAATGAGCAAAGTGCAGAAATACCTCCCAGCGAAATTAGTTATTATAGGGGACTTTAATGATATAATAGATGCTCCAAAAGACACCACTAATCCCTCTAGAACAGCTAATCTTGAGTTGGTACACTGGGCAGACGCCATGTCACTTGCAGAGATCTGGAGATGGAAAAATTCCAAAATGACTGCTTTTTCACATTTTTCATCCACTCACAGATCTGCTGCGAGAATTGACTTGGCGTTTGGAAATACAGAAGTGCTAAATCACATTCACTCTGCAGCATACTTACCTAGTGGACTTTCTGACCATGCACCACTCGAGCTTTTATTTAATTTTAGAACACAAAGAAACAAAGCTCTTTGGAAGCTACACCCCAAATGGATAGTGGATAAAGAAATTGGGGAAGTGATATCTACATCTATTCAGAACTACTGGGATATAAATGAGGGCACTACTACTGAACAAGTTACATGGGACGCCTTTAAGGCCACAATTAGAGGAGAATACATTAATCAAATCTCAACCCGTAGAAGGGAATATGACATTACACTAGCACAGCTCAGGGAAAAGGAAGAACACGCTACTAGTGCTTATGCTTCTGCCCCAGAAGACACTACATTTATCGACATGATGCAATGTAAACGACTCCTTAAAGAGACTCCGTAACAAAAATTGCATCCTGTTTTTTATCATCCTACAAGTTCAAAAAGCTATTCTAATGTGTTCTGGCTTACTGCAGCACTTTGTACTATCACTGTCTCTGTAATAAATCAACTTATCTCTCTCTTGTCAGACTTGTCAGCCTGTGTCTGGAAGGCTGCCAAGTTCTTCAGTGTTGTGGTTCTGCTATGAACTCCCCCTTCCAGGCCCCTCTATGCACACTGCCTGTGTATTATTTAGATTAGAGCAGCTTCTCTCTTCTCTCTTATCTTTTACAAGCTGGATAAATCGTCCTCTGAGCTGGCTGGGCTTTCACATACTGAAGAATTACAGACAAGGGCAAAGCTGTTTGCAGGAGAAAAACAAGCAGCCTGAAACTTCAGTGCATGAGAACAGGGGGAAAGAAACACACAAATAATCTCTTGAGATTCAAAAGGAAGGCTGTATACAGCCTGCTTGTGTATGAATGTATTTTCTATGTGTGGACATACTGTACATCAATCTACTTCCTGTTTTGGTGGCCATTTTGTTTGTTTATAAACAAACTTTTTAAAACTGTTTTTAACCACTTTTAATGCGGAGGGAGTGGCGAAATTGTGACAGAGGATAATAGGAGATGTCCCCTAACGCACTGGTATGTTTACTTTTGTGTGATTTTAACAATACAGATTCTCTTTAACTTACACATGACTGACCTAACCAATATCTCTCTTACTGAATGGCAACAAGCTGTGTTTGAGCAGGGAGACAAAAGTCTAGTTTAGACTCACCGGTAATGATGTTTCTAACCATCTCAGTGTACGCTTGGAAAGGAGAGACTCCAGGCTCCTCCTCCTGTGGAAACACAAAGACAAGAAGCTTAAAAGGCCCCCGCCCTCCCCACCTCCTCAGTATCTAGATAAGAATCCGGCCACCGCGAAACCCGTGACCTCAGAACCTACCTAGATTCTTCTACACCCAATAGAGTGTGCGAAGGTAAGGAAGCAGCAGTGAGGGAGGGAAGTTTGTAGCGCGTACACTGAGATGGTTAGAAACATCATTACCGGTGAGTCTAAACTAGACTTTCCCTTTCCATCTCAGTGTACGCTTGGAAAGGAGAGACAGGCAAGTAATTTACACTAACCTCAGGGAGGGACTGCTGCCTGCAAAACCTTTCGACCAAACGCCATGTCCTGTCCCGACAGCACATCTATCCTATAATGCTTAATGAACGTGGTCGGTGTCGTCCATGTAGCCGCTTGACATATCTGTTGTAGTGAAGCACCCGCTTTTTCTGCCCATGATGTTGATACTGATCGTGAAGAATGAGCTGTCAGAACTTCTGGAGGCTCTATCCCTTTTAGTTTGTAGGCCTCTACTATCACCCTCTTAATCCACCTGGCCAAGGTTGACTTGGACGCCTGTAGCCCCTTATTTGGCCCTGTGTAGTTTACAAATAGATGACTTGATTTTCTGAATTCCTTTGTCCTTTCAAGGTAATGCAACATAACCCTTCTCACATCTAATTTATTGTATTGTCTTTCTTTGGTGTTAGTTGGGTTCTGACAAAACGATGGCAGGACTATCTTCTGTGATCTATGGAATTCCGTGACCACCTTTGGAAGATAACTTGGATCTGGTGTAAGTACTATCTTATCCGGAAATACTAGCAGGAATGGCTCTTTAATTGATAAGGCCTGCAAATCCCCTACCCTCTTAGCTGAGGTGACCGCTGTTAGAAACAAAGCTTTTAGTGACAGTCTTCCTAAGTCTAACTTTTTTAGTGGCTCATACGGTACAGACAAAAGCATCTGAAGAACCATCGGCAAATCCCACTGTGGTGAAATCTTCGTTTTTGCTGGACTAGATCTCTCCACTGCTTTCAGAAAGTCCTTAATTAGTGTCTCTTTTGCTAATGGTCTATCTAAAAATAGGGAAAGGGCAGTGCATTGCACTCTCAAGGTGCTTACTGCTAACCCCAGTTCTACTCCCCTTTGCAGAAATTCTGATATATCTGGCACAGTGTTAGAATGTCTATTAGTCTTAGAACACCAGACCAAATATGCCTTCCACATCTTTGCATAGATTTTCCTGGTTACTGGTTTCCTCTTTTTTAGCAGAGTCTGAATAACCCCCTCAGACAAACCCTTCCTTTTTAGAAGTCCTTCTTCAGAAACCACGCTGTGTAACTGAAAATCTTTGGATCTGGGTGTCTTACTGGGCCTTGCAGCAGAAGGTCTGCTCTGTCTGGAAGCCTCCAGAACAGACCCCCTGCTTTTGTCCACACTTGAGTAAACCAAGCCCTCTTTGGCCACCATGGGGCGATTAGAATCATGTGTGCTTTTTCCGTCATCCATTTTTTTATGACTCTTGGGATGAGAGACGTTGGGGGAAAGGCGTACACTACCTTGTACGGCCATGGACGTGCTAGAGCATCCACTGCTATCTCCTGACTGTTTCTGCTTAGAAACATGAACTTTTTCAACTTTCTGTTTAGTGGGGATGCAAACAGATCTATCTCTGGCATGGCCCACCGCCTTGCCACCGCCTCGAACACTTCCTGGTTGAGGCTCCACTCTGCCTGATCTATCGTGACTCTGCTTAGATAGTCTGCCTCCAGATTCTGACTGCCTTTTAGATAGGTGGCCGATATGGACGCTACCTTCTGCTTGGCCCATTCTAGAATTTCCTGGCTTAATTTTAGTAGACTTGGAACTCTTGTCCCTCCCTGCTTTGTCAGGTAAGAGACTGTTGTGACGTTGTCTGAAAGTATTAGGACATCCTTGTCCTGTATCAGCTCCTGAAATCCCCTTAGCGCCATTCCCACCGCCTTTAGTTCTCTTGCATTGGAGGATAGAAGCTGATCCGGTGTTCTCCAGCACCCCTGAATGTGTTTTAATTTGCATACTGCTCCCCATCCTCTGCTGCTTGCATCTGTGGTAATCGTCACTATTCCCTGGGATATCCAGGGTCTTCCTTTCTCTAGATTGCTTTCCTCTAGCCACCAATTTAGAGATTCCTTTACTTCCCAATTTATTTCTACTTTCTCTTCCAATGATTGTTGAGACTTGTCCCACTTGTCCAGTAAAAGATTCTGAAGCGGTCGGCTGTGTAATTGTGCCCATGTGACCGCTGGTATAGCCGAGGTCATCAGGCCGACCACCCTCATTATCTGTCTGATCGATGGTAATTCCTGACTTTGTAACCTCCGAATTGCCTGTAGTAATGTCTGTTTTTTCTGCTGTGGAAGATATATCTTGCCGTCCACTGAATTTATTATATACCCCAGGAAGGTCACTGACTGGGAAGGTGTTAGGTTTGACTTCTCCCAATTGATTATCCAACCTAGTCTTGTGAATGTCTGTAATACAATCTGTTTGTGATGCTGTAGACTTTCTTCTGACTGTGCATGTATTAGAATGTCGTCTAAATATGGGATGATTGACATTCCCTGTAAACTTAGTGGTCTCATCACCTCTGCGACCACCTTGGTAAATATTCTGGGAGCCGAAGCAATCCCGTTGAAAGTGCAACGTTTGGGTTCCTGTCTTCACCGCAAACCTTAAAAATTTCTGATGCCCCTCCCATATTGGCACATGCAGGTAAGCATCCTGCAGATCTAGATTTACAAAAAAATCGTTTTTGTTGATTAACTGACGCACAGAGTAAATGCTCTCCATGCGGAACTTTTTGTACTTTAAATATGGATTCAGTCTCTTGAGGTTTAAAATAAAACGAAACTTTCCTGTCGGTTTTTTTATCAAAAATACGTGGGAATAGAACCCCTGTTTCTCTTCCCGTTTCGTGACTGTTTTTATGACCTTCATAGACAATAGGGATGCCAACATTGCTTTCATCCCTAATGCCTTTTCCGGGTCCTTCGGAGGGGGTTGAGGAAAAACCTGGTTGGAGGTAAACTCGAAAACTCTAGTCGGTACCCTTCCCGTACTAGATTCTGAACAAAAATGTCTGGGTATATTTTTTCCCATTCCTTCCAAAAAAACCTCAACCTTTAAATCAGAAGGAACCCCATTGGTCTGCTAAGGACCAATGGGGCTCCTTGGAGCCCAAATACAAAGATGCTTACAGAGCTCTGAGCTATATAGCTCAGAGCTCTGTCGGGTGCGTGCGGGACGCTAAGTCCCCGCCGGCTCCCGCTGCCTTCCCCGCCTCTCCCACATGTCACCCACATGTCACCCACATGTGGGTGACATGTGGGTGACAGATGTGGGCGGGGTGGACAGCGGGAGCCGGCGGGGACTTATCGTCCCGCACGCACCCGACAGAGCTCTGAGCTATATAGCTCAGAGCTCTGTAAGCATCTTTGTATTTGGGCTCCAAGGAGCCCCATTGGTCCTTAGCAGACCAATGGGGTTCCTTCTGATTTAAAGGAACCCCATTGGTCTGCTAAGGACCAATGGGGCTCCTTGGAGCCCAAATACAAAGATGCTTAGGGAGCTCTGAGCTATATAGCTCAGAGCTCTGTCGGGTGCGTGCGGGTGCGGCGGCTGAGCGGCGAGTGGCGTCGGGTGCGGCGTAGTTACAATGTAACAAAGTTGTTACATTGTAATAACTTTGTTATATTGTAACTGTTTAGTATATTTCCGAGGATATTGCGTGGGAACTGGCTTTTAAAGGGACAGGTAAGTATTAATGGTTAATTAAGAATATTAAAGGACTTTTTTCGTGGTTATGTTTTTTGTTCAATTAAAATACTTTTTCTAAGTGTCTGTGTGTTTATTTACTTTTAACTCTTAAAGGAAATGGGTAAGGGGTACAAGTACCTCTATACTCATTTCTCCTGGGAGGGGGGGTGGGCATCTGGGGGACCCCTTTTTAAAGGGGACTCCCAGATTCCACCATGAACCTCCCCCCCAGGAAATCGCGGCCTCCACCTCCACCGCCCATCGGAGGTGGAGAAGAGCCCCTTGTCCTTGGATTGGACAAGGGCTCGGAGGGGGAGGGGAAAGCTTGGCTGCCCCTCCCCTTCCGAGACCCCCCAATCCATGGACCATGCGGGCTGGTATAGTCAGGGTGCGGAGCCCCACGCGGCCGGTGCTCCGCATTCTGGCTATCCCAGCCTGCATGGGGGACAAGGGGTTAAAGAGGTCTGGGAGGGGGGACCCCACGTCGTTTTTTTTTTATATTTCCCACACTCAGAACGAAGTAAGTAAAACTCTTCCCACTTGGGGGAATCTATGAAAATAATACACTATTGTTACCTGTGCAAAAAAAACTGACATTTTCCGAATTTAAAAGACATTTTCGCCCTTGAAACTTAAAAATCGATTTTCTCAAAAACTATAAGGGCTTTTTGAAAAAAATTTTTTTCCTCTTATTCCCACTGATCCCCTTAATATACCCTGGGAATTTGGTGTTCCTAAACTTTAAGCAGGCTTTGCTATTAACCGTTAAAGTCGGCGGGTTTTTAAATGTTTACATTTTTCCTTTGAAACTTTAACATCGATTTTCTCAAAAACTATAAGGTCTTTTTGAAAAAAATTTTTTCCTCTTATTCCTCCTGATCTCCTTAATATATTCTCCAAATTTGAGGCTCTTAGCATTTAAGGGGGCTTTGCTATTAACCCTTAAAGTCGGCGGCTTTTTTAGACTATACGGAGCGTTACGGTTTAACGCGAAATTACGGTAGCGTTTAATGCGAAATTACGGCATGAACGAAACGCGAAATTTCGCATTGAAAATTACGCTTACGGTATTTTCAATTACGATTTTAATGGCAATTACGCTACCGCAATTTCGCATCGTAATCGCGAATTTCGCATGCGTAATTATAGTAATGCGAAATTTCGAAAATTTCAGCTCAACTCTAGGAGAAGGCGGACTGGCCTTTCCCAATCTCTATAAATATTTTATAGCAAGTCAACTGGTTACTGCTCATTGGTGGCTAGTCCAAAACCGGTCCAATCCTTCCATGGTATTAGAGGTTGCACACTTAGGTTCATTCGAAGCCTTAGCTCAGCTCTTATATAGAGGGTTCAAGGCACCGTACCCACTACTTACAAATATGAAAGTTATAATCAGGGCATGGAACATTGTACACACCTGGTACAATGCCCCACGGCACAGACTATCACCTAATACACCTATTTGGAACAATCCAATCCTAAACCAATTTTACACTATCCCTGACCCTGGGATTTGGATTAGAAAGGGTATCTCTAAACTTTCACACATTATTTCTAATGGCTCCCTTATGGAATTTAATGTTCTAAAAGACAATTTCTCTTTACCAAATGCCTGCTTCTTTAGGTATATCCAAATGAGGCACGCCTCTCATGCCCAATTCCCAGGAGGGGTAATAAGTTTGCAAACCTCAGAACTGGAAGATATTGCCAGTAAGGAGAACTTACAGAAAGCCCTCTCCAATCTTTACCAACACATAATTCTCCTTACGGAACCTCATTCTTCTGTATACAAACAACCGTGGTCTACCCTAATCCACACAATAGATGATGAGGACTGGGAAAATGCCCTTATAAAACCTTTTGAATATTTGATTGCTACGAAGGATAAACTCATACAATTTAAAATTATACACAGAGCATACCTGACTCCCAAAAAATTAGCAAAGTTCAATCCCGCTGACTCCAGTAAATGTTGGAGATGTGGGGAAGAACTGGCGAACTTTGATCACATTTTTTGGCTGTGCCCCGGAATAAGCAGGCAATGGGAAGAGATATGTAAATACATTACCAGAATTGTTAAAGTCAGAGTCCCCGCGGAACCTCTTCATTGCTTACTTGGTGAAGTGACAGACTTAGGCTCCACTAGAGCACATAGATCTCTAATTGGCTTACTGCTATTTTACTACAGGAAGTGCATATTACTACACTGGAACAAATCAGACCCCCAACAATTGCCTTCTGGAAAACAATTATTAACTCCTCCCTACACTTATATAAGGCAACATACCTAGCTAGAGGTTGCCCAACTAAGTTTCAGAAGGTCTGGGGCGCATGGACAAAAAACCGAGACACGGTATCCACAGAATAATATATACATGTGTAGGTGTCTGTATATGTATATATGTGTATGTGTGCACATATATATGCATATATGAAATCTGACTCCTATGATAGACTATAGAGTAAGAGATTTTCTCTGGTAAAAGATGTGCGGGTGTGTAACTACATCACTGTACCATGACTAAGTAAACTAGTTACTAATGTACAGGACAGCTAAACATTGCTAATATTGGAAGAATATGTAATATAATTACAAGAGGAATACAACTTTATTTTATATGGGGACTTGTTACAATGATGCTAATAATATGGGGAGGTCAGGAGTCATGTCAACTTGAAATATAATTCTTATGTAATTGGATGGGATATATTTCTTGATGTATTGTGTTGAGAGTGCAGTCATATATTGTGAGCCCCTTTCTTTGGTTCTGTTAACTGTTATAACCCTCAAATGTTCTTGGGGGCTGTTGTTTTCACTGTATGCACTGTATGTTTAAAAAAAAAAAAAACTCAATAAAAAGAAACTTTAAAAAACAAACAAAAAACAAAACAAATGGAATGAATTGAGGGGAATACTTGCCAAACATTGGGCAATCCTTCACACTGATACAACGATTTCTGAACTTGTTACTAACAAACCATCACTTACAGCCAAAAGAGCACCCAACTTTAGGAACCTAATGTGTAGGAGTTACTTTCAAAGGAAGAAACATAAAATACAAACCAAGGGAAGCTACCCCTGTGGCCACTGCAACATATGTGCACACATGCACCCTACTAAGACGGTTGTAAACCTCAGAAGAAACAGGACATTCACAATTAATGAATTCATCAATTGCCAGACGGAAGGAGTAGTGTATCTCCTCAGGTGTCCCTGTAATCTATTTTATGTGGGTCAAACGAAAAATCAATTAAAATCCAGGATCTAAAAACATTTTTCAACAATACGCTTGGTATCCAGAGATTTGACTGATGGTGAGACCCTTACACCTGTGGCTGACCATGCCCTAAAAAAAGCATGGTGGGACTAAAAAAGATTGGTCAGTATGTGGACTTAAACATGTCTCTTCATCCCCTAGAGGTGGTGATATTTCACAACAACTCCTAAAACACGAGACTCGATGGATGTACAATCTGGGATTACGTACTCTGGTAGGTTTGAACAAAGATTTTTTGTTTGTGGGATTTTTACACTGATTGATGTTTGGGATTGGTGATGCTCCGAGGTGAGCAGGGCCCCCATATCCCTTAATTGTAATTGCAGTATATCATGTTTTCGGGGTTGTGTGTATTCCCTTGTCCTTTTTTCATTCTCTATCCTGTTTAGAGTAATATTGACTTATTTAGCATGGCCTTTATAGGTATGTCTATGAGTACCTCTTTTACTTGATCTGTTGATCTTGATCTCTGTTGTACAGCGGTCTTGTGAGTTGACCCCATGCTTATACCCTGGTCTATTCTTATGTTTATATTCATGGTGCAATTTGGCTGTTTGATCTTTTCTTTTTCGCCATTGTCTTTATTTATCTATGCGTACTCAACTATTTGCATACAACTTAATGTTTATTGATCTTTCACCTTCTAATGCGTGTTATTCAAATATTGTTCTTCTATAGTGTTACCTTTGGGACATGTGGATTCCCTTAGAATTCTCTATCTGGGACCCTTTTTGGAGAGTAAAATATAGTACATCCCAAGACTTAAAACACAAGACTCATATGAAGACGTTCTTGGAAGGATAACCTACTTACTCGTAATGTGACATTGTTCTTTAATGTTAATATTCCTGTATCTTCAATATTCATATGAGCAAAGGGAGGGGGAAGGGTAGTTGGCACTGCAGCTTGGAGCAGCTGACGCTGGAAGGATGTAGATAGGGTTCACACAACACACTTTTCTTCTCTTCATTTTTTCTTCAATATTCATGCCAAATCTTTTTGCCACTAGATGGTGCTCTAGCGGTGTCTTTTTGCTCTCATCATGCATATTATGCGCTGTTTTAAAGAATGTATAATTATATATATATATATATATATATATATATATATATATATATATATATATATATATATATATATATATATATACAGGATCTTCTAAAAAAATTAGCATATTGTGATAAAGTTCATTATTTTCTGTAATGTACTGATAAACATTAGACTTTCATATATTTTAGATTCATTACACACAACTGAAGTAGTTCAAAGCCTTTTATTGTTTTAATATTGATGATTTTGGCATACAGCTCATGAAAACCTAAAATTCCTATCTCAAAAAATTAGCATATCACGAAAAGGTTCTCTAAACGAGCTATTAACCTAATCATCTGAATCAACGAATTAACTCTAAACACCTACAAAAGATTCCTTAGGCTTTTAAAACTCCCAGCCTGGTTCATTACTCAAAACCGCAATCATGGGTAAGACTGCCGACCTGACTGCTGTCCAGAGGCCATCATTGACACCCTCAAGCAAGAGGGTAAGACACAGAAAGAAATTTCTGAACGAATAGTCTGTTCCCAGAGTGCTGTATCAAGGCACCTCAGTGGGAAGTCTGTGGGAAGGAAAAAGTGTGGCAGAAAATGCTGCACAACGAGAAGAGGTGACCGGATCCTGAGGAAGATTGTGGAGAAGGACAGATTCCAGACCTTGGGGGACCTGTGGAAGCAGTGGACTGAGTGTGGAGTAGAAACACCCAGAGCCACCGTGTACAGGTGTGTGCAGGAAATGGGCTACAGGTGCCACATTTCCCAGGTCAAGCCACTTTTGAACCAGAAACAGCGGCAGAAGCGCCCAACCTGGGCTACAGAGAAGCAGCACTGGACTGATGCTCAGTGGTCCAAAATACTGTTTTCAGATGAAAGCAACATTTGCACGTCATTCGGAAATCAAGGTGCCAGAGTCTGGAGGAAGACTGGGGAGAGGGAAATGCCAAAATGCCTGAAGTCCAGTGTCAAGTACAGGTCAGGCGCTTCTGCGGCTGTTTCTGGTTCAAAAGTGGCTTTATCTGGGGAATGCGGCACCTGTAGCCCATTTCCTGTACATGCCTGTACACGGTGTCTCTGGATGTTTCTACTCCAGACTCAGTCCACTGCTTCCACAGGTCCCCCAAGGTCTGGAATCAGTCCTTCTCCACAATCTTCCTCAGAGTCCGGTCACCTCTTCTCGTTGTGCAGCGTTTTCTGCCACACCTTTTCCTTCCCACAGACTTCCCACTGAGGTGCCTTGATACAGCACTCTGGGAACAGCCTATTCGTTCAGAAATTTCTTTCTGTGTCTTACCCTCTTGCTTGAGGGTGTCAATGATGGCCTCTGGACAGCAGTCAGGTCGGCAGTCTTACCCATGATTGCCGTTTTGAGTAATGAACCAGGCTGGGAGTTTTTAAAAGCCTCAGGAATTTTTTGTAGGTGTTTAGAGTTAATTCGTTGATTCAGATGATTAGGTTAATAGCTCGTTTAAAGAACCTTTTCATGATATGCTAATTTTTTGAGATAGGAATTTTGGGTTTTCATGAGCTGTATGCCCAAATCATCAATATTAAAACAATAAAAGGCTTTGAACTTCTTCAGTTGTGTGTAATGAATCTAAAATATATGAAAGTCTAATGTTTATTAGTATATTACAGAAAATAACGAACTTTATCACAATATGCTAATATTTTGAGAAGATCCTGTATATATATATATATATATGTATACCGTACTTTTTGCCGTATAAGACGCACTTTTTCTCCCCCAAAAATAGGGAGAAAGAAAAAGTCCCTGCGTCTTATACGGCAAAGGCAGGGAATCCCCGACTTACGAACGCCCGCCGATACAGAACCGCTGACCTGCCGCCACGTCAGGGATTCCCTGCCTTTCTGTGCCTGCCTTCCTCCCTCCCGCCTGCTTGAGTCTCCTGGCCCCCCCGGGTGAAGTGTCAATAGCGGATACTTACCTTTGGCATGCTCCTGCACTGATCCCAGATCATTGCGCTTCCCCCCGCTAGCCTCCTCTGCCTCCCTCTTGGGTCCCTGGCCCCCCGGGTGTTGAAGTAAGTAGTGGCAGCTTACCTCCACAATGTGCCCGCGATGACTGCAGACATCCGTCTCCCCAGCAATGACCTGTGCATCATCAGTTCAAGCCGTCATCAGAGGAGGCTAGTGGGGGGCATTGCAATGATCTGGGATCAGTGCGAAGCATGCCAAAGGTAAGTTGACACTACTGACACTTCACCGTGGGGGGCCAGGAGACTCAAGTGAGAGGCAGGGAGGAAGGCACAGGGGCACAGGAGCACACATGGGGGACTCATGAGGACACGCAGGACACATGGGGGGCAGGGATGCTCATCCAGATTCCGGGTACCCGAGTAATCCGGATAGCTATCTGCAGAAAGGACCAGCACATCTCTCTCTCTCTCTCTCTCATGAGGACACGCAGGACACATGGGGGGCAGGGATGCTCATCCAGATCCCGGGTACCCGAGTAATCCGGATAGCTATCTGCAGAAAGGACTCTCTCTCTCTCTCTCTCTCTCTCTCTCTCTCTCTAAAATGGCTCAGACAGTGGACCAATGGGGAGCCCGGCTGCAGATTCAAAGATGCTTTGCCCGGGCTCCTTCTATGCGGACAGTAATTACAGTGTTAGATACACTGTAATTACGTGACGGATTTTGCGGCGAGAGGCGGCGGGTGATCGGCGGAGGTATTTATAATGATGGGAGCCTTTGCAGAGCTGCGCGGGGGCTTCTAAACTGTGCGGCGACCCGACGGGGAGCTCAGGGGGTCTCCTTATTAAAGGAGACCCCCAGATGCTGCGGCGACGACGTGCGTTAGCTAGTTTAGACCTGCTTTTTGCAAGTCTAAGCTAACGCTCATGTTTGCCGGGAAGCATCGCTTCCCGGAGACATGATAAGGGTAATTGGATTCCGTGGTAAGAACTAGCTGGGCGATTATATCGCCCAAGCAAGTTCTTTTCCGCCTGGGGGGGTCTAAAGTTTAATTAGATTAGGCGATGCCCCCATCGCCTAAGTTAAGAACTCGCCAGTGCTTAGCGCTGGCGAGTTCAGCAATAGAATATGGCCCTTTCTCTTAAAGGGCTATGGAAACCGGTTTGCCCATGCGATAAAGCAAGGTGCAAAAACGAAATCATACCTAGCAGAGGATGGTTTTGATCCATCAACCTCTGGGTTATGAGCCCAGCACACTTCCACTGCACCACTCTGCTGCCTCAAAGGGAATGCTTTGTTGTAGGTAAAAGTGGTGTTAAACTTCTTGGAGCAGACTTACTTCCTCCCTCCAAAAGACACACATACATCCCCATAAAATCATGTAGCAGCAACAACTAGTCTCTGTGGCACAATTGATTAGTGCATTCAGCTGTTAACCAAAAGGTTGGTGGTTCAAGCCCACCCAGGGATGGCTTTGTGTTTTGTGAAGGGCGCTAATGTACCCTTCTTAAACTTGAAGATTGTATACAAATGTAAGCAGACTGCAGAATGGTGCAGCAGGAGTGTGTGGAGCCCATAACCCAGAGGTTAATGGATCAAAACCATCCTCTGCTAGGTATGATTTCATTTTTGCACCTCGCTTTATCGCATGGGCAAAACGGTTTCCATAGCCCTGTAAGAGAAAGAGTTATAAGGGCCCTGCCGTAACATAGATATTACGGTAGCTAAGACTACTCCTGGGCTTTTCTTGTGGTTGAAGAGAGGAGTGAACTGTGACACCACACTTAAAAAACAAACAAAAAAAACACAGCAAACAGCAAATAGAGAAGCTTCCCCATATTGGAGCATTGGATTTGGTAAAGTCTTAAGCCAATGTGTTGACTCACCACACAGCCCTGCACCCAGCATGTGTCTCGTATGACTGTGTATATGATCATTCACCACACAGCCCTGCACCCAGCATGTGTCTCATATGACTGTCTATAAGTAAGCTTTAGGTTAGCAGGAATTGTTGATTGGCCACCTAGCTTTTCATCCTTCCCACCCTTGCCCTGAAATTTCCTAGACTTCAAAGTGCTGTCCTTTGCTTTGCGTGTGGTTGTTGGTATAGTGGTGAGCATAGCTGCCCTCCACGCAGTGGACCTGGGTTCAATTCCCAGCCAAGATATGTGAGCTTGCTTTTGACATACCACAAATCCCTGCAAGACCAGAGAGAGAGAGGGAGGAGGTGGCGGTGGTATGTTTTTAGCTTCTAAATCGGGATAAGGAGCCTTGAAAAGACCATTTCTGGTTTTCAATTCGGGTATCCGAATCCGGCCAGATACTAGGGTCGGATACCCGAATTCTGTTCGGGTATAAAAATGTCAAATTCGGATATCCAAATTGGATCCGGATATCTGTGTACCCGGATCCGGATCTGGACGGGTATTAAAAAGTACTACCCGAGCATCCTTGATGGGGGCACAGGAGGACATATGGGGGCACAGGAGCACACATGAGGACACACAGAAGGGCACATGGGGGCACAGGACGACACATAGGGAATAAGGGGGGCACAGGAGCACACATGAGGACACACAGAAGGACATGTACAAGACGCTCCTGGAATATGGACGCACCAGGTTTAGTATTTTTTTCCCCCTGGTTTTTGCCCTTCAAACTTGGGTGCGTCTTATATTCCGGAGCGTCTTATATGGCGGAAAATACGCTAATTGATATTTTTATCTAAAAACATGATGCATAATGCATCATTTCATGTAAAAGAAGCAATTTAAAGGGCATTTGTGATTCCGAATCGTGATTCCGGATACAATGCGTGATTTCGACTCGAATTCAAATTTCGTTCGCTGTTCCGAATCTTTTCGTGATCATGATCACGGCTAATCCGGAAGTTGGCAAAGTCGTGATCGGATTCACTCGAATCCGTGATATGGGGTATCCAAGCACCCCTAATAGATTGTTAACACAATTTTTTAATGATATTTACATTTGAGTAAATATGTTTTAATAAGTAAACTACTTTAGGATTTTAAGTTTATGTTGGGGTACACAATACACTTAATGTTGAACTGAACTCAGGACAGAAGAAAGACATAGAGAAATGCACCCTGTATGTATTTAGAGAGCTAATTACCCTCATTTGTGTCTAATAACAATTAATTGTAATTTGATCTCTCCCCTGTGTCACCTGACTGCCATGGCAGATAAGTTCATTTGAAAACATAGGATGTTAACAATAGGTCTGCTTCCATTTTGTATCAGCTGTAACAAGGTAATGTTTTTCTTTAAAGGTTATTATGCAGTTGTGTACCTTTTAGAGCAGAGTGGAATTTCAGAGTTCAGGTCCGCTTTAAAGTGGACCGTTCACAAGACTGCACAAGACTAAAGAAATACATAGAGAAATGCACCCTATATGTAATTAGAGAGTTTAGCGTGTTTAATTCCCCCTCATTTGTGTGTAATCACAAGTTGTAATCTGATCTCTCCCGTGTTCAGTGGCGTAGCTTAGGAGTTGTGGGCCCCGATGCAAGTTTTACAATGGCCAAGCACTCTATACACAGCAAGTGATACGGCGCTCCAAAACCTGCCAATGGCAACTACAGTGTCAGAGGTGCAAGAAGGGGATGGGGAACAGTTTGTTAATGATTACCACTATTCAAAGTATCTATAGATGTGATTATTATGAGCACAGGACCAATAGAGAGCTAATACTGTAGTTGAGGGAGGGCCCTTTGGGGCCCCGATGCGGTAGCTACCTCTGCAACCCCTATTGCTACGCCCCTGCCTGTGTCACATGACTGCCTATAGCAGATAAGGCCATTTGAAAGCATAGGAGGTTAACAATATGTCTGCTTCCATGGATCAGGAAGTAGAAACGGCAGATTTATTTTAGAATTTGTATCAGCTGTAAGAAAGAACTGTTTTTTGTTTAAAGGTTATTATGCTGTTGCATATCTTTTAGAGCAGAGAGGATGCTCTGAGTTCAGGTCCGCTTTAAGGTACTTTAACACTGACACATTGAATTGTAATGCACACTGTTTGCGCACTGTAACAGTGTGAGTCAAAGTCTATGAACAGCTCACACCTCATTAGTTGTGCTGCAATGCAACAAATTCACTATTACAATGTAAAACATACTGTATAATGCATTGCTAAAGTCACATACGTTGATGTGCAGTGATTGTCAATCAAAGTGCACAATGGCCAGTTGCTAAATGTTACTTTTGGTTGTATGCTGTGCATATTATAACACAATGTAGTGCAACAATTCTAGAAAGTCATAATTACAAAGAGAAAAACAATCCAAAAAAAAGAAAAGAGTCAAGAATAGTGTTTTAAACACCTTTCCTTTATACTTTATTGATATACAGGTGTCTTAATTTAATAACAGGTGTTTTAATTTGGTGACCATGATCTATAGAGGAGAATTACAGAGAACTAAAATATCCACACATGTAAATGGGAAATTAGAAAACGAGCGCTGTTAAAACAGTACAAGAGATTTGGGCACAGCCGGCACCACCATAGGCTGTAATAGGAATTACGGCTATAGCGGCGCACAGTGACTAACTTCCGGCGCCCTCAGAAGATGGAGCTTACGGTAAGTTCCTTTTAAAACACTCTAATTCGGTCACCAGCAATAGCTGGCAGTCGAATTACATAATTCCCTACCATCCACGTGGAATATTATTTAACGCCGCAGGGACTTGTGCAGCAGCAGTGTAAGCTGTATATCGGCTGTATCCTGCGCCCAAGTCTCCTGGCGGTGTAATCATAGGTACGCAATAGAAAAGAAGCGCAATATTTAGATCACAATAATGTAAGAAAAAAAGGGACAAGACATACCTGTCTGATGTTTATTTCCATGTGTGTTAGAGAATCATTCATCATAAGGTTATCCACTGCAAAATATACTGGTAGTTCAGTTATATAAATATCTGTTGGTATCTGGTATGCTCATCCACCCTTAATGAGTCTTACTTTGTACTTAAAAATGTCCTTTATCAGTAGTTAACTACCCACCCCCAAGTGTTAGTCACAGAGCTGTAATATTCTCTTGCTGTTTGTGAAATCAGGGACAAAGTCCCATTGTGTTGGTTTAACCTTTCACATAAATTAGTACTTCAATAATATAACTTTACTTCTACTTAAAGGGAACCTAAACTGAGAAGGATATGGATTTTTCCTTTTAACATAATACCAGTTGCCTGACTCTCCTGCTGATCCTGTGTTGCCAATACTTTCAGCCACAGCCCTTGAACAAGCATGCAGATCAGGTGCTCTGACTGAAGTCAGACTGGATTAGCTGCATGTTTGTTTCAGGTGTGTGATTCAGCCCTACTTCAGCCAAAGGGATCAGGACTACCAGGCAACTGGTATTGATTAAAAGGAAACATCCATATCCCTCTCAGTTTAGGTTCCCTTTAAAGGAAAATTGTAAGAGTCCTGTATTTTTCATTTGTAAATGTGTCTGTGTAAGATGTATAGCTAGACAGGCCCAGTGTATTATTTCCCTTTTGGCTACTTTCATAATGACACGTTTTGTTGGACAACACTAGCTTTGCAAATGTGTAATGTTCTATATTTATTGGAGTGACCTCATGCTTATGTCAATGATTATACCGGGAGTGTAACTTGGTTTGAGAAGCTACACAAATAGTCAGTAGGTCTTCCTGCGGAAGCAGGAAAAAAGGGCACATATGGCTAATGGACAAAAAGGGCGCCGCTATATGCAATGCAAAATATCAGCTATTGGGCACCCAACAGGAAATTAGGGCGCCCGAGAAAATAGTGGTTGCAGGGATCGTGTTAACAAAAGTTTTAGTTTACAGAATAAGGTTTATTACAAATATTGTTTACAAATTCGTTTTGACTTTTGGATTTACTTATTTTTTCATTTTTAAATTTTGCTTTCAGGAGGTTTTACTTATTTTTTCCATTTTAAATTTCGCTTTCAGGAGTGTAACAAGTAATTTTCGTTTACACTTTTATGGTTTTAAAATTCGTTTTCATACATATAATGCTTAAATATCGTTTTCAACCTTATTGTATTAGAAATACATTGCTTTTGGTATTAACCTTGTTTTCAAAATTATAATGCGTAAATTATAGTTTTTAGATTTATTATTTTACTAATATATTGCATTTAATATTACCGTTATTTTTAGATTTTTAATGCGTATGTGATTGTATGGCTATTTATTCTATTATACATACATAACTTTTTCTTTTTATAATATTTTTAATGTGTATGCGATTTTAAGGCTATTTATTCCAATAAATATATATAAATTATTCTATTCATGTTATTTGTAGTGAAGAATTTTAAGGATTAAATATATTACTGTTTATATGTGTGTAAGGGTGTTTGTGCAGCTGGGATGGTTAGGCACCACCAGGGGGTGGTTAGGGTTAGGCACCCCCAGAGGGATGGTTACGTTTAGGCACCACCAGGTGGGTGGTTAGGGTTAGGCACCACAGTGACAGTAGTTTGCCGTTTCATTTTGGTTTATTCAAAATATTTAGCACTTGATTTTCGTTTATAAGCTATAAACAAAAAATATTGTTCTAGATAAAAACGTATGATTTCAGCTATATCCCGCGCTCTTTTTCTCCAGGTGTCCTTTTTGTATGTACGCCTTCCTGCACCCTCTTCGTTTCCCTCTTGCCCCTAAACACTGTTCTGTTCCTTATCTCTGAGAAAAGCTTATTATTGCTAAGTCATTAGGGTGTGTGTCTGCTTTTGAAAAACATGGAGTAGGCATATGTTATATTCATTCTATTGTCTGGATATCGAAACGTATTATAGGTTATATAAAAAATGTAGGTTATATAAAATAAATATATTTATTTTTTTTCTTCATAATAAAGTTTGCATTTCTAAACCAATGTGTGTCAGTGTATTCACTTGTTAAAAGTGTGTATTCCATTGTTTACACACGTGGTTACAAGGCAAATTATAGGAATACAATGGCTTTGCTAGGTTTCCACGTGTGTAACATAGAAGTCAGCCATGTGCAAAGAAACGTTCTGGCAAACAATGGCCTTAACTCACCTTTGAAATGCAGGTTGTTTCAACACGTTGATGTCAGCACGTTTTGACTTGTTTCCATGCAGGAAACAAGTCAAAACGTGCTGACATCAACGTGTTGAAACAATCTGCATTTCAAAGGTGAGTTCTGGCCATTGTTTGCCGGAACACATGCAGTGTTCCTTTGCGGTATACCAGCTTATGCTGCACCTCTTGACGTCAGGTAACCTGTGCGCAATCTCATATCAATAATCTGTGGTGTGGTTGTGTCATGTGTACAATGTCATTTGCACAACATGTCTCATCTACAAGTCATTCACTCACAGATAACTTCCACAGACCCATACAACATGCAAATGACTATGTCAACTACTTTGTTGGCCCATATGTACATGTTGTTTGAATGACATGGTTTTTTTTTAATCGTCTAACACCAAATCAGACAATTATCAGGTGTTTTGTTGGACTTGAGTACAGACCTTTACTGGAGTCAGGTGGAGGATTTGCTATTATTCTATTGTGTGTTAAGGTGCGTACACACGCACTACTGTAAGGAACGACGGGTCCGTCAGACCCTCCCGCTGGGCGGGCGTTCCAGTGATAGTAGATAGTAGAGCGTGTGTACAGTCTGTCGGCAAACTGATAACACTGTTTCTGAACAATCCGCTCAGTGGTTCCTTATAGTACATAAATAAAATAAATAAATAGAACACACAATATAACAATAGCAAATCCTCCACCCGACTCCACGCTCAGCGGATCGTTCAGAAACAGTGTTATCAGTCTGCCGACACGCAGTATGCCGACACTGCCGACTCGCTGGAACGCCGGGAGGGTCTGACGGACCTGTCGTTCCCTATAGTAGTGCGTGTGTACGCACCTTTAGCAGACTTGCCCTTGTTCTTATCGTTTGCTAACATTTGATGTCTGTTTGTTCACAAGCCTTATATACTATCTAGTAGATAGTAGGGGCAGACAGTTTGGTGTCAGACAGCTAGGTGAAAGCTGTGTTATACTTTTAAGGTGGCCATACATCTATAGACTTGGTGGCCGATTGACTATACGATTCAATCATTATTATCAGGGCAGTTTCTAGGCTAAAATGCACCCAGGGCGAGGGTGTTAAAATTGCGCCCCCCCCCCTCCCCACGGAGCCAGGTATACATGCCCGCAGTATAGGTTAGCCAGGTCTGGTTGCACTCAGTATAGGTAGCCAGCTATAGGTCCCTCCAGTATAGGTAGCCAGGCATAGGTGCCCCAGTATAGTTGCCCCCAGTATAGGTTAGCCAGGTAGGTGCCCCCGGTATAGGTTAGATAAGTAGGTGCCCCAGTACAGGTTAGCTAGGTGGGTGCCTCTAATATAGGGAGTCAGAATAGTTGTCCCCAGCCTAGGTTAGATAGGTAGGTGCCCCCAGTATAGGTTAGTTAGGTAGGTGCCTCCAATATAGGTAGCCAGTATAGTTGCCATTAGTATAGGCTAGGTAGGTAGGTGCCCCAATACAGGTTAGATAGGTAGGGTCCCTCCAGTATAGGTTAGATTAGGTAGGTGCCCCCCAGTGTGGTTAGATTAGGTAGTGCCACCCAGTATAGGTTAGATTAGGTAGGTGCCCCCAGTATAGGTTAGATTAGGTAGGTGCCCTCCCGTGTGGTTAGATTGGGTATGTGCCCCCCAGTGTGGTTAGATTAGGTAGGTGCCCCCCAGTATAGGTTAGATTAGGTAGGTGCCCCCCCAGTGTGGTTAGATTAGGTAGGTGCCCCCCAGTGTGGTTAGATTCGGTAGGTGCCCCCAGTATAGGTTAGATTAGGTAGGTGCCCCCCCACCCCCCCCCCCCCCAGTGTGTTTAGATTAGGTAGGTGCCCCCCAGTGTGGTTAGATTAGGTAGGTGCCCCCCGGTGTGGTTAGATTAGGTAGTGCCACCCAGTATAGGTTAGATTAGGTAGGTGCCCCCAGTATAGGTTAGATTAGGTAGGTGCCCCCCAGTGTGGTTAGATTAGGTAGGTGCCCCCCAGTGTGGTTAGATTAGGTAGGTGCCCCCCAGTATAGGTTAAATTAGGTAGGTCCCCCCCCCCAGTGTGGTTAGATTAGGTAGGTGCCCCCCAGTGTGGTTAGATTAGGTAGGTGCCCCCCAGTGTGGTTAGATTAGGTAGGTGCCCCCCAGTATAGGTTAGATTAGGTAGGTGCCCCCCCCCCAGTGTGGTTAGATTAGGTAGGTGCCCCCCAGTATAGGTTAGATTAGGTAGGTGCCCCCCCAGTATAGCTATAGAAAAAATGGAGCGCACTATAGTGCATTACCTATGTGGCTTTTTAATGGCAAAATAAATATTATACTCACAAGAGTTAGATGGAATAGCGCTTTTCAGCGGTATAGCCAACCGCTTGTATACCCAGGCAGGGCGGCAGCAACGCACTGTGGCCAGCAGCGCGAGTCCCGGTGGCTGGGGAGAGTCGTCTCACTGTCGGGGTGGGCGTGGCTTGGTTCGGTAAGCGTGCAGCGTCATTACGCGTTTCGGCGCTCTGCGCCTTCGTCAGGTGCCCGCCAGTATAAGTTAGATTAGGTAGGTGCCCCCCCCCAGTGTGGTTAGATTAGGTAGGTGCCCCCCAGTATAGGTTAGATTAGGTAGGTGCCTCCCAGTATGGAGGGGGGAGTCAGTCACGGGGAGGGCAGCCCGACCTTTCCCTCCCTTCCTCGCCGCGGGCCGCCCTCCGTGCTCCCCCCTCCGAGTCTAACTGCAAGGAAGCGCTGTGTAGGGAGGGCAACTCACCTCCCTGGTTCCAATCGCCGCCGGTCTCCTCTTCTGTCTTCTCCTCACAGCCGCTGATACACACGCTGCTTCCGGCTAAACAAGAAGCAGCGTGTGTATCAGCGGCTATGAAGAGAAGAGGAGACCAGCGGCGATTGGAACCAGGGAGGTGAGTTGCCCTCCCTACACAGCACTTCCCTGCAGTCAGACTCGGAGGGGGGAGCACGGAGGGCGGCCCGCGGCGAGGAAGGGAGGGAGAGGTAGGGCTGCCCTCCCCGTGGCTGACTCCCCCCTCCATTACAGTGGCCACAACTCCTTCGGCGCCCAGGGCACCCGCACGGCCCTAGAAACGGGCCTGATTATTATCAAATCTGATTAAAATCGGTGCTGCTATTGGTCGATTGAGTGTGCAGTGATAACGGTGTGTAATATCGGGATGAGCAATGAATGCAACAAAACCTCCAAAGCTGTCCCACCAATGTAAAATATCCCCCCCTCTGGTGCCCAGTGCTGTATACTTTACCTGTCTATGTCCGCCGCTGGCTGCGATACACATACACATGCCCCACATGGTTGCCGGAGCACTGGGCAAGAACCTTTTACATTGGGGGCAGTGTGGGGTTGGCGAGGCAGTGGATGCAGCGTCACTAGGTAAATTCCTGATCAATTTTATCTTGAAATTGATTGGAAGTTGGCCTGGGGTGTCTTTTGGTCGATCTGCCCATGCAGCACCAGATGTATGGGCACCTTAAGTAGAGATGGCCCGAACGGTTCGCCGGCAAGCTTTTTATGGCGAACATCAGCTAATTGGCTTGCGGCGAACTTATGGCGATATTCAACCCACCCCCATACATCAACATTGGGCTAAACTTTGACCCCTTACATCATAGTCTGCAGGCACATGGCAGACAGTCAGCCTGCACTCCCTCGTGTACCCCCGTCCCCTATAAAAACACACTTGTGCCGGCCATGTTTCAGTCTGACTTCGGCTGGAATAGTGAGAGGAAGGGAGAGGCGCATTGCACAGATAGGGAAAGCGTTAGCTAGGCCTGATTATTTTGTTCCTCGCTGACTGACTTGCTGTTAAAGCACCCCAAACAGCCCTTCTGAGGGCTACTTCATCCATATGCTGTTTTTGTGTGTGTGTGTGTGTGTGTGTGCGACACTCCACAGCACACAGGCACCCACCCAGAGCTGTGCCCAGTGTCCACTACTATAATTGTGTGTCACATTAGACACAAACAGAAAGGTACTCCAGTGTCTCAGTTATCACTGTATTGTGTTTGAACTATTGCATATCTCTGTGTCTGATACTACACAGCCCACTGACAACCAGAGCTGTGCCCACCACTGCTATTGTTGTTGCCACATTCAGTTGCAAGCATACTGCCCACTTACGAATTGATCATGATCATGGATAAAAACGGATATCCAACTCGAATGCAGATTCGAATTGGATAACTGCATGTTATCACGAATTACAACTGATAGTAATGTAATAAAGCTGTACTTCTTCATCAACTTCTTCTTCTTCACCTTCACCATCTTCATCTTCTTCACTATCTTCTTTTTCTTCTTCAATATCTTCTTCTTCTTCTTCTTCACCACCACCAGGTTCTATTTCACCTTCTTCTTCTCCACTGTCTTTTCTTCTTCACCATCTTCTTCTTCTTCAACTGGTTCTACTTCACCTTCTTCTTCACTATCTTTTCTTCACTCTCTTCTTCACCATCATCATCTTCTTGTTTTTTTTATTACTCAGTTTTGCATATCTAATTTTTCTTTTTTTTTGCATCCTGCATGTTACATTGGCAGCCTGTCACCTGCTGACCACTACTGGCAAGTCTCCACTGCGTGGCTCTGAAGTCTCTTGGAGTTGCAAAAATGACATTGACATTTTTTTCTAAATAACAAAAACATTTTATTTATAAATAACAATACCATCTTAATTTTAAACGCCCATGCTGGTCTGTTCAGTTGAGTGCACCCGCACACCTAAGGGCCTTACAGACATGTTACTGCTCAATCTCGCGTGGCTGCATGGTCGCACAACTATTAGCATGGAGGAGTTCACAAATAGGCTTAAAAAAAAATTAGGGTGTACACTGAGCCAGTCTGCTTGCTACCATCATAAAGTTCCATAATTAACTTCCCATCCAGGCCTCTGCTACATGCCACGCTGGTCCGTTCAGTTGAGCAGCACACATTAAATTAATAAGATTTTCTGTAAATATTTTTTTTAAAATAAATAACAATAAAAAAAATTTCTTAAATTAAATGCCCACGCTGGTCTATTCACTTGAGCGCACATGCAGCCCCCTCCACACGCACACACACACTTAAGGGCCTTACAGACCTGTTAGCACCTCAATCTCTGTAAATGCGGTGTTTGGTCTGTCAGTGTGAAGCGGGCATAACCCTTACATTACCACTCTGGACATTTTAATGCAGCCCTTTATTCCACAAATGTACAAATTTACTGTGACTTCTGTCCTTTAGCGATTAAAACCCGACTCTGCGTCAACTCCATAATTTTTTGGTGGGACTTTTGGCATGGATCCCCCTCCAGCATACCACAGTCCAGGTGTTGGACCCCTTGAAACACATTTTCCATCACTTTTGTGGTCAGAAAGAGTCCCTGTAAGTTTTAAAATGTGCCTGCCCATTGAAGTCTATGCCGGTTCACCAAGTTTGCACGAACTTGAGCTTTTCCAGAAGTTCAAGTTCAGTGTCCACAAAACCTAAAATCTGATGTTCGCGACAACTCTAAATATCAGATAAGTAATGTGAGACAGAAGTTCTGGACTGACTGAAGGGCTAAGTAGTGTAGGTATTTTTCTTTTCTTTTTTTGGGTGAGGCCATGGGTTGTGGGTTTTTTTGTGCACATTTTGTGTATTGTTTGTTTTGCAAGAGATTGCTGAGGTCAGACCTTGAGTCAAAGTTTATGTGGGCCATATTGGTTGTGAGTTAGTCATTATGGTATTTGGCCGCAATGGTTGTTTCCATGGTGGGTCTCTACCCTATGACATATTGGTTTGGCTTAAAATTTGGACTGGTTGTGGATGTTGTGGTACTTGATAGAGCATTACTTGTGACTGGTCAGAATTTTGGACACAATCAGACCTTTGGTTTAATAGGGATAAGTATGATTGATTGTGGTTCAAATATGTTGTTTCTTGGTTTTGTTCATAGCGCAGGCACGTGCAGAGGGGGGTGCTCTGGGTGCCCAGGCACCCCCCGTTTTTAAAATCTTCAAAAAAGGCCCCCCCTGAACGTGCAAAATAAGCCCAGCCCCCTACCGCAGTAAGCCCCGCCCACCCGAGAGAAGCTCCACCCCCCTGGGGCACTTTCAGGTGAAGAGGCCTGAAGAGGAATCCTAGTGTGGCATACTGATCTCACCCTCCACCTAGGACCCATACTGTGACTTCTACCTCCCCAAGCACCCATAGTGACTTCTCCCTCACCCACAGGGACCTCTACATCCACCTAGCTCCCACAGTGACTTCTCCCTCCCCAGCACCCACAGTGACCTCTCCATCCACCTAGCACCCACAGTGACCTCTCCCTCCACCTAGCACCCACAGTGACCTCTCCCTCCACCTAGCACCCACAGTGACCTCTCCCTCCACCTAGCACCCACAATGAACTCTCCCTCCACCTAGCACCCACAGTGATCTCTCCCTGCACCTAGCACCCACAGTGACCTCTCCCTGCACCTAGCACCCACAGTGACCTCTCCCTCCACCAGCACCCACAGTGACCTTTCCCTCCCACAGTGACCTCTCCCTCCCACAGTGACCTCTCCCTCCCACAGTGACCTCTCCCTCCACCTAGCACCCACAGTGACCTCTCCCTCCACCTAGCACCCACAGTGACCTCTCCCTGCACCAGCACCCACAGTGACCTCTCCCTTCACCTACCACCCACAATCACCTCTCCTTCCCCAAATCTAGCAGTGATCCTGCCTACCCCAGCACCCACACTGACCTATCCTTCCCCCAGCACCCACAGTGATCTTTCCCTCCCCCAGAGGCTACCCTCCTGTCCCCTGCAGCACTTACAGGGACCTCCCATCCCAAAAGCAGCGCCCACACTGATCTCTCCCAACACACAGCATCCACAACTATTCCCTCCTCCAATAACTACAATGACCTCTCCCAGCACTCACAGTGACCTCCCCTTCCTCCAGCACTCATACTGACCTCTTCCTTCCACAGAACCCACAGTGACCTACCCTTCCACCAGCCCACACTGACCTCTACCTCCCCCAGCAACCACACTGACCTCTACCTCCCCTAGCAGCAACTATGCCATTCATAGCAGTACCCACAGTGACCTCCCACTCCCTGCACCCACCACAATCCCACCAATATTCAGCACCCACATTACACTCAACCAGTAACCCCCATTATAGCAAGCACCCAGTACTTGCACCAAGCAACTTGCACCCAATACTTATATCCGACCTCCATATGGCACTTAGTACTTGCATCATTCACCCTATAGCTGGCACCCAGTACTCACACCCACTTGGCACAGTACTTGCACACTATCTGAACTCACATAAACCAGTACTAGCACCCAAAGTACCTGCACTCAGAATCCACATGACACACAATGCCCACCCATAGCTAGCACCTAGTGCAGGCATGGTACCAAGTATTCGCACCCATGTACCTGCACCCAACACCCACATGTTTCATCTGCAGTAGTTCCAGTTGCACTAAGCCTCCACTTGGTGCCCAGCACAAACACAAAGCAATCACAGATGACATCCAGTACTTGCACCCAGAACTCACAAAGGCTTGAGTAACTGCAATCAACACCAGAGGCGTATCTAGAGGGGTGCAGGCATGGCTCATGCCATGGGCGCCACAGCACCCATGGGCGCCATGCCTGCTCCTGCGCTGCACCACTATGCCTGCCCTTGTGCTGCGCCCATGATTGCCCATCACTTAGACCTTGGATCAGATTAATTCTGTCATCTGAGGAACATGGCTACTTAACTTATGTACCGTGCACTTGGCTTAGTGTTAGCAAAGAGGACAGAGAGGGAATAAGATGACATATTTCCAGAAAAGTACCTTCAGCAACATTCCAAGCCCAAAAAACACAGGCAACCATTACACAAGTACGCGAGAAAGGATTCTGTTTTTAGAGGGGAAGAGGGCTCCGACCAGAGGGGGCGCAATTTCAGTGTTTGCCATAGGCTCTACATTACCAAGATACGCCCCTGATCAACACCTATATGATGCTTGACACCAACCCATACAGCCAGAATGCACATGGCACCCTGTGCCAGCACCCAGAACTCACATGGCACCCAGCTTCTGCATTTAGCACTCACATGACAACAAATACCCCACTAGTCAGCACCCATTACCCAGATGTTACCATGTACTCACTCCCAGTACCCACTTGGCACTCAGTATTTGCACCTAAGACCCACATGACACCCTATAACCCCCATAATCAACACCCACATGGCATAGTACTCACACAGCACAAAGTTCCAAAGCCATTATATGCACCTAGTATTCATCCATGGCCAGCACTCAAATAGCAACCAGTACCCACCCTTGGTCTGAACCCATATGAGACTCAGTTCTCTCCCATGGCACACATCCAGACCACACATGGCACTCCCTGCTCACTCATGTCCAACACTCACATGGCTCCCTGTACCAATTAGTACTGGTGTCGGCAAGAAAATCTCTAAAACACAGACTAGCCTTAAATTCAATTTCATCCCAAACGGACCGCCTGCATCATTACAAAAAACTGCCACAAATTCAACCCAGTCAGAACAAAAAAATTCCCCGGCATCCAAACCACCAGAAGCCACTCCCAGCTCACCCATCAGGGCATCCCAGATCAGCATCTATAACTCAGATCCAGACTCACCAAGCCCGCCAGACAATTCCAGCCTAAAATCACCCACAAACATGATTTCCGTTCCCCTGGCGAGTAGCAATATCACCAGTCCACATACACAAAATACCATAACCAATATTTTCCCCGTGCCCCCTTCCACCAACCCTATATCTATCAATGATTCAGCTAACAACACCCTAACTTCCTCTTTTTTAGAGCTCCCCTCAGCTTTGTCACAAAACATCCTCACCACCCAACTATCAAGCCCCCGTTCAGAGAAGGTATATCTCCAGCCTCCGAACAAATCAAAACGCCAATTACCAGACCTAGAAAAAGAGGAAGTAGAGGAAAAAGGAAAAAGAAGCAAACCCCAATCACACAAAACTCCCTGACCCCTAAAAATAAATGTATCTTCAATTTGTCTGACCATACCCTCAATGCACATGAAACGGCAGTATTGGAGAAAGGTCTTTCCTCCTGTCCTACCAACCAAATCAACACTTTTGAATGCTTTGCCGATCTTAACAGCTATATTCGAAAGCTCACTTTAAAAAGGCATTTTGCAATAAAATCTTTCAAACCCAGCTCTGACCCCGATCCCCCCTCACTCATAATCACGAACAACGACGCCCTACCCATCTCATTCATTACACAAGCTGAACTAAACACTGAAAAATATATTACCACACAACTGAAAGGTAGATCACGATTCAGTGGCCTCCAAGGGTCACTTCATTGATACATTCTACTCCATGGTACTCAATGATCTACAAACTTTACACAACAATCCACCTCCACTAAATTCCAACCTCAACCGTAACGAAACCTCTGCTATTAAATCCTTACAAAAAAATCATAATCTCATCATCAAACCAGCCAACAAAGGGGGTGGCATTGTCATACTCATTCGGTCCGACTACTTAGACGAAGCAGCTAGACTCCTCAACAACCCCACACATTACGAAATCTTGACATCAGATCCAACACCCGTGCTTAACCTCACATTGAAAACTTTTATCAATAATGCCTTTTTAGCCAACATCATCACCAAAAATGAAAAGAATTGTATAATCAACACCCAACCAACCACTCCGAACTTTTATTATTTACCCAAAATCCATAAAAGTCTCCATAAACCTCCTGGCCGACCGATTATTTCAGGAGTCAACTCAATCACCAGCAATCTCTCCAAATTTCTTGATCAACATTTACAAACACATGTCCAGTCCCTTCCATCATTCCTCAAAGATTCTCAGCAACTCATTTGTTTATTGCAGGATGTCCCCTGGCAGCCTGACTATGTCTGGCTGACATGTGACGTTTCTGCCCTCTACACCAACATCCCCCATCCATTCGGCCTCAGCGCACTACAATATTTCCTAGCCTCCAATCCCTCCATGCCTACAACACAACAAACGTTTCTGCTACAATGCGCTGAATTTATCCTTCAGAATAATATCTTCACATTTAATGAACAAGTTTACCATCAGATTAGCGGAACGGCGATGGGGAGTTTGTTTGCCCCATCGTACGCTAATCTCACGATGGGTTACCTCGAACAAATGAAACGCTTCCCTGGCAACCAGTTTTTCAATAATATAGTATTTTACAGACGTTACATTGATGACCTTATTTTTTATTTGGAAAGGCGACATTTCTACCATCCCACATTTTATTGATTATCTTAATTCCAACCCAGCAGTCAGTTCAGGAGAATCTACAGGAATTGCACAGATTCATCACAATATGACATCCAATCCAATATCCTCACCAAAAAATTCACGGACCACCAATATCCTAAGACCTTGATAAAAAACGCTAAATTTAAAGCCAAACGCCCCAACCCGCCGAGTACTGAGGCAAAACTAACTAACAACACGGGCCCTCCAAGGTTCATCACTCAATACAATGCCCAGCATTCGCACATTCGTGACATTCTAACCAACAGATGGGAGATCCTGATGCAGGACCCCTTCTTAAGACCGCTATTACCCAAAGCACCATCCATCACATATAGGAGAGCTCCCAATCTCCGCAACATTCTTGCACCCAGTAAACTGCATCCGCCCACACAGCCCCTGCCCACTCATTCAGAACCACTCAAACCAGGCTGCTTTCCATGTAACAAGACCCGCTGCACAGCCTGCCAATTCATCAACACTAGTATATCATTCTCTTCTACCAGTACCAACTGCAATTTCCCTTTGAAAAAACGGTTTACTTGCGACTCCAAATATGTCATCTATCTCATCTCCTGTCCGTGCCGGCTCCAGTATGTGGGGAGAACCACCCAATTAGTACGCAGCAGAATCGGACAACATAAAAGAAATATCATTAAACAATTTCCCCTTCACAGTGTGTCACGTCACTTCAGCACCCATCACAACAGCAATCCACTGCTATTCAATATTACACTGATTGACTGGATACAAGAAAACCGAATGCATTTGATCTCCTCAAAAAACACGAAATGTTCTGGATACAGACATTAAGAACCCTATCCCCGGAGGGCCTTAACGAAGTTATAGAAAAAATCCACTAACCATCCCTGTCAAAAGTTTTGCTTTTATCTTGGTCGCTCTCTTTTATCACCCCCCCCCCCCCCCCCCCCAAAAAAAAAAAAACAAACTCATTTTTCTTTTTTAATATATCTTTTTTTTTTTTTTTTTTTTTTTTTTTTTTCAACTCAACACACAGACCCAAATTCATGAGTAGTCAGTTACCTGGGGCATTAGCAATACTCTTTTTTTGCCGTACCCCTGAACTGAATTGTGTGATCATCATAGTTGGGTGGGAGCTGGATATTAGTATCGGTGCCTTTCTCTTCCATCGTTCCTTCCTTCCCTCACCCTTCAACAACGATTCCCAGTCATTGAACGACTGTTGCTGAGCCTACTATTTATTTATCTTTCTCCTACCACATTCATATGTATACATACACTAACAACATCCTGTACATATCTCTCTCTCTTTAAAGGGAGCCTGCACCGGACAATCCACTCAAAACATCCACCAGACAGTCCCCACAAACATAACACCGTCACTCACCCCCCCCCCCCCAGTAGCCCGCCACACCCCCCCAGCACCGATCCCCTCCCGCCCCAACAACCTCCGCCAGAACCGAGGCACACCAGCCGCTGCCAGTCACCCATCAGCCATTGCCGTGAGGGCAACTGATGCACCCAGCAACGTGCTCCCCCCACCCACAGCCAAGCGGGCCGCGCCACAGTCTAGTAGTGGGTCACCCAGAAAGCCACCAAGGGAAAACGACCATCATCACACCAGAGGACCGGGAACCCCCCCCACCCACGGCGGACAGACACGACGGGGGAGAGAATAAAGAAAACCGAGGGGCGGGCCGCACATGTAGCACAGCCTGTGTCTATCCCCTCTGGTTCCCAGCTTACAGTTCAGGCTCTCCCCAGGACAGGCCTAACAGAGGTTAGCCGTCAGGCTCCTGCACACTTCTTCAACTCTGACCGTATTTCCCAAATCTTCATTCTTACACAGTTCATCCATCCTAACAAACCATTCCCCTATGTCTAGTGTATCCGGATTTTTCCAATTTTTAGCAATAATACTTTTAGCCACTATCGTGCCATATTCTTTAATCAGAGAACATCCCGGACTCTCTTTTTTAACTGTATAACTAAAGATTGCTTCCTTCGGGGTAAGCTCAAATTTTACTTTTAGCATTCTTTCAGCCAGGAGGATGATATCATCCCAGAATTTACTAGCTATCGGGCACCCCCACCACATGTGTAGAGCACCTCCATCCCCCTGCCCACACCTCCAGCACATCACCTTGTGACCTGCAAACTTATCAACACGGAGTGGTGTAATGTACCATCTCCCAATTGTTTTAAATTGTATTAATTGCAACCTTGGATCTTGAATTTTAAAGGTATTTGCCCATATTTGTGGCCATAATCCTTCCAGACTGGACCCCAGCTCAGTTTCCCATTTCCTGCAGTACGCAGGAAGGTCCTGGTCACACTCTGCTGCACAGATATCTGCATATAAACTAGCAATTGATTTATTCATTTTTTTCCCTAGATAAAAGTGTTCTTCAAATTTGTTCAAATTCCTCCTCTGGGCAGACCGATAAGTAATTTTCCGGAAAAAACTATGTATCTGGGAGAGGCTCCACAAACCGATATGATTGTTACATTGATGAATCGGTTTAATGCCTAAGGCGGGGCTTCCCCCAATATTAACCACACGTGTTTCCCGACTTATATTGTGTTTGCCAAACCAGGCTGGGTCAAGACCTGGGGGGGAAGTCTGGATTATCTCGAAGGGTTGTCAAGGGGGAGAGCCCTGTTTTTTGTTGCCATTTTTTAGTTATCCAAAGCAATGATTTAAGGGTTGGCTTAATCAACGGATGGGAGGATAATTTATATATTTTATTAATATTTTTGGGGATCCAAGTGAAGACAAGATCAAAATTTGATTCCTCTTCCTCTAGCCGCGGCCATATCTTATTCTCTACATCAGAAAAGATCTCTATTTTCCATTCCAAGATTCTTGACAGATGTATACTTTTATAATAGTTGTATAAATTTGGTGCGGCGAGTCCTCCCTGGGTTTTTTTTTCATGACTAATTTATAATTTATTCTGTGCTTGGCATTGTTCCAAATGAAGTTCTGAAATATCTTGTGCCAGTTCTGGAACCATGCATTAGGAATGGCTATTGGCAAACTCTGCAATAAAAAAATGAGCTTGAGAAGGATCAGCATTTTAATGATGTTGATCCTGCCAATTAGATTGAAGCACGGGCGATCCCAAGATCTCAGTTTTTTCTTACATTCTCCCACAATTTTTAAGAAGTTACTTTTAAAAAGTGAGTCAGGGTTGTCGGTGAGGGCAATACCTAAATATTTAATTGAGTGATTATTGCACTTGAATTTGCTTATTTGTTTTATCTCCTCCATGAGTTTTATAGGACAACCTATATTTAAGATCTCAGTTTTTTCTGTATTCAGTTTAAAATTTGAGTATTTTGCAAAAAGATTAAGCTTGTCTCGACAAATTATAGTTGACTTAAGTGGGTCCATCAGAGTTAGGAGCAGATCATCGGCATAGGCCAATATCTTTATTTCGCCTTGCCTAGTTTTTATACCTTTTATTGCATCATCTTGTTGGATGGCTTGAATAATTGTTTCAATTCCAAGATTAAATAATGTGGGTGACAGGGGACATCCCTGCCTGACCCCATTTGAAATGATAAATGTATGATCAAGTTTATTATTTACCTTAACACTAGCACTTTGATTTTTATATAGTTTCTTTATATTCTCAATAAATATTGGGCCTAGTCCAAATTCTGCCAGGACTGCAAAGATAAAACTTCTTGAAATACGATCGAATGCCTTTTCGGCGTCTACTGCAATCATCACTGCACCTTCCCCTCTTTTCCTACATTTTTGAATCAAGTGAATTGCGGTATATATATTATCCTTGGTTTGTTTGTTTTTTTATAAAACCTGATTGTTGTTTCCCAGCAGGTGACCGATTATGTTATTTAATCTATTTGATAATATTTTAGCATAAATTTTTACATCACAGTTTATAAGAGAGATAGGTCGAAATTGCGCACAACTTGGATTCGGTTTATCTCCTTTCGGAATTAGAGTGATAATTGCTCGATTTGATTCGTTAGAGAAAATTATGGGATTTTCATTATTATTCACTAGCTTACAAAAGAGGGGAGCCAAGATATCCGTGAATGATTGATAGAACTCGGCATTGAAACCATCAGGACCTGGACTTTTTTTTTTTGGTAATTCACTTACAGTCCTGCAGAATTCGTCCGGGGATATCGGGGATTCTAGTTCTGCTTTATCGTTCGAACTTATCTTTGGGAGATTTATTTTATCTAGGAAGTCTTTTGGGTTTAGCAGAGTTGATTCATCCATGTTATACAATTCATTATAGAACTCAGAAAAATCTCTTGCGATCTGTTTAGTGTCGTGGATTATTGTGCCTTTTTTATCCGTTATATGATGAATAAAATTAGATCTTCCTTTGTCTTTCAGGAGATCCGCTAAAACTTTCCCTGATTTGTTTTTCTCCAATGTATATCGCTTTTTTAATTTTATATGTTCTGATGAACATTTATTATTCAGGAGACAATTAAGTTCTGTTCTAATTTCGGACACAATTGCTAAGGTTTTAATGGTTAAACATTTTTTATGTTCCCGTTCCGCTTGCTCTAGGGATTTTAGTAGATTGTTAATTTTATTATTTTTTTCTTTGTTCATTTTACTTTTAATGCTAATTAGAGTTCCTCTAATAACGCATTTTAGGGAGTCCCACAGGATACCATATGAACTGACAGATCCTTCATTCAGCTCAATAAAATCTTTAATTTCATTTGCAATTTGTTGCCTATGATCAATGTTATCCAGCAGGGTACCATCTAGTTTCCATTGTTTACCTTCAGTAGGTTTTTTCCCTAATAATATAGATATTATCACCGGTGCATGATCTGAGAAAGTAATTTGCCCTATTTTTACATCTGTCACTGACAACATAGTATCCTGCTGGACTAAAAAATAATCAATTCTAGAATAATTTTGATGGACGTGTGAAAAGTAAGTGTAGTCTCTTTCATTAAGATTTTTAATTCTCCAAATATTAACCATTCTATTGTTGCTAATTGCTTTTTGAACTTCCGATATTTCATTTTTAGACAGGTATGACCTGCCTTTAGAAGTATCTTGTTCAGGGTTTAAGGGGAGATTAAAGTCGCCTCCCAAAATTATCGTCCCTTTAGCTTTAACTCTAACTTTATTAATGAAGTTGGTCAAAGAGGCAGATTGGCCTCTGTTTGGGGCATATATGTTAGCAAGTGTTACGAGATTGCCATTCGCCTTCCCCAATACAATAAGTTCCCTGGCATCATCATCTTTGTAGATTCTATCAACAGAAAAATCTAAGCCGGTTCTTATAATGATTGCAACCCCACACGTTTTTTTAAAGCGGTTAGGGTTGTTAATCCATTCCTTATATCTTTTATCAAAGATAGTTGGGGCCTTCCCCACTTGAAAATGCGTCTCCTGAATAAAGGCAATATCAATTTTATTTTTTAACAACACATCGATGTGAGGATGTGAGGATCTGCTGCCCGGCTTCCTGGTGTGACGCACTTCGCCCGCCCACCTCGCCCTCGTGATGCTATGGCTTCCTGACGCAGCTTGCTCTATTCCTGACGCCGTAGGTTGCCCGTCCGTTTACAGACCCTCCGGCTTGGACACAGCAGATTACCTGGCTGCGGCCCTGCTTGACACTGCTTGACACTGCTCCAGCTCCTGCTCGTCTGGACCCGTGTAGTGGCCTTGCGATCCAGTGGTCGCCGTCTCCTTCCCCTCCTTCCCCTGTGCCGCTTGGCCGGCTGTTTGGTCTCCGGGCTCCTGGCTCTCTTTCCGTTTTCGTTGCGGAGTCCCTGTCCTTGCGGAGGCTGATCTATAATTACCCGCTGTCCGTGCATGCAGCGGGGGGAGGTACAGTTTGGGGATCTTATTGCTGGAAGGTGTGTTTTTGTGCCTGAGACGGATCGTTGGGCACTTTGCTGCTGCTCTGATCTGCAGTCCTGCTCCCCGGCTCGGATGCTGCTGCTGCTTTTGTGATCTATGTGATCTATGAGATCTATGTGACCCCCTATGCAGCCTATGCCTACGCTGTCCCTGTGCGACATCTGTGTAGCTCTGTGTAGCTCTGTGCAGCTCTGTGTGTATTGGGAGGATCTAGAAGATCTAGAAGATCATGCTGCCATGCACTGAAGCTCTGTGTTTTTTTTTTTTTTCTACCTCTTATGCCCTAGTCTGACTACTAATTGATCTGCTATTATACCCTATGTTGTTGTTGTGCTGTTGTTGCTGAGCCGCTGTTGAACTGCCGGTCTGCCGCTGCGTTGCCGCTGGACTGCTGTGGAACTGCTGCTGCTGCTGCCGCTGTGTTGCTGCTGCTGAGCTGTACTACAACTACTACAACTAATACTACAACTTTGCTCTATTGTTGCACTGTTTGCTATGCTACGCTGCTGCGGCTGAAATTACAACTGCTTACCATGCTTACCACTGCTTACCACTGACTACAGACTTTGGGCTGCTATCTTTGCAGTCTATGTTGCTGATGTTGCTGATATTGTAACCATTACACTAATCTATTGACCTCTAGACCCCTCCAGGTTTCTGAAAGCACTCAGGATCAGAGGTCACTCCGAGTACTCCTCTCTTGACAGCGCCTGCCCTATCTAGACAAAGCACCTACTATACAACACCATTACAGTAGAAGGTCCAGCAAGGAGAGATAAGTACAGTCCTTTTTTTTAAAAGCTTGGTGTTGTGTACCTATTGTGTGCTGTCTACTGTATAGGGGCCGTTAAGATTGTTAAGATTGTAAGATCGGACTTCAATTATGGCCACAGGTACAAGGAAAAATAAGGGTAACCAACCTGAAAAGGGCCTACATAACTTTGGTTTTGGTACAGGGGGAGCAGGTCAAGTGGAAGACCATCTAAGTAAACCCTCAACACCAAATAAAAAAGCAGATGGTATGTTCTCTCCCCACGGATCAGTAACTCCACAGGATATCAACAAACACATCAAAAAAATTTCTGAATTCTGCGAAGTGGTCCAAAAATCAGTTAAAGAAAGTCAAGGGCGGGGAGAAAATAATATTAAAGAGGTACAACAAACTATTCCCCAAGAAGCACAACACTTAATCCCGCAGGTAATTGAGAATGAGGCTAATCGGGAAATTGGGGAGAGCAGCTGCCCGAAGGGTCCGACAGCAGATATAAATATAAGGAACCTAATGGAGGAATTTTCTGCAAAGATAAAAATGACTATGGTCGAGACGGTGCAAGCCTCCATTAAGGAAGCTGTGAGTGGTGAATTTAAAATCATTAAGGAAGAGCTACTTCAGCTCATGGATAGAGTGGCCAGGTTGGAAAAAAATGTGGAGGAGACGGCTAAAACTACTAACATACAATCAAATGAATTAGCATCACATAAAAAAATGATAAAAGAATTAACACTAAAAGTAGACGATCTTGAAAACCGGAGTCGGAGAAATAATATAAAAATTAGGGGTTTCCCCTCAAATATTCCATCCAAAGAATTACCGTCATTAGCACAAGAACTTTTTAAAGATCTTCTATATAAGGACACTGAAAACAAAATTGTTATCGATAGAATCCACAGGATCGGCAGAGAAAGACCACAAAAGGAAGGGAAAAGTACAGATATTCTATGCAGGATTCACTTCTTTCAGGAAAAGGAGGGAATTCTAAACAAGGCTCGTTCCCTGGGTAATATTGAATTTAAAGGATGGAAAATTGAACTTTTTCCTGATCTCTCAAAACGAACTATCGATCGAAGGAGACAATTGAAACCATTATTGGAAGCAATCAAAAAAAAAGAAGGGCACTACAGCTGGGGTTTCCCCTTCTCATTGAGAGCAACTGTAGATGGGAAAACCTATAACCTTACAGATGGAGAACCTCTGACAAATATTCAAAAGGCCTTAAAGCTACCCACAATACATATCCCGGGTTGGGAAGGCACCGAGGCTTGACTGGGGTCATATGTGTAGGGAAAGCCTATCCATGCTTTTCTGGAGAGGGGGGGGGGGGGGGGGGAGGGTTGGAATGAGCGTCGGATTGGGTTGCAGGGGCTCTATTCCTGTTACTACTGTTGATTGACAGGTCTAGAGGAGTCCGACACAAAAAGTCAACAAGGTTGACAGAGCGGACTAGGTCCAAAAAAGTGATTGTTGTTTGATTGTTTGTAATGGCTTTTTTAAGTGTGACTGAAAAGTGTGTGTGGTGGAATGGATGTATAATCAATACCCTGGAGCCCTTCCCTCAGCCTGCATCTCCTCTTGCTCATCATTTTGACATGCTCTCCTCCATCCGTGAACCATTTCCTTGTTCATTGCTTTAAAAAAAAAAATAATAATAATTATAATAAAGATGTTTGAACTAAAAATTCTTTCTATGAATGTAAAAGGAGCTAATTCAGGATGTAAGAGAGGAAGAATTATCGATGTGTTGTTATTTTTTTAATATATCTTATCTTCTATTACTGATGTTTATTATTATCTTCATTATGACTATTAATATCATCCTTCTAATACAATGATAATTATTACAGCTGCAAACATTCATCTACGATATCAAAACTATAGACGAGATTATACACTATATATTACCAGGCCTGGACAATTTTTGCCAATGGCCTTCTCATATTTTGGATATATTACAATTGTTTTTATGTTTTTTATGTGTTCTTCGATTTTATGCTTTATTTTCATGTAATATTCACATTATTTTTTATTATACATTTTTATTATTTTTTTATATTTTTTATTATATTTTTTATATATATTTTTTTATTATTATTATTATTATTATTATTATTATTATTATTATTTTATTAATTCCAGAAGTATACACTATTTTATTTACCAATTGTAAAAAGTCGGGCATTGTTCATGCTTTTATCTTCATTATCTTTCACCATGTATAATGACATTTGAAGTCTTTTCACTGTACTTGTTCTTTTGAACCACTAGATGGCAGCAAACACACCACTGTGCTCCATGTTCCCTTTCTAAACACTGCCCTGTGCATGCAGAGAAAGCATGCATGTTATGTAAGACCACATGCACACCAATCTACTCCTTACAGCTGGCAGCAGCTGATTGGAGGACTCTCTGTCCCCATGGCCACTGACTCCACCCACTGACAACACCGCCCTGTGCATGCAGAGAAGGCATGCATGTTATGTAAGACCGCATGCGCACCAATCTACTCCTTATAGCTGGCAGCAGCTGATTGGAGGATTCTCTGTCACCATGGCCACTGACTCCACCCACTGACAACACCGCCCTGTCCATGCAGAGAAAGCATGCATGTTATGTAAGACCACATATGCACACCAATCTACTCCTTGCAGCTGGCAGCAGCTTATTGGAGGACTCTCTGTCACCATGGCCACTGACTCCACCCACCCACACTGGAGCAGCTTCTGGATAGGCCAGAGCTGCCAGCATTAACACATTTAAAACAGCAAGCGACCTCACAACAGTACAGAGGTGCTCTGCTTGCTATAACTGAATTGCTGGTAAGTCTTTATCTTTATTTTTAACCACTACACATACCTTTTTTTCTCTCTTGCCAGCTACAACTTATTCCATTCCCTACCTTCTACTGAAATATACCTAAAGCGGTCAATTTGATACCAACTTAATCTGATTTACTAACTACCTTTTACCACTGTTATCTAGTCCATTCCCCTATACACATTATGTAGTTTACACCGACCCATTCCTTGCAATCACCCCCCTACTATAACATATCACTAAACACTATTTTTGAAATACTATTCTTATTACACTAACTAATAATCCATTTGTATCTTTTTATGGCAACATTTATAGCTATGCCTCTGTCTTTTGTTTACAGTTGTTTATCCCCTGCTTATTGCCTGAAGAAGTGGGCTGTGCCCGCGAAACGCGTTGCATCTTTGGGGTATTTTCAATAAATGTGTATATCTATATATTTACAGTCCTTGGTGTCTGCTTTAACGGAGGCGAGTCCACCACTTCCTCCCAGCAATTTTTTAAAAATTTTATGTACTTTTATCCTTCTGGCGCCTCTGTTCACCTACCAATATATTTGAGTCCACCCCAGGTGGAGGGGTGATCTACCCCCTTTCTTCCTATCTACAGAGAGCGACTTCTTAATCCTGAGTGAGGACAGGTCTAATCTCCTCACCTGCCTAATGAGTGGTTACCTAGGTGGTAACCCGTGTTTGTGAGTATTACCATCTCACTGTTTCATTTATCCAATCAATTTTGACATACTACACCATATTGGGCTCTCGATTTCTCTTCAACTTAAGCTGGCTATGTGGATGCAGAAGAGCCACTCTGTTTTTTATTCTTCTTTCTGATTGCCCGAACAAAATTGTCCTTCATGGAACACCATCTTTATCTGCAGTACTGAAAAGACAAACAAGATGATATGCAGAGATGTACAGAGGCGCCGGAAGGATAAAATTCGCTAAAAACTTTTAAAACGTTCGGAAGGCGGTGGTGGACCAGCCTACCCAAAACAGACACAATGCTGTCGATTTCAATAGAATATATTTATTCACATACTCCTATGGCAATTGGCAACGCGTTTCGCAGGCAGAATCCCGATTCATCAGGCAATAAAACAACAGGAGTATCACACTGTAAATGACAGAGATGAAAAGCACAAATCAGATGTCTGTGTGTGGTGTTGATGTATAACATATGAGTGGCATTAAGGGACGTGGCTGAATGTGAGGGAAAAAAAATTGTTTTACGATCATATACAGTGGCTTGCAAAAGTATTCGGCCCCCTTGAAGTTTTCCACATTTTGTCATATTACTGCCACAAACATGAATCAATTTTATTGGAATTCCACGTGAAACACCAATACAAAGTGGTGTACACTTGAGAAGTGGAACTAAAATCATACATGATTCCAAACATTTTTTGCAAATCAATAACTGCAAAGTGGGGTGTGCGTAATTATTCAGCCCCCTTTGGTCTGAGTACAGTCAGTTGCCCATAGACATTGCCTGATGAGTGCTAATGACTAAATAGAGTGCACCTGGGTGTAATCTAATGTCAGTACAAATACAGCTGCTCTGTGATAGACTCAGGGGTTGTCTAAGAGAATATTGGGAGCAACAACACCATGAAGTCCAAAGAACACACCAGACAGTCAGGGATAAAGTTATTGAGAAATTTAAAGCAGGCTTAGGCTACAAAAATATTTCTAAAGCCTTGAACATCCCATGGAGCACTGTTCAAGCGATCATTCAGAACAACTGTCAACCTACCAAGAGAAGGCCGTCCACCTAAACTCACAGGCCGAACAAGAAGAGCGCTGATCAGAAATGCAGTCAAGAGGCCCATGGTGACTCTGGACGAGCTGCTGAGATCTACAGCTCAGGTGGGGGAATCTGTCCATAGGACAACTATTAGTCGTGCACTGCACAAAGTTGGCCTTTATGGAAGAGTAGCAAGAAGAAAGCCATTGTTAAAAGAAAAGCATAAGAAGTCCCGTTTGCAGTTTGCCACAAGCCATGTGGGGGACACAGTAAACATGTGGAAGAAGGTGCTCTGGTCAGATGAGACCAAAATGGAACTTTTTGGCCAAAATGCAAAATGCTATGTGTGGCGGAAAACTAACACTGCACATCACTCTGAACACACCATCCCCACTGTCAAATATGGTGGTGGCAGCATCATGCTCTGGGGGCAGGTAGGAAAAGGAAGGAAGGGGATATATGGAACATAAACGGGGCAATCTAGTAAGACCGGTGTGGATGAGAGGCAAGTACAAGAGAGGCGTATGTTGTTAAAGATAAATAGATTAGCACTTACCAGCTGGGGGTCCAATCTGAGCTTGGCACCTCTGTGCTGGTCTGGTAAAAATGACTAGTTTATATAGGGGAGATGAGGTAATAATTCAATTAGTAACGTGCGGTGGGCTGGGTTGATGAAGGGGGAGGTGTGTTCCTAGGGGTAGGACAGATGGCCAATGGGGTGGGGGGTGGGCGGGGAACGTGCGGTGGCTAGTAGTGAAAAGCGGTGAGAACGCCGCATTAGGTGAAGGAAGGGGCTGGAGCGAAAGGTGGTGCGACGATGACGTCGCACTCGCCTCCGTGTTCGCGCATGTACGGGGGGGTTACGTTCCGCCGGGTAGACAGCGTGAGTGCGTGTGTACATACTTCCGGTACACGAGTGGCCATATTGGTTATGGGAAAGGGGAAGAAGGGGTTTTTAGATTAGCGTGGCCTTTGTAATTGTGCAAATACCTGTACATACTGTATGTGTGTAAAAACACGAAAAGACACGCATATGAATACAACTACTTTTTTAGAGAGAGGGAATTTCTATAGAAGCTGAAACAGCGTGGTGTAGTGTAAGTGAATGTGATAGAGGAACATTGCTGACACCTGCTGTTGTAAGAGGGGAAGTGCATGGAGGGTTTTAATTAGAGTAGAAACTGAAGTGTGTGACAGGGATAATGGGTCATATATTAAATAATATTAATAAATTAATTGACAGGTTGTCACAAATGCAAAGGACATATACAAATACAAACAGTAAGAATAATAATTTATCAGCCCTACTCCATAGAGCCAAATTAATCCATGCCATGCACTGATGAGGATCAAACAATCCGAAACAGTCTGTATGCATGTTGGATTATTATGGCTCTGTACATATTAACAAGCTGACACATCATTGCATTCCAGCGGTTCTGGGGGTGTGTTTAGCTTCTAAGGGTACAATGGTTAATTTGCATATATTCAGCAGTGGTGCCTGGAAGACATCTCGAGCTCACTCCAACCTGAATTATCGCAAATTCTTTCTGTTTTAGAAAAGCAAACTTTTGTTTTTATTAACATCTTAGTAAGGGGGCTTTTAGGACCATTGTAGTCCCTTACACACCCCAATGAGTTCTGGGTCACCATGAGCTTGCTGGTTAGTCTGTGCCTCTCGGATTTACAAGCCCTACTCCATAGAGCCAAATTAATCCATGCCATGCACTGATGAGGATCAAACAATCCGAAACAGTCTGTATGCATGTTGGATTATTATGGCTCTGTACAATTTAACAAGCTGACACATCATTGCATTCCAGCGGTTCTGGAGGTGTGTTTAGCTTCTAAGGGTACAATGGTTAATTTGCATATATTCAGCAGTGGTGCTCTGGGAGACATCTCGAGCTCACTCCAACCTGAATTATCGCAAATTCTTTCTGTTTTAGGAAAGCAAACTTTTGTTTTTCTGTATATTACATGGGTGCATATATTGGGAGATTATACGATGCATAAAAGACATAAAAAACATATGTAACATAAGAGTAGATACAATCTTGATAATACAAAATAAATTATTCTAAAAGTATGTGTGATATAAATTGTTTATTTTGACCTGAAAAATCATAAGCATAGTGATAATAAATAAAAGAAATGACGGATTAAAAAGAGAGGACGGTATAAAAAGAGCAAGCGTACAGTAACTGCAGATGTGATAGGTTAATAGATTTTCTCCAGCTGTTCGTTTAGACCAGCTGGAGTAAGGGTTTTGAGTATCTGTATCCAATACATTTCATGTGACTTCAAAAGCTCAAAAGAATTTGAATGGTTATGTAGAATTGATTCAGTGAGTGTGATTTGAAAGAGTTCTGTATTGCTGTTGTGATGGGTAGTGAAGTGGCGTGACACGCTGTGGAGGGGGTATATGATATGTCAGTCAACCAAAGACATCAACAATTATGTTTACAGAATGAAAAAAATAACAAAGACATAATTCTATACACAAAACATATGTCATATTCTATGAGAAGGGAGCATCAATAATACAGTGCTATATAAGATCACTTTGGTTTAAAATAACATAATTCCTTACTTGTGAACACATTAAAGAGACTCTGTAACATTCAAAAGATCCCCTGGGGGGTACTCACCTCGGGTGGGGGAAGCCTCCGGATCCTAATGAGGCTTCCCACGCCGTCCTCTGTCCCACGGGGGTCTCTCCGCAGCCCTCCGAACAGCCGGCGACTGTGCCGACTGTCATTTCAATATTTACCTTTGCTGGCTCCAGCGGGGGCGCTGTGGCGGCTTTCCATTCCGAACTACACGGAAATACCCGATCTCATTCGGGTCCGCTCTACTGCGCAGGCGCAGGAAACTTGCGCCTGCGCAGTAGAGCGGACCCGACGGCGATCGGGTATTTCCGTGTAGTTCGGAGCCGACAGCCGTCAGAGCGCCTGCGCAGGAGCCAGGAAGGTAAATATTGACGTCACCGCTGCCCGGACTCCACGGAGGGCTGCAGCGAGACCCCTGACGGATGGAGGACGGTGTGGGAAGCCTCATTAGGATCCGGAGGCTTCCCCCACCCGAGGTGAGTACCCCCCAGGGGATCTTTTTATGTTACAGTTCCTCTTTAAGTATTACAAAAGCTGCATTAATACACACGTCCACGGCACAGCCTTTTTCTCACACCAATAACTGAATTTGTCAGGAAGGCAAAATGAGAAATATGTTAGTCTATGATCATATTTAGAAAAAAAAAACTGTAGGGATGGTGCACACCAAGAGCACTTCTGCACGCTTTTAAAAACGCCAGCGCTTTGAAAAGTGATTGGCTAATGTATTTGAATGGGATGGATCAACCAGAGCGATGTGATTTTCTCTCAAATGCAAATGTGGGTCCTGCAGCATTTCTGATGATTTCTGAGGTGATTCAGCCTCAATGTTAGGAATATAAAAGTGGAAAATCGCTCTGAAAAGCGTTAGGTCAGCGATTTTTTTGTTACAGAAACTATTTAGTTACAGCTCTACTGTAACAAAAAATAAAAACTCTACATCAAAATGCTCCAAAAATCAATAGGCATGATTACAAAATCACTAGGCACATGCCTAGAATCGCCTAGAAAATTCACTTCAAAAACCGCTGAGCGTTTGAAATTACTCTATCGCCAGGGGCGTTGCTAGCCCCAAAGGTCAGTGGCACGTGCCCCGGATCTCCCTCAGCCAGAGTTAGACAGCGGGCGGCAGTACTCACCCCCGACCACTTGGTCTGAAGAATCTGCAGTCATCTCGTCTTCCGGGCTTCTTGCCTTCTTCCACCACAACACCCAACATGCACCATTCCACTCAGCAGGCACCACACAGGGCATTTGTGGGCCACTGTGCTGTGGTGCCATGCTGGGTGCTGTGATGCCATTATAGTGGCATGCAGGGAGCTTTGGTTTGACTATGCTGGGAGTTGTGATGCCACAATGGGAGGCAGGGGCGTTTCTAGGGTCCTTGGAGATTGGGGGCACCTGTGGGCACCAGGCGGGGAGTTGCGCGCGCCGCGGCAAAAAAAAATGGGCGTGGCCATGCGGTGAGTGGGCGTGGCCATGGGTGGGGCCAAATGTACATGAACTTAGCAGCGATGTAAGCTACAGATAACGGGCCTGCCCATCGAAATATTGGATGGAGCCCCCTGTCCTTTATTTGGATAATTTACAATCAGTATAGGCATAGATCAAAGATGTATACGCACATACAATTTTGATTGGTCAATTACTGACCCCCAATTTTGCCACCCCCGTGCAGTAAGTGGGCCAACAGACAATGAATTTTATGAACAGAGCTAAAATTGGCTAATCAAAATTGTATGTGTGTACCAGGCTTTACAGCTAATACTGTACATACTGAAAGTAGCAGGGATCAGCATACAATATAGCTGGTTTACAATCAGTAAAGGCACAGAGTAACACCTTACACTGTACACACTGGAGGTAAATCAGCACACAGTGCAGCAACAGAGAACAGCGTATACTGTACATACTGTAGGCAGCAGAATTCAGCACACTGCAGCTAGCGTGCCAAAAATATGAGGATCACGTTGTGCGGCGTGCTTATCGTGCCGCAGCGAAAAATGGGTGGGCCATGGACCAGAATATAGGTGTGGTAACGGGTGGAGACAAATTTACATGAACCTAGCAATGGTGGGACATTAGATTATGACAGTGGTGGCGAACCTTTTGGAGGCCGAGTGCCCAAACTGCAACCCAAAAGTCACTTATCTATCGCAAAGTGGCAACCGCAATTTAAACTAAATACTGTACAAACGTTTTAACTCATACATGAACATTATGGAAAATCCAAGTTGAAAATAAACTGTGAAGATAAACAATTTCATCCATACTACTCCTGAAAAATGTATTCAATTTTTTAGAACCTCCCAGTTTTATTTTCTGTTTTAAAAAGCTAAAAAAGTAGGTTTAATGCTATTGTCTCATATGATAAGGATTCAGCTTTTCCCATAGTCTCGCAGTTAGCAATCATGTGACCCCCAACAAGACAAATTCAGCAATCATGAGGCCCCCAACAAATCATGAGGCCCCCAACAAGACAAATTCAGCAATCATGAGGCCTCCAACAAATCATGAGGCCCCCAACAAGAAATTCAGCAATCATGAGGCCCCCAACAAATCATGAGGCCCCCAACAAGACAAATTCAGCAATCTTGAGGCCCCCAACAAATCATAAGGCTCCCAACAAGACAAATTCAGCAGTCATGAGGCACATAAATAGACAGCATTTCACATAAATAGGCAGAATCCCCCCTTAATATGGTAGCCCCCACGTTAGGTAGTGAGTGACAGGGACCCCCAGGTTAGCTAGTGAGTGACAGGCGCCTCCAGTTAGGTAGTGAGTGACAGGGACCCCGATAGTGAGTGACAGGGAGCCCCTTTAGGTAGTGAGTGAGTGCCGGGGAGGCCCTTCAGGCAGTGAGTGAGTGCCAGGGAGCCCCTTCAGGCAGTGAGTGAGTGCCAGGGAGCCCCTTCAGGCAGTGAGTGAGTGCCAGGGAGCCCCTTTAGGCAGTGAGTGAGTGCCAGGGAGCCCCTTTAGGCAGTGAGTGCCAGGGAGCCCCTTCAGGCAGTGAGTGAGTGCCAGGGAGCCCCTTCAGGCAGTGAGTGAGTGCCAGGGAGCCCCTTCAGGCAGTGAGTGAGTGCCAGGGAGCCCCTTCAGGCAGTGAGTGAGTGCCAGGGAGCCCCTTCAGGCAGTGAGTGAGTGCCAGGGAGCCCCTTCAGGCAGTGAGTGAGTGCCAGGGAGGCCCTTCAGGCAGTGAGTGAGTGCCAGGGAGGCCCTTTAGGGAGTGAGTGAGTGCCAGGGAGCCCCTTTAGGGAGTGAGTGCCAGTGAGCCCCTTTAGGGAGTGAGTGAGTGCCAGGGAGCCCCTTTAGGGAGTGAGAGAGTGCCAGGGGGAGCCCCTTTAGGGAGTGAGTGAGTGCCAGGGGGAGCCCCTTTAGGGAGTGAGTGAGTGCCAGGGAGCCCTTTTAGGGAGGGAGTGAGTGCCAGGGAGCCCCTTTAGGGAGTGAGTGAGTGCCAGGGAGCCCCTTTAGGGAGTGAGTGAGTGCCAGGGAGCCCCTTTAGGGAGTGAGTGCCAGGGGGAGCCCCTTTAGGGAGTGAGTGAGTGCCAGGGAGCCCCTTTAGGGAGTGAGTGAGTGCCAGGGGGAGCCCCTTTAGGGAGTGAGTGAGTGCCAGGGAGAGCCCGTTTAGGGAGTGAGTGAGTGCCAGGGAGCCCCTTTAGGGAGTGAGTGAGTGCCAGGGGGAGCCCCTTTAGGGAGTGAGTGAGTGCCACAGGGAGCCCCTTTAGTGAGTGAGTGCCAGGGAGCCCCTTTAGGGAGTGAGTGAGTGACAGGGGAGCCGCTTTAGGGAGTAAGTGAGTGCCAGGGAGCCCCTTTAGGGAGTGAGTGAGTGCCAGGGAGCCCCTTTAGGGAGTGAGTGAGTGCCAGGGAGCCCCTTTAGGGAGTGAGTGAGTGCCAGGGAGCCCCTTTAGGGAGTGAGTGAGTGCCAGGGAGCCCCTTTAGGGAGTGAGTGAGTGCCAGGGAGGCCCCCCGCTGCCGCCGCTCCCCCCACCCACCTTACCTTGTAGCAGACCTCAGGCTCAGCGGCGACCCGACCAGTAAGAGCGGGCGCTGGACGCACCCGCTCGATATGCGGAAGTGATGTCACTTCCGCATATCAGTGCGGGCGCTGGGTCCTAGCGCCCGCACGATTGGTCGCCGGCTTGCCGCCTGATCCTGAGGTCTGAGTGACGCGGCGGCGGCGGCTGGAGGGAGCCGCTGCCAGAGGGGGCCGGGCGGAGATCCGTGGCACCCCAGGATAGATTGGGGGCACGTGCCCCCCCAAAACAGGGCTAGCGACGCCCCTGATGGGAGGCCCGTGGGAGGGGATCCACTAAAAGGTCAGCATGCCAATCAGAAAACCAGACCAGCCAGCACAGAAATCAGGTAACTGTGCCTGGTTATGTTTAACCTCCTTAGCGGTAACCCCGTGCTGGACACGGGGTAAGCCGCCGGAGGGTGCCGCTCAGGCCCTGCTGGGCCGATTTACATAATTTTTTTTTCAAACACGCAGCTAGCACTTTGCTAGCTGCGTGTTTGGTCTGATTGCCGCCGCCGATGCGCCGCTATCCGCCGCGCCGCATCGCCCCCCCCCCCAGACCCCTTGCGCTGCCTGGCCAATCAGTGCCAGGCAGCGCTGAGGGGTGGATCGGAGCACCCGCCGACGTCACGACGTCGGTGACATCATCGCAATCGTCGCCATGGCGATGGGGAAGCCCAAGCAGGGAATCCCGTTCAGAACGGGATTCCCTGCAGGGCAAAAGCGCCGGCGGCGATCGGAGGGGTGGGAGGGATAGCGAAGGGAGGGGGGAAGCATGTAGCTAGCGCTAGGCTAGCTACATGCTTTTAAAAAAAATATATTAAAAAAAAAAGGTGCTGCGCTGCCCCCTGGCGGATTTTTTGTACCGCCAGGGAGGTTAAGTGACACTGCCTATTTATGTGATATGCTGCATTTTTTGTTGTTGTTGTTGTATTAATGGAGAGGGGGCTTCATCCAACATTTTTCTGGGTAGGCCTACTTAGATCACTGTTAAGTTCATGTAAATGTGGCTCCACCCATGACCACACCCACATTCTGGTGCAAGGCCACACCCATTTTTTGGCTGGTGTGCCCAAACGTGCCCCGGATCTCTTAGGATCCTAGCAACGCCCCTGGCTATTGCTTTTTGGTGTGCACTGGCCCTTGAACATCCTGCCACACCCAGAGAGAGAGCAAGCATGCCAGCCATGACATTCTCCACTGCTGAGAGAGTATACATTCTCACTGTAAGTATTTATCCAAAAAACTACTTACAGATTTTACATTTATAGTTATCAGGGATAAATTAAGCACAGTTTATGATATGTTGATATATGATATGGGCAGCACGGTGGCGTAGTGGTTAGCTCTCTCGCCTTGCAGCGCTGGGTCCCTGGTTCGAATACCAGCCAGGGCACTATCTGCAAAGAGCTTGTATGTTCTCTCCGTGTCTGCGTGGGTTTCCTCCAGGCACTCCGGTTTCCTCCCACATTCCAAAAAAACATACGGATAAGTTAATTGGCTCCCCCCTAAAAAATTGGCCCTAGATTACAGTACTTACACTACATAATATAGACATATAGCAATGGTAGGGATTAGATTGTGAGCTCCTTTGAGGGACAGTTAGCGACAATACAATACATATATATATATATACACTGTACAGCGCTGCGTAATATGTCAGCGCTATATAAATACTAAATAATAATAATAATAATAATAATAATAATAATATTGTTAAAAACTGATTCATTTATAGCATTAACTTTGAGCACAGAATGATACCATGACCACAATGAAAACATACAGCACAATAAATTTATGGTCTAAAACATGGGTCCCAAAACTTTTTTGATCAAGGGTCGGGTCAATATACTTCAGACTGCTGGGGGTCCGGAACATACATAAAATGATGTTGAACAAAAATTTCATTGAATCTACAGTGCTGCCCATAATTATTCATATCCCTGGCAAATTTTGACTTAAAGTTACTTTTATTCAATCAGCAAGTAATTTTTTGACAGGAAATTACATAGGTGTCTTCCAAAATATAATAAGACAATGTACAAGAGGTATTATTGTGGGGGAAAAAAAACATTTCTCAGCTTTTATTTACATTTGAGCAAAAAGTGTCCAGTACAAAATTATTCATACTCTTCTCAATAATCAAGAGAAAAGCCTTTATTGGCTATTGCAACAATCAAAGGCTTCCTATAATTGCAGACCAGCTTTTTGCATGTCTCCTCAGGTATTTTTTGCCCATTTAACTTACCGTAAGCAATGAGCTCCAAATCTTTCAGGTTGGAGGGTCTTCTTGTCATCACCCTGATCTTTAGCTGCTTCCACAGATTCTTAATTGGATTTAAGTCAGGACTCTGGCTGGGCCACTCCAAAACGTTAATGTTGTTGTCTGCTAACCATTTCTTCAACACTTTGCTGTGTGTTTAGGGTCATTGTCATGCTAAAATGTCCACTGATGTTCAAGGCCAAGTTTCTCTGCAGACTGTCTGATGTTGTTGTTGAGAATCCTCATGTATTGCTTTTTTTTCATGGTACCGTTTACTGTGATTAGGTTCCCTGGTCCATTGGCTGAAAAACACCCCCCAAGCATTACAAAGTTACATAGTTATTTGGGTTGAAGAAAGACTTACGTCCATTGTGTTCAACCAGAGAAAAAAGTACAACACCAGCCTGCTCCCTTACATATCCCTTTTGATCCAGAGGAAGGCAAAAAACCCTTACAAGGCATGGTCCAATTAGCCCCAAAAGAGAAAAAATTCCTTCCCGACTCCAGATGGCAATCAGATAAAATCCCTGGATCAACATCACTGGGCATTACCTAGTAATTGTAGCCATGGATGTCTTTCAACGCAAGGAAAGCATCTAAGCCCCCTTTAAATGCAGGTATAGAATTTGCCATAACTACTTCCTGTGGTAATGCATTCCACATCTTAATCACTCTTACTCTAAAGAACCCTTTCCTAAATAAATAGCTAAAACGTTTTTCCTCCATGCGCAGATCATGTCCTCTAGTCCTTTGAGAAGGCCTAGGGACAAAAAGCTCATCCGCCAAGCTATTATATTGCCCTCTGATGTATTTATACATGTTAAGTAGATCCCCTCTAAGGCGTCTTTTCTCTAGACTAAATAAACCCAGTTTATCTAACCTTTCTTGGTAAGTTAGACCTTCCATCCCTCGTATCAATTTTGTTGCTCGTCTCTGCACCTGCTCTAAAACTGCAATATTTTTCCTGTAATGTGGTGCCCAGAACTGAATTCCATATTCCAGATGTGGTCTTACTAGATAGTTAAACAGGGGCAATATTATGGTAGCATCTCGAGTTTTTATTTCCCTTTTAATGCAACCCAAAATTTTATTAGCTTTAGCTACAGCAGCTTAGCATTGAATACGATTCTTTAACTTGTTGTCGATGAGTACTCCTAAGTCCTTCTCCAAGTTTGATGTCCCCAACTGTATTCCATTTATTTTGTATGGTGCTAGACCATTGGTACGACCAAAATGCATGACTTTACATTTTTTAACATTGATCTC